>NW_022145600.1:10028186-10628186 GCF_000002235.5 Strongylocentrotus purpuratus
TTTTGTTTAAATTTCCTTTAGTGTGAATGGGTGATCATTATTATGCGTGTGCATGTACCTGAATCATATAATGGTATAGTTGAATTTGCAGGGTAGAATAATACCATTAATATTTTATTGCAGTAGCAGCTGTACCGGTAATAGCTTTATCAGTGTGTATTTGGATTTATTGAGTCTTATTATGTCGGTAGCGATGATACAGATAGATAGGTTTCGGTCCAGTCAACTGTTGTATCATTGTAATGTCAATCAAAGATCAATTTACAGGCATTTCATTGTTCATTCAAAAGAGTATTCAGATTGATTCTATTCTTCTTTGTCCAAGTCATATAACACAAATTTAGAAACTGAGTTTAGAATGATGTAATTATACTTTGATTTAAAAAAAGAGGAGGAAAATATATAGAGAAAGATATCGACAAAGTAATTCAATAGAGGCCTTAATTGTTACATCCAATGTTCATAAGTTGACTGTTTATAATGGGGATTCTGCATTAAATGATTTTTTCCTTCCTAATTGAATAAATGAATAAATATAATATCAAATTGATGATATGATCATAGTGCACTATCCAAATAATCTCACATACAAGTAATGGAATCACAGTCAACTCAAAATATACATTTCTTCATATTAATTGATTGATTGATAAATTGACTGGCTGGCTGATTGATTAATTGATCGATCGGTTACTTTTTATTTTCTTGATTTCATTTGATTTATTCTAATTACATTTTATTTTACTTCATTGAATTTATCACATTGATTAATTGATTGATTGATTTGATTTTGATTGACAGGCAAGTGACATTAGCAGTTCTCTGGCATCCATCTACGACATTGTTGACCCTGTTGCCTTGGAGACGATGGTCACCAATCAACTGCCCCTCTTTGAACGCCAGTGGTCATCCCTGCTGACCAATGTGGACGTATCCTTGTAAGTTTCAGTCATTCTGTACAATGTCTGTGGTCACTCATGTCCACTTTTAAAGGATAAGTCAAATTTAGGGAAATTCATCATGATAGATTATTTAAACAAGTATTTACAGCATTGAAAAAAAGGTGGTGGATGTGATATTGATATGAATCAATTGATTTAACAAGAACAAGGCCAAAGTATATGTCAATTTTGTGTCCCACGTTTAAATACCAACAATTATTTCTAGTAAGGATGTCGACTCATAAATCTAATTACCCATGACTTCTATGCCATGCCTCTTCCTTTCTGGAGGTAATCAATTTTCTTTTCTTTCTTTCTTTTTTTTTGGGGGGGAGGGGTGGAGGGAGAGGGGGCATAGTTTGAAAGTGCGTTAAGGCGGATGTAACATACACTATTTAAAAGTTAAACTGTATTTATTCATAAGAAATATTTTTCCTACGAGGAAGAAGTTGTCCCGGGGATGTAGTTTTGGGAGCTGTTCTGTGGAAATTTTGGTATGATATTTAATTACTGTTAAACACAGGCAGGTTTCAGGAAAGGTAAATCAACCACCGACCAAGTAGTCAGGCTTGTTAACGACATAGAGACGGCCTTCCAGAAGAAGCAAAAGTTTGGTGCAGTTCTTGTCGACCTTGCTGCGGCATTTGACACAGTATGGCACCGTGGCTTATACCTCAAGACCCTGCAGATGTAAGAATTGTGAAATTTATCATGCTGCTTGTACAAGACCGGTCATTTGTCCTTGAAACATCAAACAGCGAATGCAGTAGGAAGAGGAAACTCCACAATGGTGTGCCGCAAGGCTCTGTCCTCGCTCTGATACTTCATCATCTATGTCTCTGATATGCCCAAGGGGGAATGCATACAGTATTCCTACGTAGACGACACCGCACTGGGGTTCAACAACCACTCCTTCGAGGCAATCGAAACATCACTGGAGAAGGACCTGAAGATGCTAGCCGAGTTCTTCAACAGATGGCATCTCAAGATGAGCATACCAAAGACTGTATCCTCCGTCTTCCACCTGGCTAACCGATGCGCCAACCGAGAGCTGAATATCTCACTAGATGGCTCTAGGCTGAACTTCGTCTCCACACCAAAGTACCTAGGTGTCACTCTTGACCAAAGCCTCACCTTCCACGAGCATGCCAAAGCCACAGCTCAAAAGACCCAAGCCAGAGTGTCTCTCCTAAAGAAGCTTGCAAGGACCGGATGGGGAGCTAATTTCACCACCCTTCGCACCTCCACTCTAGCTCTTGCCTTCTCCACTGCCGAGTATGCTGCACCTGCATGGAGCCACAGCACCCATGTACACAATATTGATGCTGTCCTCAATGATGCTATGAGACTAATCGGCGGAACACTCACTGCAACACCCGTCGGCAACCTGCCAATATTATCTGGCATACCACCAGCTCAGTTCAGACGAGATGCGCAGTACACTAAGCTTGCCTAAAAGCATGACAGAGATAAAAGCCTTGTTCCTGCCCCCTCTGCCTTTGAAGGACAGTGTCTCCCTTGAAGACACTTTGCAACACAGGCTGCTGAGCTGCGACCTGAGAAGCCCCCCTCCACCTTAGCCACTTGGATAGCAAAACGCTGGTCAGACCAGTGGAATTCGTCCACTACCAACTTGAAGGAGTTCATCCCAAAGCCCTGTGCAAAACTAAGTGGCAGCGACCTCCCAAGAAAAGCCTGGGTCAACCTAAACCGTATTTTTGATAAGGTTTTATTCGAATATTCAACAATACAGCTGGAGGCTGATACAAGTGAATTTACAAGGTAAAAATAATTCCATAGACATAAAAAATATAATTATATGCTTAAACACTTTTAAATGAATCCAGATATAAACAGTACATAGTAAATAAATCATAGATAATGAAAACAATAATAATATTGAGTTCGGTTTGCACTTGGATATGAAATAAATAGAAATTCAAAGGGTGTAAGATCAGGTATACAGTTTGAGAGTCGGAGCAGGACATTTTGATAATGTATTAAGAGAAAAATTATTATTGATCATTAAAAAATTGAAATTAAATGATTAAACTGTAACATTTGCATGAAGTATATATACAAAATAATTCGATAAAATACAATTATTAAATATTGTTATGTATGATCTTCATGAATACGTGATGTAAAACCCGGCTTGAAAACATAAAATTACATTTATTAAATTAAATTTATTAAAATAACATTAATAATTATTGCATTGATCAACTTGCATTTATCAAAGTTGAATTTAAAAAGTCAGATAATATACATGGTTCTTTTGAGTTGCATAGATTGGCAATGAAAATATCTTTTATAATAATTTATCGGATAAAAATTGCATTTAACTAAATTATATTTCTAAAAATTACATTTCTTTTCACAAAATCAAATTCTTAAAAAATGCATTTTATCAAAGTTCTATTTATTAAAATCATATTTATCACAACTCTATTCATAAAACTAGATACAAATTCAGATAGAGGTTCAGGATTAAATAGCTAGACCTATATGAGGAGGTCGGGATTCTTATTTAGTAAACGAACAATTGATGGGATACTAGAATTGTAATATCTTGTGGTCCTGCATTTTGGTTCATGGAGAAGATGTGAGTTCCGTAACTGCCTTCCAGACAGTGATCGTCGGGACTTTGGAAGAAAGTCACGATGGCGAGCTGACGTGAGAAGGTCACGTGCAAAAGAGAGGAGAAGACCTTCTCGTCGTGAGTGGAGAGAATCAAGACGGAGGTGATCCAAAGCACCGCGGTAGGAGTCATACCCACCAAGGATGACTCGACAGACCCTTTTCTGCACACGTTCAATGTCATTGGATTGAGCAGTGGTCAGTGACGAGGACCAGACAGGTGATGCGTATTCAAGTACAGGTCTGATGTACATAGCATAAATAGCAACCAAATCAGAGGTCGGAAGTCTACATTTTCTGAGGCGATATACAATGTAGAGACGTCTGCTAGCCTTCGAAACCATCGCTGAAACATTGGTGTCCCACTTTAAGTCGGCTTGAAGATGGACACCAAGTAGCGTGAGGTGGTCGACCACGGATAAGCTGGTATCAGCGACTTGGAGCTTAGGAAACTGCACTTGCTTTACGAACGAGATATTCATGACGCAACATTTAGTAGGGTTGGGCTTCATGTCATTCGACTCACACCACTGGACAAGACTATCAAGTTGAAGTTGGACAGTAGAGGGTTCATTCGCTCGGCGGATTTCTACTACACTGAGGTCATCCACATATTTCCATCTGTGGTTGAATTCACTCAGCGCATCATTAATCATGACAAGAAAAATCACGGGACCTAATTTTGTGCCCTGGGGGACTCCGCATGTAACTCCCAGATCACAGGATATGCTCGAACCAACTCTAACTGCCTGTTTGCGCTCATTCAAAAAACTACAAATCGCTGGAATCAGTGCAGGTTGTACTCCGTAGTTGATTAACTTTCCAATTACAACATTGTGATTCACGTTATCAAACGCCTTTGCGAAGTCGATCGCGCACAAAGATGCACAGTAGCCAGGTCTGTCTAGATTCTTTCCGATCGTGTCAAGAAGGCTGATGAGGTAATGTGACGTGGAGCTTCCAGCAACATTACCAAACTGCTTCTGGTCAATAACAGGTGAGAGGTCGTGAGTAACCCATCTACAGATGAAGGTTTCCATCACGCGTGAGAATATTGCAGTGATGGAGATGGGCCGTAAGTCTGATAGTTGTGAAACTTGCTGTTTTTTCGGAATAGGAGTGATAACTGCTCGTTTCCAACTCGAAGGGTAGTTCCCAGTGTGAAGAATGGCATTGAATATCACCGAGAGGGGGTCCGAGAGTTCCATTGCAAACTCCTTGATAAGTTTGATTGGAATATCGCCCGGTGCCGCTGCCTTGGATGCATTCAGCCGACGTAAGACGTTATACACTTGATGGGCATGAATAATCGGTGGTGGTAAGGGTGGAAGATAAGATGGTAGAGATGTCCAGTCCAGTGATGGGAGCTGGTTACAGATGTTAGCGAAGTGTTCATGAACCCTGGCAGCTTTTTGCGAGTCGTTATGCCCAAGGCAGGGTGGAAGGGTTAGCGAAGACTTGGTAACTCCAGCCATGCTACGAATTTGCCGATGCCATTGGGAAGGTTCACTTTGTTTCAACATTTGAACCTTCCGAGGGTAGAAAGATGCCTTGCTTTTTGCTATCTCTCGCTGGACTAGATTCCTTACGGCACGAAACCTGTCCAAGTTCCCGGAATCATACGCTCGTTGCCTATTCTCGATGAGGGCTCGGATGCGACGCGTGATCCATGGTTTGTCATATTTTGCTCCTTTAGATGCGACTAATGGGAAGTGTTCATGATACGCCTGGATGAGCACTTCCTGAAAGGCCTCTACCATTTCATCCGTAGTAGTATCAATGTGATGTAACCAATCAAACTTATAGGCCGTTATCCATCTCCCAAAGGATCTAATATTGGAGTCCCGAAGAGGGCGTCTGTAGGTCTTGACGACGTTGTCTGAAGAAAGTTGAGATGATCCAGTCATCAGCACGGTAGCATGGTCAGAGTTGGCTATTGGAGCTTTGATAAGGGGTTCGCTATAATGCTCTGGATGATCAGTAAAAATCATGTCTAGAATGCGATTGTTGCGGGTGTGTTGCTTAACCATCTGCGATAAATTGAGATGTCTCTCAAACACAGAAACATCGAGATCGTTGAAGTCTCCAACTATCAACATGGAAGAGTCTGGATGAGTGCTTCTGATATGGTCCCCCATGGTAATCAGATGGGTGATTATGTCATCTTGGTGCGGTGTACGGGGTGGAGAGTACACGACGCATACAAAGAGGTTGGCATTACCTTTCACATAGTTATACACATTAACTTTAATCCAGATTATTTCAAGATGAGGTGGGACCCGGTCAAGTTCGAATTCAACAGGATGTAAGTCCTCTCGCAAGTAGAGGGCAACCCCTCCACCCCTTTGAGCAGTTCTGTCTCGATGGAAAAGTTTGTAGCCCTGCATGGTATTGGCTACAGCAGGATTTGAATCACCAAACCAGGTTTCAGTTACACCGACAATGTCGGCATCATAATGATTAACTGTTGCAGTCATTTCATCAATCTTTTTATTCATCGACCGTACGTTTGTTAGCATAATAGTTGGATGTCTATCTTTACATCTCTTGTTGACGACTTGTATGTGTCTCAAATTAGGATTCAATTTGTGTGGAGGTTCCTTGACAGTTTTAAGCTCATTTTTCCTGCAAGAAATTCGTGTTTTGATCGGGCGACGTACTCGACGCCCAGCACGACAGCCCCGTCTGGTGATTCCTAGTTCCTTAGCAACATGACGAACTTCCTCCGATGGTTTTATTGTTGTATTACGTAATGAAAGGAGTTGTTCGGGGCTGTAAGAGGTTCTCGATACGGGGGTATGAACATCCATTGTTCTGTCCAAATTCAAAGTCTCTTGTGAGAAAGACGGTGCCTGGTAATGCCCGATCTATCAGAACTAGAGTTGGCCGTACACAATATTTGGAGCTGAATCATCTCCAAACTGCGCCTGTGGAGAGATCCAAACTATGGATCATGTCATTGATGATTGTCCAATCTACAAATCCCCCCACGGCGCTTCCGGACTTTGTGAGCTTGATGATGAGACAATCTGTTGGCTTAATAAGGATCTTCCTATCTAGATGATGTACTCCCTGATATTCTTTGCACGAACGAACGAACTGTTAACCAAATATGACATTCAGTTGAACATCATGTACTAATACATGTTCCTCTATTTTCTTCTTTTTTTCTTTCTTGCTTTTATAGCAAAGCTAAAGCATTTTCAACCCTTTTGGAAGGAATGGTTGGAGAGGTAAGGAATTTTTTTCTTTTGTTTTTTATATCATTTTTAAAAGTTCATCTATGATCTACTATAAACTCTGAATATCTGATTTTTGTTCTCCTTCAGTCTTTGATCATGTTCCTGTTTACTTGTTTTTGCTCTTCCATATGAGTGTAAATGTTAATGACATAGATAAACACTTACCCAAATTCATCTTTTTTGGTGATTTAAAAACGAACAGTAGTAACCCAGGCATTGGACCACATGTCGTACACTCCCTGGAATATGATTTGAATGGCTTCTACAGACCTGCTGGAAAGATCTGGAAGGTGGTAAAAAATATAGTCTAGAAACAAAAACATTCTAAGAAAGAAATCAATATTCATGAAATGCAGTATGGAATACAGTTCTGATCTTATATGATATTAGATTCATTTCTTTCCACAAAACTCATAAAAAAGTAAATGTGTAAAACAATGCAGAAAACAATCTAATTATTTAACAATAGAAATACAAACATGCAGTAAAGAATGATACATAACTTGATAATTGAGTATACATGTACGGTATGTGGAGGGACTGAGCAAAATCAAGGGCTAATCCCCAGCTAGGTTTGGGATTTATATTTTGACCATCATCTCGATTTCTTTTAAAACTCTAGCCATTGAAGAGCTACTACAGCCATGGAAAGGGGTCCAATTCAAGCAACAATAAAGGGTAAGTCATGGTGGAATCTGAAAATCTGAAGATACATGCTTGTTTGTACATTATCAAAATTTGTTATAATATGCAACATTATTTCTTCTATCTTTTGATAGCGAGGGGAAATCTCTTAAATCTTTCAATCTGTCCATCAGATTAACTGTCTATGTATTGATCTACATGTATCAGTTAATCAATCAAAAAAATCAAATTATTAATTATTTAAGCACTTAACCAATCAGTCTATCTATCAATCCTATTGAATCAATCTGTCGGTTGATCAATATGTTCATCAGTTAGTTATCATTTGATCATGATCATATGCCATTTAGTCAGTAAATTAATCAATCTGTCAGTAAATCGATCTGTCAGTTAATCAAGTAACAAATCAATCACTCAAACGATCAACCAACCAATCAACCAATTAATCAATCGGTCAGTCAATAGTCATTCAGTCAGTAAATCAATTGATCAATCAACCATTCAATCGATCAACTAATCAATCAATCAACCAATTAATCAATTAGTCAGTCAATAGTCATTTAGTCAGTAAATCAACCGATCAACCACTCACTTGATCAATCAGTCAACCAATCAATCAGTCAACCAATCATTTAATTAACTAACTAACTAATAAGTCAATCAGCCAATCAATCTTAATTTAATCGGTTTTTCAATCAAATATGTGATGGTTCTTTTCTGAATCAATCAATCAATCCATCAATCAATTTATCAATCAGTTGATCAATGAATCCATCCCTCATTCAATCTGTCGATCAATCAATTTATCAGTTGATCAACTAACCAATCTAGCAATCAATTAATATTTCAATGTTTCTTTGCAGGCAATCTGGTAGGAAGCCATATGTCCTGTTTGGTCAGAACTCAGTGAGAGCTCATATGAAGCTGACCCAAGAGGGTGGATTCCTCCCGGGGAAGACCCTTCACATATCAGGCATAGGAGACACACCAGCTAAACACATGGTAAGATCTAGAATAATACAGTGAAACCTGTCTATAAAGACCACCCAAGGGAGACAAGAAAAAGTTGTTTTGATAGGCTGGTGGTCTTTATGTACAGGTTCCTTTAGTACATGTTTCAATGACAAACCATTTTCAAGGGAAACAAAAAAATTTGGTCTTTGTAGACAGGTGGTCTTTCTATACATGTGGTCACTATTAAAAGCAGGTTTGACTGTATCACAGATATCTTTTTTTAATACAATAGGTAACTTTTCTGATGTATTCAAGATCTTATGCACAGAGAATGCTATTAGCTACTTCATCGTGGCATATGTTACACTGTTTCTTTAGGCGCTGCTGCCACGGTAGAGCTAGGAATATGTTGTTTTTAATACGCTCTTGATCTGATTGTAATGTACTTTGGCTTCCTTGCGCTCTCGCTATGGAGGTTTTGAGCATGTTCAAAACTTTGTGACAACCAGGGTGATGGTGGCCATCCTAGACGCTTCAGAAATGATCAAGATACGATGGAGAAGATTGTCCAGATCAAGCCACAATCCATCAGGCTTTGTTGATTTTTGAGGATCAGGTCAGAATCATCTTCTGGTGAGATGGGTTATTAGAAATCAAGTACATGTAGTGTTAGAAATGGGTTACAGAGGAATTGCTGGTTCAGCTTACGTTATACAATCATGGCGACCTTCATACCTTTAATTTCATTGATTGTTGGACCCTCCAGATCTGTCAGTTGGTTGCTCCCAGGAGCCCTCTGTGTTGCGCCAGAACCTACTTCACTTCCAGTGGCCACGCCCCCTACCCCATCACAGGGGGGTCCGCTCAGGCGCCACGCCCACCAAAGACAGACATTGAGTAAGTTGTGGAAGATCTCTTGTGTCGAATTACGTCATTGTTTGTATCCATCATCTATGCTCCAAATTTACTTAGTCAGGCTCTTGTTCAATGAGCAGACCTCTGGTTCGCTCTAGTGCTGTTGTTGACAGATCTTTTGCCAATATTGAAATTGAAGCCATATCAATATATTTTGCTAGTCTACAAAGGACTTTGCTCATATTGATACAATATGTTAATCTGTTAACTACTGAAATGTCTACTTCCAATAGGCTTTACAGAAATGTCCCAGTTACTGTAGCCAATCGGTTGATTGTTGCATATTGTAGGTTCATACATGAAATATCATATATTGAATGAACATGTATTTAGTAGTTATTAAAAAAAAGCATATATGCAAGTTATTTGTCCATATTTACATGAACGTTAATTGTATGTATATTGTTTTTAATCTTTTTCTGATTTGCAGACTTCTGGAGAGACTATATAAGGTTGTGATTGAATCTGTCTTGGCATCAATCACTGAGTATTGCAAGACTACTAGCTACTCAAAGGTATGGCGATTAGTTTTAATAGTTCTTAGTTCTATACATAATAGTCGAAAATTATCTTTTTAACCATTAAATACTCTTTCCTAGTAATCCTTGGATCACGCTTTTCACATGGTGAAGCAGCAAATTTTAAATAGACACTTCTTGAACAAAAGGTTCTGTTGACGACTGGTAAGCTTGTCAGAGGCTTGCCTGACATAGCATCAACCAATGCATGCTAAATGAATAGAGATTCCATTATGCATAGCAGATGAATCAAATAGTCAGGAACCAAGGGTTTTGGGAGAGAAACATAAAAAAAAAAATTGAAATATATTAGTAAATAGGTATATGTTGCCGTCTTGCGTTCATTAAACATTTTTGGAGGGGTATTCCCAGCTTCAATTTTTTTTTGAAAGCAGTTTGTCACTGTGGAAAGTATATACATGTATACCGGTATGCATATCTTTAATACTAGAACACTGAACAAATATAAAGCAATTTTCTGTTTTGAGTCATCCTGCAGTGCATTGTTAATCTTCTATTTCTCTTTATGTTTTGCTCTTTCCATCTTTCATTCTTCTCATATTTATTTATGTATCTCTCTCTCTGTCTGTCTCTGTCTGTCTGTCTGTCTCTCATTCTCCCTCCCTCCCTCTCTCTCTCTCTCTCTCTCTCTCCCTCCCTCCTTTCCCTCCCTGTTTATCTTTCCTTCCCCTAGGCTGAAGCATGTTGTCTGTCATCACTGAAAGAAGGATTTGCAGAGGAGAACCTCAAACTGGGCTCTGGCTTCCTCACAAACAAGTAAGCTTGTGATGTACTATCTTTGAACCTATAAATACTACCCCTCCCCCCCAAAAAAAAACAACAAAACAAAACACATCAACAACAACAAAAACACACAAGCTGAAGTCTGTGTTATCATATCCAGTAGGTGAAGAGTTTTTATTTCTGTTATTATTTGTTGGTGGTAGGAATTCAACCAGATGTCAAACATTTGTACAAAGAGAATTGACCCAAAATAGTAGAGTGTAGCTAGTTAGTTAGTCAATCAATCAGTAAACCAACCAAATGTTTTGTCTCGATCATTCAACAGCCCAAATGGTCAATTAATCAATTGATCAATCAATAGGTCTGTCATTCAACAAATCAATCAATAAATTTATCAATCAACCAACCGATCCATCAATTAATCAATCAATCAATCCTTCCATCTATCCATCAACCAATCAATCAACCAATCAATCAATCAATCAATCAATAAATCAATCAATAAATCAATCAATTCTATGCATGCATGCCTTAGTTACAAACTACTGGTTTTACGACTAAATTTAAGGTCATGTCCCCAATCTCTATCTCTGTCTCTATCTCTTTCTCTTTCTGTAGAGCCAACATTGACTTCACCCTAGACGCACTCACCAATGAAGGTAACACCGTAGAGCTCAAAGATGACAAGGTCCCTCTCATCAAACTGGTAAGAGATCTTAATCCTTTAAGGCCCGGTCGCACAGAGGGGACACATGGGGGACGCACCGCCGGCGCATTGAAAATCGACAAAAAAGTTGTGAGCCCTAAGTTTGTCAGGATTTGGGAGAAGCTAGCGAGCTGACACCGAATGCATAACGTGCTGCTAGCGCGCTGTGCATATACAGGGCGTGGGCTCTGCGTATGTCTGGTGTTGGTCTAGCATGCTTCGCGCATGTCTGGCGTCCTTTTGGCGTGTACATTCATGCGTCCAGCTCCGTGCACACTTTTGAGCATGCTCAAAAAATCCCGCAGACAACGAATGACGGCAAATGCATAGCGTTGGTCCAGAGTTGGCCCAGCGCGCTTGATGAACGAGTAACGAATGATGACGCACACATAGCGAACGACAACGCACTGGCCAAAATTGCCAATTTCCAATGCGCTGGCCGTGCGTCTCCCATGCGTCCCCTCTGTGTGACAGGGCCTTTAACTACTGAATTTTCTCAATTATCATAATCTTAACACTTCAGATAGTTAGTAAATTAATTTGTTCATTTTCCAGATGTGTGATTTTGCACAATGGATGGAAGGATTGTTTTGTGTAATATAATTGCTTTGCAAAATTACCCATATTCAGTCTTGATTAGCTCTATGGCAGCCCTTATAACACTGGTATAGATTAATTTTGCACTGAAAAACAGCTACACGATCTTGAAGCCTTTGGTATATCGATCTATCCCATGATAAATACAATGTTGCTCAGGTAGCTTATGTCTGTGACATACAGTGGATACAGAATTAATACAGAATCCACTCGGTTCCTGTATGATATGGTTTAACCTTTTTAAAAATTAACCACTGAAAACTGCCCTTGAAATGAATTGCACATACTTGTAGTTCTGTTGAATTCCTAGAGAATGGGGTCTTGTGCAATTGCTTTATGAGGTCATAGTCATCTTTGGGAATTCCCCAGATAGATTCTGTATTGCAAACAGTATGGCTAGAGTGCCCATGTCTGTGCAGCATTCTTGTCTGTGCGTACAAGTAACTGTACAAAATAAAACATGCAGCAAACACGAAATCTCCATATATATTTGAGTGATAGCATTCTTGCCACAAACAATGGGAAAAGTGTAATTTAAGAAATGTAATTCTCACGCCTCAAAATGCCATATTTCATGTCAAAAATCCTGAAAAACGTTTAGAGTGAATGAGTTTGCAGGCATGGGAACCTTTCTTTTTACAATATCAAAATGACACCTTTGCCTTTTCTTGTAAAAATGACATTGTTCTCACTTGAATTGATGCAATTTTTGGCACATTTACTCTCTAGAATATAAGTATTAAGATGAGATCAAGCATTAGGGGAATACGAAAGAAAATTCTTGTGAATTTCTAGCGCAATGTTAGTTGTACAGATTTAGGACCCCCCCCATTATATATACATTTGACAAAGTCATTTTGAGCTGTCTGAAACCGACAAACTCTTTCCACATTTTGTAACCGAGTAAAAGCATGTCAGAGCTAGATGGATAGATCATGCCTCTTCAAGGTATCTCTGACATTTTGTTGGATTCATGGGACGGCAACTTAAGCTCTTTTGAATAATTCACTTCAGGAGGGGGCTCCCCCTTAATGAGGTAATAGAGATTGTTTCCCACGCGTTAAAGGTATAAGCATCGAGAGTGCACCAAAAGAAATGGGTCATGTATCATTCTGTCGTGGGATATTCTGAAAAGTATGTTATCTTCTGTGTTTAATAGGGAAAATGATGTTAATTATCATTAAAAAACTGACACTGTGTAGACTATTACTTGGTGCTTAAAGCAGAAATTTCTTTTTAGATATAAGCATATGCAGCCTTAGCTTCATGCAGACATTAACCAGTGACTTTAATAATTATGATTTTTTTTTTGTTATTAAAAAAAAAAATTACGTTTAACAAACTTTTGCTAGAATGAAAGATAACAAAATTGTCAAAATACCACCTCAAATGTGCCTTATTTAAATTATCCAAATGGGCGCTTAATATGAAGAAAGAAAGCCACGACTGGTTAAAGAAAACCTGAATTTCAAACAGGCCAGATCAAGAGATAGACCACAGATAACTTTGGAAGAGACATCGGCAGAATTAAGGTTTCTGTGCAGATTATTCATGGAGAATTGATTGGAAGGGTGGATATAGACTAAGAGATCGGGTACTTCAGTTTTAAACCAGAATTCACATCAATTAGTAGCAATATACCATTGGATGAATAAATGAGTTGTATTCTTAGAAGCAGTTTGGCTAGATCGATTGCTACGGTTAGCTAGAAAAGGTTACCAGGATTACCATGATCAGCAGAATATCTTGTCCACACCCATGCACTGCGGTAAACCTGAGATTTATTATACTGTATACATGATATACATGATTGTAGGTTTTTGCAGGTTTGTTAATATAACATTTGTCTCTATTAGTTCATGATGATCAAGAATAGACTGTTTCCTATTAAACACATTCAAATTTATTTTTTGGTGTATAATATCCCCTTCGTCTTTCGGATGGTGACGTTAAAGGTCGGTCCCCAGACGTAAATAATCATATCTGACCGATACACGTCTGTAAAAAAAAAAAAAAATTACACACACACACTATTTTACAGTGCCGGGTCAGTGGTGCTTGCAGAAAGCTTCCTCATCTCCTTTCTAATGCTAACACCAATTTCAAACTTTAAATTCATTTCAGGTGTCATTGGTGGTGTATGATATCCCCAGTGTTGAGCACCCCAATAACAGTGTTGGGTCTGTGGTGTTTGCAGAAAGCTTTTTTGACTCGGCCATTCCAGTGCTCCAAGAAGGTAGGTTTTGCAAGGGACCTTCAGCAATTTTATTAACTTGGCTATAGAGCACTGAAGCTGTGACATGAAAATCTATTTTTAGAATTTCTCATTTTGAACTTCATTTTCCGAAAGAGTATCAAAAATAATGTCCAAACGTTGAAAACCAATTGAATATGTTAAGTATTGGCTAGATGTCCTATAGGAACTCTGTGTTATTTTGCTCTGGTTCGTAATGTTATGAACCAGAGCAAAAGTGAAGTTCAAATTGAGAAATTCAAAAAAATAGTTTTTTGATGACGTCACACTTCACCACTCTATAAACCATACCTTATATTTTGTTGTATGCCAAACAAAAAATTCTGAATGAATTTTTAACCTTTTCAATACTAAGCCTAAAATATGCTGTGAATCACTCTGTTAGAAGTGCATTCACCAATTTTTTTTCTTCTTCAACTTAACATGTGACATTGGTAGATCATGTATAACCCTTATGTTACACAGGGTTAATCATTCTTGGGAATATTTTGCACAACAAAAACTATTGAAGCATAGTGCTTGTTAGGAGCAACATAACAAATGCTTGTATAAGTTCAATATCATATGCTTAACCCAAGTTCCTTGTCATCATTGCTATTTTTACCCAAGTGAATTAAAGGTTTATATATTTGGTCTAAATCCACAAGTTTTAATATTTTCATATTTAATGAACAATTTGCTTCTTATGATTGTAAGTTATAGCAAAATGGTGGATAGATACCTGTGCTGTGCCAAAAGTGACTTTAAAGTTGAAATTCAAATTGATAAATGTCTTGTATCTGATTCTACTTTTGTATTCATTTCTACTGTTTAGATGGAAGCATTGAGATGAACACAGAGAGTCTCATTCTGACCAGGCACCTTCCTAGGACTATCACTTGGGCTGTAAGCACTACCATCATTTTATTATTGTTATTATTATTATTATTATTATTGTTATTATTATTACTTACAATCCATCTAGTCCTCAATTCTTTTGTATCCTCTTCTGTCCAATAGTAACTGAGATCTCCATCCTGTAATGTATCAGGGCTGCATCCTATTTTTTTTTTCACAGGAGGTTCAGGGTCCTGTTTCATAAACCTTGTTTCAGTAATTGATGTGAGCTACTGAAATCATTGCACTTTATTGGCTATGAGCAAATTTGTCATAGATATAGGCAGTTGTTATTGACTAGTTTGTGTGAAAGAGGGCTAAGATTGCAATTTTTGAGGTCATGTGCAAGGGCCACATGTCAAAATTTGAAAATTTGGGGGTCCAGAGTTAGAATTTGGAGCATTTGCTTTGTAAACCTTAGGCACGGATCCAGGATTTCTTGGAGGGGGGGGGGGCCCAATTTTTTTTTTTTTTTTGCTCCCGCAAATTTGAAAATTGCGCCAGCCAAAAATTCACTCAGTGGGGGTGGGGGGGGGGGGGATAGTGAGCACTATTTTTGGGGGAGGCCGGGGGGGGGGGGGGCACATGCCCCCTGTGCCCCCCTCTAGATCCGCCACTTAACCTGGTACTGTCCTCTCCTATATATAAGATATTTATTTTTTATACCATGTAGCAGTGCTATTTTTCTAACTATAATCATCTTTCAAATCATGTGAAATTTTTTTCTTCTTTTTCCATAGCCGGAAATGAAACCATCTGACATTGAGAATGGTATCAGCGTCTACACAAAGGTAAGATTTATTTGTAAAAATAGGCACCAAGTGTTACATATTCAGCCTTCATTCCTCCTATTGTAATTTCATGTACATCCCCATGCAATGCCAATAATTAAAGCCCAGCGCACACTATACTATCGTATTGTGATCCGATTGAAGGAGTGGCAGGAAGACAGGAAATCTAAACAAACATCATCTTCCTGATTTAACTTCTAAATAATGATAAGAATTAATACTGACAACTGGGGGGCATTTCACAAAACTTGTCATCAGTGACAAATGACAGTTTTTGTTATAAGCTAGTGATATACTTGCCTCTGATTGGTCATCAGCAGATTTGTCACTGATTTTTGTCATTTGTCATTGAAAAAAGGCTTTGTGAAACACCCCCCAAGAGTTTTAGTCCATTGAACTCTTCTAGTCAGAATAAAAGCTGAATTAAATCGTAGACATTACTGTTGCACTATACTGGTCTGATGTCACTACGATTCTGAGCTGATTTTGCTTTTCCTCTTCTAAGAAAGCATGAAATCCCTTGAAATTTGGATTTTCTTAATCATACTGTTCAGATCCTCGTCCATTAAGATTCTACATGTTTGAATGTTTGAAACAAATGCTATTGCAAATCGTTTGAAAATTTGATCTGAGTCAGATCATATAGTGTGCTATGGGCTTTATACTTTTATTGTGCAGCACTGTAATGAACCCAGCGGCTGTATAATGCTCTTGATATGGTGGTTCATGTGGGGTGAATAGCATTATTTAATTGTCTATTTTCCCCCGGAAACATGCATATGCTTTGATATCCTCATTCTCTAAATGTATAGGTTGATTGAGAAATAATTGATCCCTAACCTGCCGTGTCATTGGCTGTGATATGATGCCAACTAAACAAATTTATTTTGGAATGATGGGTCAAAATATGCAAATGTTAAGAATTACATAAAAATATTGATATTAAAGGTCTGATGAAGTTTTTGAAGTATGCTAGTGAAACTGTATGTTCTGTGAATAGACTTTATGAATTCACATGGCTTTTTTTTTCCATATTTGATTTGAAATTGCTAGAATCCTGAGGGTCCTTTTGGCAATGTGCTCCTGGATGGTGTGAAGTGTACGATGCTGGGCAGCGTGGAGCTGTCCACACCAAGTGACGGTAAGTAAAGACATCAAACAAGATGCCTTCAGATTCAACTATGAGTGTCTGTGACTTGCATTAAAGGCATCCTTTAAACAAATTAAATCTGAGATGCATGGCCCTATGTGTTATCAGTGTCTGTGATATGGTGTTAAAATTGTGGCCCTAAACAAGATTGTGCTTCAAAATGATCATGAAGTAAAAATCTTTTAAATACCGGTTTTACCATGGTATTCATTTTCCCTAATAGACTGTAGTGTTATAAAAACCATTGAGAAAACGGTTTGTGAAATTTGAATTCCAATCTTAAATATCTTGATAATCAGACGGGCGATCGGCTTGTAAACATCATGGGATTCCTGACTGACCTAAAGGTTTATAATAATGATTGCAGCATCAGCTAAATCCATGATTATGTTAGGGAAGAAACCTCGTCTTATCGTCTTCCCCAGTATTGCTTCTGCGCATGTGCTGCCCTGCACAGTGTGGGAGGAAGGTCGCCATCTAATCTAGTGTCGAACATCTTAGGGTAGGGTCAATTTAGAGCCTTTTCCTAGTCAGTTTGGACCTCCTTTACGATAGCTAGAAAAGAATTTTGATCATGGAAACTGTTTCCAGACAATAAGATATGCAACATTATTCCTCATATGAACACAAATTATGGCTTCTGTTTTTGAGGATGCATTCTTTTCTTTTTGCCACATATTGTTTAGGTGTGCTCTATGTGTTTGAGAAGGGCATCATCTTCAGTCATCCACGCAATGGTCTCACAGTACTACCAAAGTCATACTATGAAGAGCTCCAGTTCTATGATGGGGTAAGTTAGGAGAGATGGTGGTGAGGGGTGTGTAATCTTTAAACTTATCATTTTTTTCTCCTCTTTTAAAAAATCCATTCTCTTGATTTCTTTATATAGGATGGGTTTTGCCCACATCCCTTCTCGTCTTATACTCCTGTATAATGCTGCACAAGATTTTACTGATCTGATGTAAGATGACAGGAAGGTGCACTAGTGTACTACTAGCATCTTCTAGCTGGCATTGGATCTCCTAACCAAAGACCAGGGATGCCAGTTTTCAGGCAATAGCCTGAACTCAGGCCCTAGCAAGTTGTTTTCAGACCATAGTTTAGGCTTTTTTGTGTACAAAATAGCTCATTCTAGGTGATTTTCAGGCCCTCTCATCAATTCTAACTGACATCCCTGCAAAGACGCACTAACACAGATGACAGACACCTGTTATACGGCTAACTACCACCCTACAGAGGCCTTGTAACCTGACACAGCTTCCTCGATTATGTCCCACCACCCGAGCAGAATCCTCCACCATCAGCCAAGCCCATCCATACTCGTCAAAGGAATAAACCTGAAGTGGCTGGAGAAGAAATGCCTAAATCGAATGAGGACAAGAATGGGGTAGTGTAAGGCCAACGTGGCAAGATAGTGCTATGCCCATGAAGAAGATACTCTGTGCGACTGCGGAGAGATTCAGACGATGGACCACATCTTGCAGTGCGGTGGAACAGGTTGCACAGATGCAGACCTGGCCCTTGTAAATGAGATGGAAGAACTTAATTTAATTTAATTTAATTTAATTTAATTTAGGAACTTTACATTACTCTTGATCTAAGGAGACACGAACGAAGGAACGAGCAAACTAGCATCTTTGATGAATATCATCTCTTTCTCTCATTCCTCCCACTCTCTAGGGTTCATCCAGCGTGTTAGCCTGTTTGATGATCACCTACAGGCATTCCCTACAGTACTATCAACCCCTGCAGAACCACAACACAGGAGACATGGTCATGTTCACCTTCCCACCCAAGACCAACGCCTACAGAATGATGTATAAAGAGGTCAGTGTATAGGTCATGGAGGGGTTACACAGGTGTCAAGTAGGGTTCTGAAGGAGTCAAATGCTATATTATATGATATGGTCCTGTTCCCCTTACCCACTATAGACCAATGCCTACAGACCGCTTTACAAAGATGTCAGTGTATGGGTCATGGCATGGTCCTACTGGGCTCAAACGAAGTAAAACGCTATATTATATTGTTCAATGATATGGTCATGTTCATCTTCCCACCAAAGAACAATACCTACAGAATACTTTATAAAGAGGTCAGGCAATGGTCAGGCAGGGTCTAACAGAGGTCGCCATTAATGTTTTATGTCTGTCTGTTCCCTACAGGTGATTGGAAGATGGCAGCAAGAGAATGAATCTCCTGTTCTGAAACAGGTGGATGTCGTGCCTGAATACTATGCCAATAGGTAAGTATACTGTCTATGGTGGGTGGGTATTTGATGGTTTGATGGTTCACTTTACCTGACTTCTAAGAAAGCATGTGTATGCTTGTAAGTAAGCAACCAGGGGACCGACGGCTTTCCGAAACTCTCATGCTTGCTTTAATTCCTGTATTAAACTGGACAGCAGACTCCTATGAATCGTACAAGACACCATCGTACTAGACTTAAACCGTTTGTTTGTTTGTTTTATTTATCCACCATGTAGAATAATTATTTACAGATAATAAAATTCAATGGGTTTCATCGAGATATAATAATAATAATAATAATATAATAATAATAATAATATAATATCATAATAATAATAGTGTGACAATGTATATGATACATTCTCTATTCCTGTGATGTTTGACGGGTAGAGTGTCTCTGCTTGATCCACTCTTCAGATACAATGAGTTGGAGCATAACTTTGAGACAGATGCAAGAATGATGAAAAAAGTTCCATCTCTCACCCAGGCCAATGTGTACCTCTCCACACTCAACAGGTAAGTGAAAAAGAGAGAAAAAAAAAAAATTCTCAAAACTTTTGAGATGACAAAAAAAAAAAAGTTTTATACTGTGATCATGAAGAGGAATAGCTCAGACATACCCCAGTCATCTCAATTAAGACCATCAAAAGACCAAACACACAAAAGAATTGTGCAACCCTAGTTAGCCAAGATTGTGTTTGGAGCCGGTCTGGTGATTTGACTGGAGGGGATCTTGGAATTAAAATCTCCTAATAAATATTCCGCTTTTATATAGCACTTAATACATCTACGATGTCTCTAAGCGCTTTACAGATAAACAGATATTCTAGAATCCAATAAAATGACACTGAGTGATTAAAGCTACACACAAAAAAAGATAACTTGTACTGATTGATTTGCTGAAGAAAAATCATATAATTTGTCACTTGTGCAGTTAGTTACAAAATAACAATGACATTTTATTAATATTGTGTTAAGGACATATGTAGGTTATGATTTATCATAGTAATATTAATAATGATAATAATAACAAAGTCATTTATATAGTGCTCTTACATGTATATAAATTACATGGTTTCACAGCGCTTCACAGAGTTCAAATATATTAACAAGTAGCAAAACTAGAGTACTTTCATGCGTGGGTTCCTGTTTCACTGATACATATTAACTACTATGTTGCATTAAAGGTATAGACCAATTTTGAAAATGCCCCCCTCTCAAAAAATGAACTGGAAGCTCTTATTACCAATCATGCAAAAGAATATGTTTTGACTAATACATGATGATACAAATTTTGCCGGGGAAACCACCTACTAATTGATATATTTGGTAAATTATCATATCGATCCGGCCTGGATAGATATCGCAAATGCACTTCATCATTGAACATTTGCACATATACTCTGCGTTTTTGCAAATTTAGGTTGAAGTATTGCCTTCTAAACCTCTGAAGGCAATATTCTAACAATATTGAATGGATATTTTGCACCCAAAACCCTTGAACCACAATTTTACCACTACCAGTCTATACCTTTAAATGAAATTTATTCTTTTTCCTTTCAGTTTCTTGTCTCACCTGTCGGTAAGCAGTGTTGACCCTGCTCCGGTCCGTAAGGCTGACCTCCCATCCATCCTGGATCCATCCACTGAACAGTCCCAGCCTAGCTCAGATCCAGATGAGGTAAGAGATATGGGTCTCTTGTCTACCCAGAGAAAAATTATTAATATGAACAATGATGTAGTACCTTCTACCATGGAATTAGCTATGATTACATTTGTAGAGATGTAGGGTTAGGATTAAGATTAGGGTTAGGGTTAGTGTCAGGGTTGTGAGTGGGTTCTAGAAGAAGTTAGAGTTAGGTAAAGGGATCCAGGATCAAAGTTATAACATTGCTTATAGTGTAGGAAACCATGGAGCAATTGTCACCATAGCATGTGTTGTAGAACCTTGAATACCTTCCAGCTTAAACCAATCAGAATCAGAGTTTGCGTTGCTACTTCTTGCAAAGTGTATTGTAATTGGCTAGTCAGGAGGGAAATGAATAGGTTTACTTTCAAGGCTTCGTATTGTATGTATGACATACATGTACAGTCTCTTTTTAGCCCCATTTGTTGAAACTAACTGGTATCCTTGATATCAACAGGTCCACGTAGGGTTTTAACATTTTCAAAGATGATCATGAATTTATCATGGAATTATATCACTGAAGATAGAAGGAAAGTCTTTGAGGATTGTTGTCACATGATTTTCACCAGATCCTACTTCTCTCTCTCTCTCTCTCTCTGTGTCTCTCTGTGTCTCTTTCTCTCTCTCTCACTCTCTCCATCACTCTTTCTCTATCCCTCTCTCTCTCTCCCCCCATCTTTCTCTCACTCTCTCTCTCTCCCTCTCTCCCTCCCTCCCTCCCTCCCTCCCTCCCCCTCTCTCTCTCTCTCTCTCTCTCTCTCTCTTCAGGTTGTGATCACCCTGTTGACCGGTATAACAGGGAGCCACAAGGAGACCCTCTGTACCACCCTCACCAACCTAGCAAAGGATTATAACAGGTGGGTACAATTCGCCTTCAATCACATTTCTTCTAAGTTCACTTCTTTGCCTCTAGAGGAGTGTTTCACAAGACTAAGATCGACTTTAAGTTGGACTTAATTGTGGCATGCCATTCACGCCACTGTTTGCTCTCACCATTTTCACATGTAGCTAATTAATGATTTCATTATGTTATTATTTCTGGTTGAATCGCTCTATCATATACAGGTGAAGTAAATGGGTACCTGGTAAGAACTTATTACTTGAAATGCTAGAGCGCCGTATAGCAGCCGTGCTAAAGCCAGGTTAATAATTGGGAGCGCCAGGAGGGTCAAATCTGGAGCGCCAGGAGAGTCAAATCTGACTGACATGAGCGCTATACAAGAACCCTTTATTATTATTATTATTAATGTATGTTAATGCGTCCTTGTGTTAAAAAAATGTACCGTTATAGAGCATAGAGAATGCGCTTATAAATTGTTATGCGCTATACAAGCACTTTCTATCATTATTATTAATGATGTATATATTTGCCGTTTTACACAAACCTTACATCATCTCTTTCCTAATCATAGATGGGCTGTCTTGAGGGCTCCCTTTGGCGTTCCTCATGCATACAACCAGAAGCAGCTTGAGGCCTCACTGACAAACATCGTCACGGCAGCAAGACGACAGAGGGCGTCGATCAGGGCTTCCACCGGAGGCAGGAAGAAGATGAGAGTTCTCATCATGACACCAGGGTAAGATGAAAGCAAGCCCTTCAAAATAATAATATCAGATATTTATATAGCGCATATATCCACCATGCAAGGTGCTCAAAGCGCTCCAAATATAACCCGGCTCTGCTAGGCTGCAGATTTCGGGGCTCAACAGCAGTCAAGGAATTACTTCCTACCGATACCCATTTAACACCTGGGTGGAGAGTGGCAAATTTAGATTAATATCTTGCCAAAGGCGCGAGTCGAACTGCGGACCCTGTGATCCACAGTCCAACGACTTATCCACTCGACCATAATGCCTTTACCACACCTCCACAATCAAGAGTAACTGCAGACATATTTGTTATTGATGATATCTTATTGTTATTGCTATTATTATTATATATTTGTTGATGCTAATGGGTTTATGTAACAATCATTTCCAGGTTCACGGACACAGTCTCTGTGGTGTCGGCCATCTTGAATCACCCCAACGCTGACATCAGAGGCTCCCTGAAGATAGGAGCTGTGACGGCTTGTGTGGATCCGCTCACAACCTTCATTGAACACAGGTATAGGCACTTGTTATCTCCTTTAGATTGTCGTCCCATTCCATGAAAAACAGTGCTGGGGAAGAATAATTAAAGCCCCACTGTACTACTTCTAGCTACTTGCGCCCTCTATACAGCAAACAATGCCTAATCAGTGCCTGTTGGTCCCCCATGATCCCCTTGTTCTTATGTAATTGAGAGCTTATTTGATGAGATAACCACCTGTCAGTGACCTTGCAGGGTGGTCTAATCCCCCCTGGCCAAACTAGTACAGACGGGCATTAAGATCAAACACAATATCTGGAAAATTTTGGTGATTTTGGTTAAGCACTATAAAAAAAAAATTCTAACAATGAATGTCAATTCCAGTCTTTTGGTGAGAGTAAAACTCTCCTTTACTGTAAATTTTGTGTTCAGTCCCAAACTTCATGTTTTGTGATGTACTTGATCAACCTACCTAGGGGTAAATATAGGATTTCTAAAAATAGGTTCTTAATGAAATTTAGGGAAATGTAGAGATTGCATAACTTTCTTCATGAGTGCTCCTCTATCCAAACATGGAAACTGCATGTGTTTTATGGAGTGTAATAATTGTGTTTTTTTTGGTTTAATTATGATTTGTTTCAGAATGACATTCCCCTTGTTACTTGATCAGTGTGCTCAAGGCTGGGTCAATAACATCCTACTAACCAGCTGCACAGAGGGACCGGTAAGTAGAGGAAGCTTCTTTTATATTCTTCTATATCTTCATCGAATCCATCGCTCTTGTTTCCTCTTTTTCAAGTTTTCCTTCTTTGTAATTATCTTCATCGTCATCATCATCTTCATCTTCTTTGTAATCATCATCATCATCATCATCATCTTCATCATCCCTATCATCATCACCATCATCGCCATTACATCACATTACCTTCGTCATCATCATCACCATCACCATCACCATCATCATTATCATCATCATTATCATAATCATAACCATCATCGTCAACCTCATCAACCTCATCATCATCATCATCCTCATCATCATCATCATCATCACCATCATCATCATCATCATCATCATCATTATCATCACCATCATCACCATCCCCATCACCATCATCATCATAATCACCATCACAATCATCATCATCATCATCATCATCATCACAATCATCGTCATCATCATCATCATCATCATCATCACAATCATCATCATCACCATCACAATCATCATCATCATCACAATCATCATCATCACAATCATCATCATCATCATCATCATCATCATCATCATCACAATCATCATCATCATCATCATCATCATCATCACAATCATCATCATCATCATCATCATCATCATCATCATCACAATCATCATCATCACCATCACAATCATCATCATCATTATCACAATCATCATCATCACAATCATCATCATCATCATCATCATCATCATCATCATCATCATCATCATCATCATCATCATCATCATCATCATCATCATCATCATCATCATCATCATCATCATCATCATCATCATCATCATCATCATCATCATCATCATCATCATCATCATCATCATCATCACCACCACCACCACCACCACCACCACCACCACCACCACCACCACCACCACATTTTATTTGCTAATCTACAACTTCATCATCTTTACCATTACATTCACCTCAATAAAAAATGACCTTTTCTGTTATCTTTTGAAAGTGCAGAACAAGCTTCAAACTCCTGATTGATAATACAAAATGTAAATTTGAAAGTTCAAGAAGAGGTATCAACCTTTCACAATAGGCAAGTGAACTAAAGACAGTAAATTAAGTTAAAATAGCTTTCATGAAGTATAAATCAGGGCCCCGTCTTACAAAGAGTTGTGATTGATCCAAATCAATCGTAAGTCCTCCAATCAATCGCAAGTTTGCAGTCTCCTATCTCTTATGTACATAGTTGCGATTGATATTAATCAGTTGTGCTTTCTATTAACATATGATGTCTCTCTTGCCTCTTAGCATCCAGAGCTTATGTTCATTCAGGAGCTCCTGCGCAAGGTCAACTCTGACATGGCCTTTATCCTAGCCAATTATGGAGAAATCTCAAGGTAAATATTCTTCAAAAATAATCCTTTAATTGAGCCTACAATTCATGTATATAATAGGCGTTGTGGCGTGCGCCTGTAATCCAGCTATAAGTGGAAGTTACAAATTGATTCAGCCGAGGACGCAGGTTCGAAGCTGAATCACGTCTTTCGGATGGTGACGTTTAAAGGTCGGTCCCCAGACGTAAATAATCATATCTGATTGATACACGTCTGTTAAAACCCAATACACACACACACACACACACACACAATACATAGGTGGATCCACAGGAAAGACATTGGCCTTTTGTTGAAGTGTATGTTCAGCTATCCAGATGTTCTTTTTTTTTCATGGTCTTAAAACATTTAAGGATATATTTTAACCAAAATATAAAAACTTGATTTTCAATCCTTAACAAATTGTGTATTTTGCTTAAACTCCTCATTGACTGTTTTAATCATTAAAAAAAAAAAATGTCATTACAATACCCTTCAACCCTTTTAACCAAAATGTGTATTTATTTACATATATCTGTATACATGTGTACTGATCTGTCTGTCTTGTCTTGTTGCTCAGGTTTTATTTGATATTGTTCATTCTTTCTTTCAGGAGTGGTGATGCTGAATTGATTCTCTCCGAGACGGCTTTCATGGAACCAAGCAAAGTGAGAGCAAGACATCTGCTCATCCCACAATGGTAAGAGAGGGATCTACATCAGGGGAGTGTTTCACAAAGACTAAGATCGACTTTAAGTTGGACTTAACTATGGCAGGCCATTCATGCCACTAGTTCCTCTCACCATTCCTGGCATTGGTTTCTCAAGGGACGTAGGAATCGTGGTCACAAATCTACAGAATTCACCTTCTTTGATGGTTCATTAATGAAGGAAAAAACATCTAAATATCATAATTGAGAGACCAAAGGTGACTGCAACCAGTGGCATGAATGGCCTGCCATAGTTAAGTCCAACTTAAAGTCGATCTTAGTCTTTGTGAAACACCCCCAGGTATTAAATAAGGTATTACATCATGCACTCCAAACATAGTCATGGGCATTGCTAGGTTTGGAGCGGAGTGATGCAGTTCCAGACTAATTAAACCCTACATGTATATGAGGAAATCCATCATTGTGTAGCGGAGGATTTTGTTTATTGGCATATTTTGCTTTTCTCTGAGCACATGACTCGACTTGATAATATCATCTTATGTGGAGTAGGCATATTCACAATGAATTTGCATTAATTAAGCATGACTCATCGCCTCAGCTACATGTATATAGGTGAACAGATGGGGTCCACGTGTTATGTCGTCACTGTAACTTCAGCAAATTTGACCACTGTTGACCCGTAATTTGGAGGGGTGCGGAAAATGAGGTTTCAATTTGCTTTTGTGCAATAATGAAAGGGTAAATACTTTTTATTCCATTATATTTGTATTCTACATTCATTCAGTTTTCCATTTATATCAAGTTGTATTTTAATCGGATAGGGTCTTTAATATAATTATTTTGCATATATTGCACAAAGACAAGTGATCAATAATATGCATATTCCCTGCTGTTTATCATTCACACAGATGTACCTGATATAAGTTATATATGATAGTATCAAGTGGATAAATAGTAAATATAATATTGTCTGGCTCATTTTTCAGGTGATATATATACATGTAAGACTATGTTGCCCTCAATGAATAACCATATTGCCCTTGTCTTTGGCCGAATGCTATGGATGGATTTAGTCAGGCAATGTACATGTAGTACCTCATATATATCTCACTCAAAGGCGGTCAATATTTAAAGAATTATTAGCAAACACCTAGTTTTATTGGCCTTGGATATATCTGACCTTGTTTCTCAACCCAGGTCATCGCCAGAGTTCAGCAGGCAGTTGACCCCAGCCATGACCGAGGTCAGTCTGAAGTTCAGCCAGCCACTGGACAGGTCAAGACTCCTGCCCAAGATGAGAAGCCTCCGGTCATCCCTGGACGCCAGTCCTTTCCAGGGTAACATCTACCACATTGAAGCAAGGACAAGATTCAATGGTATGTATCTTTTAGATTTCATTAACCCGTAGCAGTGCACAGTATTTTAAAGGACCGAATCCCAAGAAATGACTTTACTTATTCTGAGAGATCTATTATATCATTGCTCGTTAGTCTACAAGATTCCCCACCAAAATGTGTGAGAGAGGTATAAAGCAAGTATAATGTAATTTCTCAGCATGACATGGACATCGTCATTTTCTGGATAACGTGACGTACTATGCGAAGTCGTTTATCAAGTAAATGTATTCAAATTTATGGATGCTTCCTTCCCAGACGTGTGGTGATGAAACATTTCATTCACCTGCTATTATCCTTTGTACTATAATTGCCAGAACGCAAATTGCATAAATAAGTCGGTGCTCTTCTTGGATGAAGGTTTCTCCTAGATGAAATAGATTTGTCAACTGCTATAATGTAGTATTTTTAAATGAATTTAGTTACATTTGTTCCCCTGTTATTTATTTGTCACCAAATATAATTTCTATCTTTTCCGTTATGATTTTTCTTCAATGAAAAGTAAAGGTTTCGTTATTGATTTAACAATTATTTCCAACTAAAGCTTGGTGCATGATACGTGTACAACTTCAACCGGTACGTCACATTTTCAAGAAAATGGCTGCGCCCATATCATTCTCAAAGGCATCATGCCAGGAATATCTTCATTTATTTATCTCTTGTACATTTTCGTAAGGAATATTGTACATCAAAGGGCAGGAATACATCTCATTTTTCAGAATACCTACACTTATTCTTTGGGGTTAGGTTTCCTTTAAAGGTCTATTATAATAAATCACATTTTTTCTCCTCAAATTGGCACCAGTTATTCCTATTTTCAACTCCTACATAGTTGGAAAAAAGAATAAAAAGGAATATGAAATGAACCAATGTGAATGAAAATGACTTAATTCAACAAAAACTTGTCAATTTGTACACAAAAGTAGTGATTATATTAAAATTGGTGCGTTGCCAGAACGAATCCTCACTTGCTTTGTTTTTTCTGGACATGATGAAACTTTGCCAAATGGTGAGTCTTGAATAGAAGAAATTCTGGTAAACAAAAAAAGTTCACCTTTTTGCATCATGCCAATGCTTTGAAGTCTTTTTTTTAATTAAAATTTGATTTAAAGACACATATGAGTGGGCTCTCATGGGCAATTGATTCAATGCCATTTGGATGTTTACCTAACAGTTGTTGTCAATCACCAGGATTATCCTTCAGTTTCATAACCAACAGGCCTTATGTAATGCTTTGCATTTTCCCCCTGTCCCCCCTCATAATCTTACATTTCCCTCACCCAAAGGCTCTCCTGAGTTTAGGGGGTATTTTTTATAGGACTACAGGTTTGATGTGTGGAAGAATCGTGTTTTGAAAAAAGGAATATTTTCCTATTTCATTTTGTCCTTATTACAGAATCAAGTCAGGTGATGGAACTGACCTACTCCACTATGAGCGGCCATCTGACCGAGTGCCCCGCCCCTGAGGTACCGGCTGCTAGACCCCCTACCGGTACCCCCAGACCTCCCCCCTCACCAGGGGCTACCACCAACGGCCGGCCTGCCGAGGCTGGAGGGGATAACAACGGCCACGAGGGTCTTCAGCATTGCTTCATGTTCACAGGGTGTGGTCTGCAGGAGGATGCGCTCAAGGAGTGGCTAAGGGCTTGTGCAACACCGGTGAGTAACATGTCTGCTTTTAAAGGCATCGTTTAACAATGTTAAATCTGAGATGCAGGGCCCTATGAGTCATCAGTGTCTGTGATATGGTGTAATATTGAAGCACTAAAAAAAGTAAAAATCTTTGAGTAACCCGTTTTACCATACTCATTTTCCTCAATAGACTGTAGTGTTATAAAAACCGTTGGAAAAACAAACTTTTTAATTTCGATTTCCAATCATAAATATCTTGATAGTCAGTCAGACGATCGGCTTGTAAAATTCAAAAATTGAAGTATTTTACACTTTTCATAAATTTCACATCAAGAACATGAAATCTCCTTGATAATAGAAAATATGAATCATTTGAATCAACATCTTATGCCTTTTAAAATAGCTTTTACAATATATTTCCAAAGATGCTAACGGCTTTCCATAATTGTTAAGTCCAACTTAGAGATAAATTCAACTTAGGATCTTTTTGAAACACCCCCCAGGAGGTACTTTTATTGCGTGGATAAAAATCCATGGTGCATGTTCAAATTGCTCCTAATTCAAAGAGTTTTTTTCTCACTTTCTGCAGATGGTACATCTTATCTCATTAGTGGGTGATACAACAAATTCCTCTCTAGACCTTTGCAATATTCAACTCTAGGGTTAAGTTGCTAATTGAATTCTATGTAGGTTTAGAGATAGGATTGATCAAGGTTGAGCAAGTTTTAGGTCCAGGATTAGGAAGTTAAGACATTATTTGATGTTAGAAATGGTCAATTGATTTTAGAAATGGAACGTGGCGTAATTGTCACAAGAGTGCATGTTTTGCATTCACAAACTCTCATGTATCTATTAATGTGTTCCATTTGATTCATGTTATGCATATTAACAATTGCCGTTCATTTATCTCATTTTCATAGAAACCAACTCCTAAAGCTTTGAAGACCAAATCCACTCTGTCAGCTTCTGAGAAGAAACAGCTCCATGTAAGTGTTTGGTATAAATCATCTTTAGATTTTTAAACGTTTTTATTCTTACCTATCATATCTGCCATAATAATTGACAGAATCTAAGTTTGTATCTGGATTGTAACTATTGTATTCAATCAGAATACAGATTTTTCAAAAACCTTAGATGATAACCTTGTTATGATTACTAAAGGTACATGTATCTGTCCATCTCTCTCTAACTTCACCCCCCAAAAAAATTTGTAATTTTAAGGTCATGAGGCATTAAAATGTTTTTATCAGAAGTTAAAAAGTTAATGTGGTTTCCAAAATATTTTTTTGCCACGACAAGAGCTCTAGATTAGGGATATATTCATTTTTGCATTCATATGGAAAAGGTGATTTTTATTTTAAATTTATTAAGCGCCAGGACGTGGTGAACATGTGCGCTATATAAGTAGCCATTATTATTATCATTATTATTATTTCACTAAATAAAGCTTTGTTGTGATTTTCTTCCTCTCAGGAGAAGCATCATCTGGCCCCACTACCAGCAGGCTGGTTCTACAATGGTAGTCAATATGTCAGCATGTCTGGAGAGAAGGCCAATACACACCCAGGTCAGTGTTAATTTTCCAGGGAATGTGTAAAAAGTGTGTTAAAGTATATGACTTAACGCCTTCCTGGCCTCCAAACAGACGTAATATTGATGTGTATTTCTACACTAAACGCTGGGGTGTTGTAAGAAAGTTGCAATCAATTGCAAATCCCCAAAATCAAGCTTAAGTCTTGCGATTTGATCGCAACTCGACTTTCTTGCAAGGCCCCGTTAGTAAGAGAGAGAGAGAGAGAGAGAGAGAGAGGGGGGGGGGGGGGGGAAGAAAAGCTAGATCTTGTTATCTCAATTTAATTGTATAAACTTTAATCCTAACAAATCCTAGGAAATTTAGTAGGCTATAGTGGGGCGTTGCAAGAAAGTTGAATTGCAGTTGATTGCAAATATCAATTACAAATTTTGCAACTTGCATTCAATTGCAACTGCCTTGTAATGCCCCATAGTCTTGTCAAAAGATCATTTGCCATTTGGCTTATGAGCTAGTATGAACTAGTATGTGTTATTTTATTTCTGTCTATATCATGATTACCATGGACTCAGAAACATTGTTTTGACATCTACACCATCGACAAATATGATGAGGGAATGAGCTGTTGTGATACTTGTAGATGTTTGTAAATCTTTATATTGAGTATTGAGAGCCCTAGACTCTATCCATATCAGTCTCCCCACTCCCTTGCAGAAAAATCTACCTCTCTTTCTTTCTGTCTGTCTGTCTCTCTCTACCTATGTCTCTCTGTCACTCTTTCTCTCTCTGTCACTCTTTCTCTCTCTCTATCTATCTCTCTCTCTTTCTCTTTCTCACTTACACTCACTCTCTCACTTTTCTGTTTTTCCAAGTCAAATCAAATACCCTATATCTCTCGTCTTGTGGATATTTCCTTTCTCTCATGTTACCCGTGTCAATTGGAATTCTATTGTTTAACTACATGAACTCCTATCTCTACCTTCTTTAATACCCATCACAGAAATGGACCAGTTCATATCAGAGTTCGTAGAGAAGACCAACCTTGCAACCAAGGAATACAACGATGGGATCGCTGCTCAGGGGTACAAGGATCTGTTCCAGTGAATCAGGGCCATGTTATGCCTCGGCCACACCCACGCCTGGTCGCCCCGTCATCAAACCGACCCCACACTGAATCCAATACGTTCGATCGTTTTGGCCTTCAGGGGTTATTTATTCTTTTGATCAGTCTGGTGTTGGTCTCGTTGGTGTGACTGGAGTACTGAGCATTGTTAGAACCTGTCATAATTACGAAGTTTGTCATAAAAAAACAAAGAGTGAGAAGGAAAAAAAGAGAAAAGGTTTACTATGTCATTGTTGGATGTTATAATGCTATTTACGGCTTTGACATGATAAAACCCAGGTTTTTGAATTGTAGCCTAACTCTCAATGATATCATTTCTAAATTTTGCCCTCCGTACTATTCCTAGATGGTAATACATGTAATATCATTAGGTATAAAGGATCTCGTGTGGAAGCTTTGAGCATTATAAAGTTTTGGTATGACATATACTGCAACATGTTTCTGATGGTCTTTTTAATTTAAACCGATGCAAAAGGGAAGTGTAAATTCATATGATTTAGTGCTTTTAGATGATCTTTTCATAAATTTCACTGGCCTGATTATTTTCTTTCAAAGTAAAATTTTCCTGAGTTTCCTTTTTATTAATGGGGGAGGGGGCAGTTTGGAGGATAATAATTATTGCAAACCTTCAATTAGAGGTTTGGGTTATTGTAACCAAACACCAATGTGTATAGACAATCTTTTATTTATTTATTTGGTTTTTTTAGTGACTGATGTAATGTTGATTTAGTTTCATACACTCTGCAGTAAACCCAGAAAGGTGCTTGAGGTGCGTTTAAATGAGTCACTCAAAAGAAATGACTGAAGATTTTTTTTTTTGCTGTCGGGTTTCTCAAAAGACTGCACTTTTTAACCAGTTCATACGTGGACATACAAGTACATATGCGATTAATTGTATGCGACTAAGAATGCACCTCGTTCTCACTGTACAAAACGTTGATCACCTCTACAGCCCGATTGTCTACCGTAATTATATAAATAATTATAAATTTCTGTTGATCTGAATTTTTTTGAAATTAGAATTTATGTCTTTCAGCTAAAAGGCCATGTACAGCAAAAGATATTTTAATGGGGGTAAGTCTATCTGTAATAAAGATTATTTACCCAATTCAAGAAGAGGTCTTTCTTATATTATCATTAGGCTTATTAATACAGTAGCTTGAAGGTACATTGACATTTTACAATTAAAGTCTGTTGTGTGTCAGGCAGAAGGGCATTTATACCACATGCCACAAAGCATATTTCTGGTAAGTAAATTATAAGGTTTTGATAGCTTTGATTTTAATGCTATCAGTTTATGAGGCTTTCGTATGCAATAATATTTCGTGAATTCATCATAATCTTAGTATAGCAAATTGTCACATGTAACAGCATTTCCTTCAAGGATGCAGCATTTGAAACTTGTTTGATATTTACATTTTTTTTTTAAATAATTTTTATTATTATTACCTTTTTTGGGGGAGGGGGGGGGGGGGGACAAAGGTTGATTGTGATGTGCTGAAATTGATATCCCTTTAGACTGATTGCTTTATCACAATGAGCAAGTCACACAGAAGAGCAATTCTTCAATGTTATGACAGTGCACTTCAAAAAGAGAGAAATTATTTGTATGATCCTTATGTGCTAAACATTTTCACAAGTAGTTTCTAAAAGTTTGTTGTTGAAACAGAAAGGAAAGTGCATGTAATATATTAGATGTGATGTTAGTTTTCATAAGTATACATTACTTAGAAGTTGTACATATGTTTGTGGCTAAACTTACTGCCACTTTTGTGTTCTTTACCTCTTTCTATGTGTATAGTTTATATTTATAGTTTTAGTTTTTTGCGTTCCTTTAGTTATTTTAAAGAGAAAGAGAAGAAAAAAACTGAAATGAGGTCTTATATCATCTGTGAAGAGCAAGAAGCGTTTTACTCGGGTATTAGATGAGTTTAATGTCCTGGTTCCGAGCTGATGACACGGTTTTGTGTATTCATTCCAATTAAAGACCAAATTAGACAGCCTTCAATTGCTATATGATCCGTCCAAAAGAACAGTGTCATTCTATTGACGATAAAAAAAAAAACCTTGAATATCACAGATATCTTTATCTTTATGTGTACTTTAAAGATAGTTTTTAATGATAAGAAAGAAAAAGAAGTTTTTAAGCATGAGCTTTGTTGAAAATTGTTTCAAGGTACACTAATGTTTGATGTGCTTTGCAAATAAATTGTTCTAAAAGAAATTATGCTATGCTTGTGAATACTTTTTTACCATGAAATTATACCCGAGTGCAAGTGACAGCCGATGCTTCGGTTTGTGGAAGGTCGAGAGCTGCATGTTGCACATCCTTTATAGATATCTAAACTTCTCTCTGTCCGTCTGTATCTCTCTCTCCCTCTCTCTACCACTACCAGGTACCATTCCCTCCATATCTCTTTCCTCTCCCTCCTCTCTAAGAGTGATGTGCATATATATGTCCTTTGATGCAGGGGTATCATCTCCACTTCTCTCCGTCTGCCTCTCTATCCCCCCCCCCCCTTCTCTTTCACTCTCTCTCTCTCCCATCTTTTTCCCTCTCTCTCTCTCTCACCTGATTTATTCTGGTAATTGCTTCTGCAGTCAAGACCAGGATAAACATTGTAAAACAAGAACCTTTTCGTGAATGAAACTTGGACAAACTTGCAAATGGTCATTACCGACTACTCACAAAGTTCTATGTCATGAAAGTCTCTGGTTTTTTAGCGCTATGGAAATGCATATGAATATCATGACAAGTACTATACAAAAAGGGAATATCCTTTTTGCTATCTAACAAGATTGAATGAATTTGCAATCTTAAAAGTAATTCTACATATTACATACAGAGGCGATACCTTACGGCGTAGTAAAAGACACTTCTTTCAAATGAGACATTTCTATTTGACCACCTCAGGAAATAAAATAACTAAAACAAAGGCAAACATAAATCCATGTACTCATAAGTTCCTTTGATAATGCTTTATTCAAATTCCATTTTACATGAAATAAGATATTTTTTTATTCTTTAAGAATACCATGAAAATCAAAGTTGGAAAATGTGGATGTTTTTGCTAAACCCAGTAGAATTAAATGTTCATGTGGGCAGGCTCAAAGGCTATTATTAAATATATAAATCTCTCTGCATTCTGCAAAACACAACACATCAGTTCATTTTTTTACAGGATGATTTACACGACAGTCCAGGTGCGAAAAGGGACTAGCAGTTACAAGTGTTAGTGATGTTGCTTGGGTGACCTCGAAGAACATCAGAGACTAGTGAAGATTTTAAGTTATCCGGACTCCCTACGATCCAGACTGTTTTTGTTGTCTATAGAGGCTGTCTCGGTCGTGATGCTTGATGATGGTGTGGTGGTGGTGCATCGCTCCTTAAGTCATGTTACCGTGGTGATTAGGGATGCTCATCAATGACATCACTCTACGATGGGGTTTCCCCTTGAAGCTACTTGTGACTGCTGGTCAACCTGGGCATGAAGATGGCTCTAGTCGAAAATACTGCCTTCTCCACCTAGGAAATGGAGGGGAAAAAATGACTAATTTAAACATAGAAGCATTATAAAAGGAAACATTAAATTATCAGATGTTATAAGATGATGAAGCAGATCCTAATCATAGATTGGTTGAGAGCGTACACGTGACCAGGCATTTATTTTGCCTAACACATAATTTTTACTCAAGACCGGTCATTGGGAAAATCATGATATGAAACATCATTTTATTAAAAAAATAAAACATCATCTTATAAAACAAATTATACACATCATTTTGTTTTGGGCATTAGTCAAGCTACCCCCACTCGATACCTTCCAAACAGTCCAAACAACCGAGGCGATAAGTTAGACTGTTCCAAATGTATGTGGGTAATTCTTAGTTTTCTTACTAATGCCCTCACTGCTGTGTATTATATATCATCATACATTGTGTTATACAATGAATTGTCTTATACACCATCAGTGTATACATGCACCTACGAAAAAACACCCAATACAATGTTGCAAGGATACATATCACTCAGGTCGACCAAGGGTACACATATTTTTCCTGACTGGGAGCCTCTGTGGAGGTATTCTTTTCAAAATGAGAAAATAAAAGTGATTCATGGAGCAGAGACACCTCAGTCACTTTGGGGGTGATTACTCTGAAAAGTAAAATGTAAAATGAAAAGTAAAATGTGGTGGTTTATTCTAACTATGAACTGGTCTATTACCTGCTGCTGCTACTACTGCTGCCTGCTCAACTTTCTTGTCCTCGGCTTCCTTTGCCTTCGCCTTCATATCCAGGATGTATGCCTCCTTCTTTTCTAACGTCTCTGTTTGTGGATGGAAGAGGAAGATTAGTTAGAAGTTGGAACAAGATTCTTTTTCTTTTTTAACCCATAGCAGTATAGCATCTCACGGTCTGCCTATATCTTTTGATCCCGAATGCTCTGAATTACAAATTATACATGAGTAGAACGTGCAAAAGTTGTTGCATGTGCAAAAATTCGAGTCCATCTCTGTTGCAGTACATTGCACTATTCATGAATAAGAACGATTTCATAAACAATAGTAATTGGAAGTCCTTTAATTTTGTGATGTAAAGTGAATTCATAATCACTACTTTCATATACAAATTAGCAAAACTTAAAAAAAAATAATAATGTAATATACATTATATTATTATTTTCTAAACGATGAAAGTTTGGAAAATAAAAAAAATTAAAAATGATGAAAAGCTGATCTTTGGTCTGTATGCATGAGCCCTACATGAATGTGAATTTAAGGGATCTGGACCTAGGTGTTGGGTGCCCACGTGTCTCAAGCAGAGGTCAGTTCCAAACTTTGCATACAACTTACAAGTTCATACTGTATCTTGAAATATACATGTACAGGTAGATGCTACAACTGTACATTATATTATACAGGGGACTATCATGGAAGGACTTGCTGAGAGACATCAATTCTGCGTGGTGTTTCACAAAGCCTTTTTTCAATGACAAATGACAAACATCAGTGACAAATCTGCTGATAACCAATCAGAAGCAAGGATTTTAGTAGCTTATAACAAAAACTGTAATTTTTCACTGATGACAAGTTTTGTGAAACACCCCCGTTCTAAAACTTCTGCATGATACTAGATTACTATAGGCTGTAGCACCTGTATTATTTTGCTGCAGAATTTGAACTTACTGTTGTGCCTTGATCCATAGGCGATGCCAACAAACAAGGCAGAGTACCTTGCAAACTGCAACAAAGGAAGACAAATGAAAGAATAAATTAGTGGTCATGAATTATGAAGGTTTTTTAAGTATTTGAACAAAGCAAGAAAAGATAGATCCATACCTATGCCCAAGTATGTATACACCAACAAGTACAGGGTGAGTTACTGAGTTTAACAGACCCACCATGGCAGTGTTAGACACATCAGACACAAACAGGCGCCAGGGACACATCACACATAACGCACCAAAAATCTAAGTCTGGATCCCCCCAAAAAATTATTTTAAAACAGTTTATAGTCTACATAGGTTTCATGTGTACAGACTGTAAAAAGTGAAATCTGACAAAGTAATACCTTTTATTAGATTGCAAAGCATCAACCTCTAATAATATTGTTGTAGACTCAAGTATGATGGGGTTGCATGTAGCCATGTACGGACGCTTTTGATTTTTGAATTTGACGAAAAATGTCCAAAAACCACCCTTTGGAATCAACTATCTGGATAACCAAATTACATTGTGTGTCCTGACAGGTTTGTTATCTGAATACCGGTATATGATTCACAGCTGTAATTTGAAGAAGTTACATTAATTAATGTAATTTCTTTATAAATCTTTAAACAAATGTTCTTGGATCTTGCTTAGTGGATCTTGGATTGTTGTCTTAAATAATATTCTGAGGGGAATTTGCACTGGAGCTGTTGTGGGTAATGTGGGTTCTCATTAATTTTGGGGGTGAAGTGGATCTTGGACTATTGTCATCATTATTCTGCAAGTGATGTTAGACAACATTAGTGATTGGACTAGATTAGAATTAAATAAATGACAGAATCTAGACTAGACCCTAGATTCTGTCATTTTTTAAATTCTAATCTAGTCTTATCACTAATGATCTAGAGACTATTAATTTGAGTATTATCATTAGGGGCGCTGGTGCTAGAACAAGAATTGTCCGCACAAACAAGGAGCGTCTTCTTAAACACGGACAGACGCGTCCAAAAAAATGAAGATCGTTGCATTTTTCGCTGACGATTCTGATTTCCGATACACGCGTTCGCGATGCGAAAAACTCGGTCCGCAATGATTTTCTACATTGACTTTGTAAAGAGGCTTTCACGTTATGAGCGATAAATCCTTGGGAAGCCCGACAACCCATAAAAGAAGACCATGAACTGGGGTTATTTTCTTACCAGAATCTGTTTTATGCATCGCGTTCGCTGCAGAGCTGCGATGAAGAAAAAAACGTCCACAAATCCTTATTTTTTCAGGATGCATTTTATCCGTGTATATTCTAGACCCTACGAGGATATCCTCGTTTATGTGGATGATCCTCATTCTCGGACCAGCACTGTTGAGTCACAAGAAAAATGTAAAAAATGCAGGAAGAGTTGGGCCCTAGTCCTAGACCTAGCGCATTAATAAAGGAATGTAGAAAAAAAAACTAGAATGCTGGGTAATGTTGTACCATTTTAAGTCAAATGTTTGGTGCACTGTCCACTCATCCATTTATTTCATACATGCACAAGTAGTTCCACGCGTGCCAACACGGCCCGCGTTAAGCAGGTAGGCCCTAGACCGAATTTTCCGTCTCTTTCGTTCGTTAGCCTCTTATTGGGGTAGGGTCGGCTCTCTCTTTAGAGACGGAAGCCGTTTATACACATGTCCTTGCTAACGCCACGGCCAGTTCTGGTCGTAGCGTTTTGCCCCCAAAATCCCCCAAAATGTCATTTTACCTCGAGCATGTTATATTGTAAATTAGGCCTAGGCTATAATAAATCAGTTCCACTTACATACTTGACTGAAATAATCAGTTTAATAGTCCCTTTTTAGGAAATTATGGGTCAAAATCGAAATCCATTTTGAAAATCTTTTTCAACATGGATTCCGATTTTGACCCATAATTTCCTAAAAAGGGACTATTAAACTGATTATTTCAGTCAAGTTGGTAAGTGGAACTGATTTATTATAGCCTAGGCCTAGGCCTAATTTACAATATAACATGCTCGAGGTAAAATGACATTTTGGGGGATTTTGGGGGCAAAACGCTACGACCAGAACTGGCCGTGGCGTTAGCAAGGACATGTGTATAAACGGCTTCCGTCTCTAAAGAGAGAGCCGACCCTACCCCAATAAGAGGCTAACGAACGAAAGAGACGGAAAATTCGGTCTAGGTAGGCCCAGGCCTACGGCAAAATTGTAACACAGCTCCATAGGTCTACAGTCACTCACACAGTCACACTCACAGTCGGTCACTCAATGCATCGCAACGGCAACGGCAGTGCAATCACGAATAGGTCTACATTGAAAAAAAGGGAATCAATTAGATTTTTTAACTTTCACACAAGTATTCGGTACGTTTAAGATACATAAATCATTCGTAAATTAAGGGCATCACGCTAATTTACCTTGATCAAGGGAGAAACAACGAGTGGTGCGGGGGCCATCTTGATTTGGGATTCAGTACAACTCGTCCTGCAGCTGCTGGCTCTTGATCATAGAGATATAATATATCTCTATGCTCTTGATCGATCAAGCTAAAGTCGCCCCGCAATGTGGTCAGTCGGCCCATATTTTGGTCACGTAGTGTGCCCAAACTAAGTCACCCAAGACTTTTTATGCACCGACACTCTAAATATTAATTTAAACAAATAAAAATCATCAAATTTATCACATACTGTAATAGAAAAAGTTACTTTCATGTCCTAAAAGCAAATTCTATGTTGCGGGCGGACAATTTGTGGCCGCGGGGGGCCGGGGGGGGGGGGCGGTGCATGCATGCTAATGGAGGTGTATAAACCAAGAGGGTATAATTTAGGTTGTATTAACCAATCATATTATGGGGAAATCTGCGGGGCTTACAACCATATCCCACATGAGGAGATTTTGCTTACTTTGTATTAATTGTAAGAAGACAGTGAGAAATTTGTATACGCCTACTGGCGTAAGCATCTTTAGAATAGACCAAAATATTGACCAAACGTTCCTTGGTTGACTAATTAACGCCTCACCATTATGAAGTTTAAACAGGAAAAAAAAAAAAAAAGACTTATTATAGCTTCCCCAGTGTGCACATAGGCCTATCCCAATCCAGATTCTAAGTATATGGTGTTCATATCCTACCCGGCATGCACCTGGGTAGTGAGAAGCAATAAGCATAACATGCATCAATTGCTTTCAGCGCATAACGGTACCTGGGGTCTCGAACCAACGATCTCTGCATCCCCAAACATGCGGCGAACATAATCAAACCACTCGACTACATCGCGTCTGTGAATCAACAGGTGCTGCACTTTAATGATAATTAAGTTCAATTCAGGTTCAAGGTGGTTATTTTTATCACCGAATAAAGGTCCAACATTTGATACCACGTTTCCTATATGCTGCACGTTGAAAACATACGAGACATTTAATAACGAAGAAAAAGATAAAAATGGGGCAATGTATAATGCCTTTTGTTAACCTCATCACTTCATCACTTACTATAGTGCTTCAAAAATCCACATCTGTTACTTTAAAAGCCAAATGTATGGTGGCCCTGAAGGGACATCGCGAATAGACTAAATCGTGAAAAATATGCGATAAAATTCACGATATCGTCAATTTTATCGCATATTTTTCACGAAGAAATTCACGAAATTGACGATATCGTGAACTTTATCGTGAACTTTTCACGATGAAATTGACGATATCGTGAATTTTATCGTGAAAAGTTCACGATATAAAGTTCACGATATCGTCAACTTTATCGTGTACTCTATCGTGTACTCTATCGTGTACTCTCCTGACGGGCGCTTCGTAAACAAAACCAGCCCTAGCTGGGGGAGACAGAGAGAAGGAAAAAAGGGAAAGGAAAGAGAAGATAAAAGGAAAGAAAGAATAATAAGAAGAAAAGAGGGAAACGGGGGGGGGGGAGGGCTCTTGCCTCCTCCTCACTCCCCCCCCCCCCCCCCCTCCCCGCCAAAAAATAAATCAGAGAGAGAGAGAGAAGGGAAAGGGAAAGGGAAAGAGAAGATAAAAGGAAAGAAAGAAGAGGAAGAAGAAGAAAAGAGGAAAACGGGGGAAGGGCGAAGGACTCTTGCCCCCCCCTCCCCCCCCCCCCCCGCCAAAAAATAAATCAGAGAGAGAGAGAGAAGGAAAGGGAAAGAGAAGAAAGAAAGAGAAAAACGAAAAAGAGGGAGAATAGGAAAGAAAGGAAAAGAAAGAAAAGAAAGGAGGCAAGAGCCCTTCGCCCCTGTTTCCCTCTTTTCTTATTCTTTTTCCTCTTCTTGCTTTCCTTTTATATTTTCTTTCCCTCTCCCTTCTCTTTCCCTTTATGGCGGGAGGGGGGAGGGGGAGGTAAGAGCCTTTCGCCCTTCCCCCGTTTCCCTCTTTCCGTCTTCTTCTTCTTTCTTTCCTTTTATATTTTCTTTCCCTTTCCCTTTCCCTTCTCTCTATCTCTCTCTCTCTCTCTCCTATTTATTTGTTGGCGCGGGAGGGGGGAGGAGGCAAGAGCCCCTCTTTTCTTCTTATTCTTCTTCCTTTCCTTTTTTATTCTCTTTCCCTTTCCCTTCTCTCTCTCTCTCTCTCTTATTTATTTTTTGGGCGGGGGGATGCAAGAGCCCTTCGCCCCCGTTTCCCTCTTTTCTTCTTCTTCTTCCTCTTCTTTCTTTCCTTTTATCTTCTCTTTCCCTTTCCCTTTCCCTTCTCTCTCTATCTCTTATTTATTTTTTTGGCGGGGGGTGGGGAGGGAGGAGGCAAGAGCCCTTCGCCCTTCCCCCGTTTCCCTCTTTCCTTCTTATTCCTCTTCTTTCTTTCCTTTTATATTTTCTTTCCCTTTCCCTTCTCTCTCTTATTTATTTTTGGCGGGGGGGGGGGGGGGAGGAGGCAGGAGCCCTTCGCCCTTCCCCTGTTTCCCTCTTATTCCTCTTCTTTCTTTCCCTTTCCCTTCTCTCTCTCTCTCTCTCTCTCTTATTTATTTTTTTGGCGGGGGGGGGGGGGGGAGGTAAGAGCCTTTCGCCCTTCCCCCGTTTCCCTCTTTCCTTCTTCCTCTTCTTTCTTTCCTTTTATATTTTCTTTCCCTTTCCCTTTCCCTTCTCTCTCTCTCCTTATTTATTTTTTGGCGGGGGGGGGGGGGGAGTGAGGAGGAGGCAAGAGCCCTTCGCCCCCCCCCCCCGTTTCCCTCTTTTCTTCTTATTATTCTTTCTTTCCTTTTATCTTCTCTTTCCCTTTCCCTTTTTTCCTACTCTCTGTCTCCCCCAGCTAGGGCTGGTTTTGTTTACAAAGCGCCCGTCAGGAGAGTACACGATAGAGTACACGATAGAGTACACGATAAAATTGACGATATCGTGAACTTTATATCGTGAACTTTTCACGATAAAATTCACGATATCGTCAATTTCATCGTGAAAAGTTCACGATAAAGTTCACGATATCGTCAATTTCGTGAATTTCTTCGTGAAAAATATGCGATAAAATTGACGATATCGTGAATTTTATCGCATATTTTTCACGATTTAGTCTATTCGCGATGTCCCTTCAGGGCCACCATACAAATGTAAGGTACCTTTTGAAATTAGATCTCTGACATTCAAGAGATATTAATTGGTGAACGATACAATGTGAAATCTTGATCTGGTAGCTAGATACCCATTAATTCAAGTTCTCTATCCGCTGCAATTGTGCAGTTTTGTCTTTTGACAACTCAACATTAAAGCATACAAGCCTCTCTCTATCCAGGCGTAGCATATTGGAATATGGTGCATATTGAGTGCATATTTTTAGCGCCTTAGTATAAAGAGTCTTGTTATAACCCTTCCCAAATGAAGAATGTTTTATTCATCTTTTTCTTGTAATGTATATAATGGACCATACTCGACACAGTTTGTGTATAAATATCGTAACATACGAAGTGCATTCAAGTGACGGAATATGAACTGCAAATCATATTTGATCCACCAGTATATTGGCATAGTCTATTCATAACTCCATCAGCCTCCGAGTCAAAACAACGCGTATACGGACACCTTCCCCTGGACATCCACCCCCAGATAACCATCCCCAGTCAACTTCCTCCTAGGACGACTACCCCCTAGGACAACTATCCCATCAGACAACTACCCCCTAGGACAAATACTCCCTAGGACAACTACCCCCGGACAACTAACCCCGGACAACTACCCCCTATAACTACCCCCGGGCAACTACCCCCAGACAACTACCCCCTATAGGAAAGTTGCCCCGGGGATGGTTGTCCAAGAGTATGGTTGTCGTAGGGGGTAGTTGTCTGGGGGTAGTTGTCTAGGGGTAGTTGTCCTAGGGGGTATAGTTGACTGGGGTGGTTATCCGGGGGTGGATGTCCAGGGGGCAGGTGTCCTAGAACCAAAACAACGACACCCTCCCTCCCCCTACCCTTTCCCACGTAGAATTTTCCTAGATCTCCCTCCTTCAGGTCCACCTCTATAGTTACAATGTATTCCCCTCTTTAAAACAAATATTAATGAACGATAATGCTTTTGCTAATTCGTCTGGCAGCACAGCAAAGAAGTTCATACACGTCGGCTGCCCCGCAAGAAGGCCTTTACTCCCATTGGCAATATATCTCTTACGGTTTTTTTGTGGGCAACCGACGCTGAAAATGGTTCTAGAGATATCGAAAGGGATAGTTTTATCCGGGCTTCTCTCCATATCCCTCCCCTCTCTTTCTCTTTAATGAGTGTTCAAATCAAACGGCTTACAAAACTCCTACTGGAAAATAAGCGGGGAAAATTGAGCGTATCTGAACTTGAGTGACTTTATACTGTACTATTCCGATGCTTTATGCCATTCGTCAATTGCTCGAAAACAACTAATCTTTATCTTCGATTACTGTACGAGAATGTGTATCTTTATTCAAAATAAATCTGTTTCCAATACAACACATTTAAATGGAAAATTGAATACATTTTAGTGCTCAATAATTGAACGAAGAATGATTTTGATTCGTGCATGAAGGTACTTAAATGAAAAACAAAAATATAATGTCCTCTTACCCCCCCCCCCCCCCCCCGCCTTTTCAGTCGGGCACCTGGATGCTCACCTGACGGGAATTTAATGCCTAAAACTTCTGAGCTTCTGGGGTCTAGGCCCCCTGGACCCGACACCAATTAGTGGCCTACCATGCAGTGCCACAAATAAGGTATCAAAATATGCTCATCTGACGATAATTTCATGTATAAAGCCCATGAGCTTTGTTAAAATATGTTTATGTTTAAGCAATCGATATCAATATTGAAAACGTTTATTTATTTTATTCAATTGTATGTTTTTGTTTGTTTTACACATTTGGAGGAATAAAACAAAATTATTATTTAAAAAATGATAATAACAAAAGTGTGTGTTTGAGCATTATATACTAAGGAACACTATTTCAGATTCGGCTTTGTTGAAGATAACTTTTGTAAGCAAAAGATTGAAACATATTTACACTTGTTCTGGGAGCGTGTACAGTTAAAAGGTTATGGCAGAATGTAATAGCTAAGTTTGAGCTAAGGGAATTAACGTCTGTCGACTGGGTAGATATTCTTTTAGGGTTGTCCGGTAATTCCCTACGAATAAAGATATTTAATACAAATATGTAGGGGAAAGTCCGTAATATTGTCTTTGGGTGAGTTTCAAAAAGAACTGTTGGAATTTAGGGATAAGGAAAAGAATATTGCAGGGAGGGCAAGTAAATTAGCCTTACATTTACAAGAGTGGGAACTAGTGAAGTTTTCATGAACTTTTAACACTGGGCTATTGTAGCCTCGTTTAAATGATTTAAGAAAAATAGATTATTTCTATTTTCTGTCGCTCCAATTTGGGGTATTCTGAGGAGGCTAGGAACAGTGTGTGGTATATTATGTGTGGAAGTGTGGTCGGTTGGTGTTTGTGTCGCATGGTAGGGGGGGGGGGGGTAGTAGTGTATTTGGTTGGGTGGATATTTTGTTTTATGTTACAACTTATTTCATTTTGTTTTCATCAATCGTAAAATCTATGTAATGAAAATGTTTTGAATTCATGTCAAGAAGAAAAACAACTGTATTTTATGCCTAAGATCGATTTGTATTGTTTAGAATCAATTAAAAAACTAATGAAACAAAAAGTGTTGGAAAGAGAAAGAGGAACTTTGTCCAACGAGATGTAAAGTGAAAAAAGTAGAAAATATTGCAACTCACAACGCTTGATGGATTACGTAAGAGGCATGGATTAAACTTCACAAGCGCTTTCGATTTATTCTCATCAGGTCAAAGAAAGTGCTTGTAAAGTTCAATCCATGCCTCTTGTATATTCCAAATATAGCGTCGTGAAAGGATACACCTTTTTAAATATACATCACTCTATTGATACTTTAGCAATAAAGAAACAGAGAAATTATGAGAAAGCCATACAACGAGTAGGTGAACTTAATAAGATGATCCAAGGACTTGACCTGATTAGTGGTCATAAGTATCGTCCTATAACCCTTTCTATTTCTATTGCCAAACCAATCAATGACGAGCTGATTAGAACTAATCGCTAATCGATACAGACCCTTGATACAGACCCTTTCTATTTCTATTTTTATTGGTCTGAATGAGCTATAAATACTGTTGTTAAGCCAGCAATGGTATTTATTCGTAATAAAAAAAAACCTATTTGCCTCATGTATACAAAAGCTTGAACTGCACTTTGGTATATTTAAAAACCCACCTCTTTCTAAACGTTGCTATTTAATTATTTCAATGTAGCGTAAGGATTTGGGTTGTCTTAGTTTACTTTATTTTAGTTAAGAAAGTGATATGTTTGTGATTGTAATATGTACAGCGCCATGAGCGTCAGAGCCTGGCGGATACCGGCGCTATATAAATATTCACATCAATATTATTATTATCGATATCGATATACAATACATATATAGTATTTTCGATAAGGATATCAAGTAGTTGACTTTGGTGATTCATTTAGTTCCGATATGACTAACGTTCCTGCGAGGATATTGCCAAAACTAGCACCTGTAGTACCGTCTATTTCAGAAACCAAGCAAGGGAAATCTGTGTTATCGCTAATTTGATTCGAACAAACAGCTCGGTGTACTTGTGGAGAACGGTCAACATGGCTCATCTCACGATGGATTCCTCGACGCGAACACTCTTGATCTTGATAGTAATATTTTTAGGAGATATCGTGCAGAAGGTAAGAGTGGACATCCCTCTTCGTTCACCACATCCAAACTATAGCTGCCCAGTCCAGTTGAAACACTTCGCGGCTAAGTGCGCTCATCTCAATCTAACCTCAGTTCCCCAAGACCTTCCGCATGGCCTGCTGGGCTTATCCTTACATGATAACCAATTAACAGAACTTGGAAACAGATCTTTCATGAATTACAACCAACTTGACACATTAAATGTTGGTTTTAACATCATTGCTTTCATTGAAAGTGGAACCTTTGAACCTCTACCACAATTGCGGGCCTTGATACTAGAGCATAACCTGATCACTTTTCTGCCCATTTATTTTCTTCAGAAGAATGCTCTTTTATATTTATTAAATTTATCACATAACAAGATCAGTAACGTCTCTAGCACTTTGGAGAGTGCTCAGAAGGGAAACTATTATGGATGGCGGAATATGTCAACAGTGAATCTCTCCTACAACAAATTTACAACTATGAATGAGGATGACTTTTTACCATGGAGAAATTGCTCTGTCGATAAGTTCAATGTAAATAATAACAATGTGACGTTTCTTCAACCTTTGGCGTTTGAAAGTTTGCACATAGGTATTCTGAACATAAAAGATATCAGCCTAGCTACTTTTGACGTCGGGTATTTCATGGGCCATGTTGAAATCGACAGACTTCTGGTTGGTTCTTCAGGCATAAAGTACATTCGCCCAGGGAACATATCGTTGATGCAAACAGAAAATGTGCCACTGATTAAAGAACTTTATTTAGATTCTAACATCTTAGAAGACATTCCCGGGTATGCTCTGCGTGGTTTTGAAAAACTGCAGGTCCTGAACTTTCAAGGGAACCGTATATCTCGCATCAATAATGAATCATTTTGTGGCTTACCAGCACTAGTAGACCTCAGTTTGTCTTGGAATAGAATACATTCACTTCCACACGCCTCGTTCGCTTGCGCCTCGAATCTCAAGAAAATAGATTTGTCACGTAATAACCTCGCGACCTTGGATCCCCAATGGTTTGATGGATCCTGGTTTCTTAGTACCTTGGTGATAGATCAAAGTGGTATCCGTAGCATCAGGGTCAGACCATGGAATGCAACTAATCTTCATACTCTTGTTCTTACAAAAAACAATCTCGGTTCCCTTTATCATGGCACCTTCACTGGCCTGGTAAATTTGAAAGCACTTAATGTTTCTGGCAATGCCAATCGTTTTCGGATGTCAGAGGACGCCCTCACTTCAGTCAGTTCCTTAGAATTCTTCGACATGTCGTATTCGAATACATTTACAATGATAGGTTCGTTTAATAATATGCAACATCTATTTAATCTGGATATGTCATATAGCCGGTTAAAAATTCCATCAGTTGACCAGTTTAGGAACGCATCCGCACTGAGGGTTCTTAATATGTCGGGATCTCATCTCAAAGCTGAGGATTTAGTAGATATACAGACAGGGACATCGTTGTTCTCAGGCTTGGTCTCCTTGCGGACCCTTAAACTACGGCAAAATTATTTAAATACCCTGCACGCTCTTCCTGGCATATTCACCCCGCTTGGAAGTCTTGTTGAGCTAGACTTAACAAGTTGTCGTATACAACAAGTTGCCTCAGGAACATTTGCAAATTTAACGACCTGCTTCAGCTTCATCTTCCTGACAATCACTTAACCAGCATTTCCAAGGACGCTTTTCAGGGTTTGCACAATTTACGGGTGTTGCATCTGCAGAACAATTCAATTGCATTCATCGAGAAAGGGCTGTTTGTGGGCACAAAGGAACTTGAACAGTTGTACTTACAAAATAATCACATTTCGACCGTAGCCTCCAACACTTTAATGCCGTCAAGTTTGATTAGATTAAATATCGCATACAATCCCTTCACATGCGATTGCAAACTCGCCTGGTTCAGACAATGGTTGGAAGAGGTTGAAGGAAAAATAGATCTTGCTCCAGAAAATCAAACCCGTTGTTCTAGCAGTTCCTTTAAGGTGTTGGTCAAACAAATAATTTGGTCGTTCCATCCGAATGAATATTGTGGGATCAATGTCATGATTATCGTTTCTTCATGTCTTGCGCCGATTTTAGTTTTAACCCTCGGTATTCTCGTGTATCTTAACCGATGGTGGATTAACTATAAGTTGTATCTCCTCAAGTTGGCCATCGTTGGTTACCATGAGATCACTGAAGATCGAACTCCGGAGGACTATGAATTCCAAGTCAATCTCATGTTCTATGAAGACGATGAATGGTGGGTAAATGACTGCATGAAACCTTTTTTGGAGCAGAGGATGCCTCATCTGGGGCGCGTCATATTTGGCGATGCCGATCTTCACCCAGGATCGTTCTACTTGAACGCCATCTATGACGTCATCGAAAACAGCCACAAGACAATATTGTTGCTAAGCAACCAGTCTGTAGATGATACCTGGTACATGACCAAGCTCCGTATGGCAGTGGAGCACATGAATGACACCAAGTTGGAGAAGGTCATCCTGGTTTTCCTTGAAGACATCGATGATGACCATCTACCGTACCTTGTTAGACTCTTGCTGAGTCGGAACAAGCCTTATCTAGTGTGGACAGAGGATGAAGAAGGTCAGGAGGTCTTCTGGGCAAAGGTCCAGAAGAGCATGAGATCAAACCGGCAAATGAACAATGTAATACCCATTTAAGAAGACGGTTGAGTTGTGGACCTAAGATTACATTATGAATTAAACTGTCCGGAATTAGCAATTAGCATGATTTAGAAAAGGTTGATCATATACGAGGTGGCACAAAGAATTTGTGCTGAAAGTAAAATTCTAGCATTGGATACTATGTGCACATAAGTGTGTGCGTGGGTGTGTGTGTGTGTGTGTGTTTATGTGTGTGTGTGTGTGTAGGACTACACAAATATAAGACATAGCAAGTTAATTTATCCAAACACTTCAGCTTTTTACTGTGATGTTCCGAATGTGATGGCATTTGAAGAGCAACCCTTAACGAGGGACATTTTAACGGTGATATTCTTCCAAAATTACTTTTAAATAACGAGAAAGCTTGATCTTTATTCGCAGACAGTTCCATATCTAAAAAAATCGGTAAGATTTCGAAATTCTGATATCACCAATTGAAAGAGAAAGTAACATAAAGTTACCTCGTGACGAAATAGGGTGTGAAAGAATGAATTATTGACAAAAGATCGGCAAATTTATTGTTTAGTCTTTTGCGTCCCTCCCGAAAAAAATGAACTTACAGGGAAGGTTCTGGAAATGTTCATTTTGACAGACAATGTCATCAAAATTGTTAGTAAATAGTGATACCAACTGATTGTTTGATATATTGACTTGTAATTTACGGAATTACCTTACCTTTGATAAGTTGCTTTTTTGTGTGCGAATCAATTAAGGTCTCATTGTTTTTATGACCTTTTCTTCACTTCAAGAACATTCCAATCCGGCATCTAGTTTTGAGATTGCGAAATTGCAGGAATTCTTTAGACAATTGTACCTATTTGTAGTCTAACATTTGGACATTCAAATTTACTGATTGATCTAAATTAATTTGTGAATAATATGAGAAATTATGGATCAAAAATGGTATTCCTTTGCTTTAACATGTACGCGAACTTTGGACACCCTATTCTACCTCCCTTGCAATGTGCCTGTGATGGGGACAGTTTGTTTTCGAGGCCAACTGTTGATTACCATTGAAAAGTCTTCTTGAAGTTATAAATTCGAAAACATGTTATCCATTTATGAACTTCCGGTTTCATCATTTAATTTTACAGTTTCCTTCAAGAAATATGTGCTTGTAACTGAATTTTGGTGCATCATATTAAGATACATGCAAAAAAGACAGCGAGTTGTGACTACAACATTATTTTAAATCCACGTCTATCTCACTATCTCTCACTTACCCTGTTACCATATCTGATTACTTCTTTACGTTTTATCATTTTTGTATCGGTAATATTGCAAATATTTTCATCTCAGACTCAAACATTTCATATAATTTGGCCAGTGGGACATGGAAGAGACTAGATTTCCAACGACTGTGTAGAGTGTGGCTGTGTTCGGGAAGGGAGGGGGAATTGCGGAGTTTGGGAAGTTTTTGGTATGTAGGTGAAGGGTGGATAGGTTACATTGTATGTGTGACTGTCTGTATGTATGTTGGCATTAATGTATCAGGATTATGACTTTGGAGGATTAAGAATGTTTGATTTTGAAATGTCCGTTGAAATACAGTGTATAATGTGGATAAAACGTCTTTTATATGGAGAGAAAAGTTTGGAATGGAAGTTTTTTTAGTTGCTTATTGCTTACAGTTTGTGGGTGGTAGATTTCTATAAAAAAAATGTGATTATGATATAAAAAGATTAAGATCGTTTTAGACATTCCACCATACTGTATGGAAATGTTGCAAGAATGGCAAGAGACAAATAATTTAAGGTATTTTGATGGTTATATGAATAAATATATGTACAAATGTAAAAACTGTATTTGATAAATACTTGTTTGAAAGAGGGATTGTGATTGAGAAAGCTGACGTTAAGTCCGTTCAATATGTTATGAACCTCGGTATGAAAGGTAATAATTTTCTTATGATTATTGATATCTATGATGCGATACCCAGATTATGGAAAGATGATTCAGGGTTAATACAATTTCTCGAGGTTGATGTTATAAGGTATAATACTTATTTTTATATTTCAGGTAAAAAAAATACAGTTTTTGGATGTGGGTTCAAGAACAATTTATGATTATTTTATAAAAGTACTACAGCATAGTACGTATGACTTGCAGGTAAGGGATGGGCAGAATAATTATGATTTTATAGATAATGAATTAGAAGAAATATTTGTTAGACCAAGAACTACTATACTCATTAGAAAACAACGAGAAATTCAATTGAGATTATTGCATGGAGCCATACATACTAATGAGCATCTCCATAGATTTGGTTTTGTTGGTAATACTTTATGTTTGTAGAAACATTTATTTTTTATCTTGCGGGAGCGCTCAAATCAAAGGATATGGCAGGCTTTAGTACACATTTTTGAGTAAGATGAAATTAAAGATTTCGAATGGCGAGATAATTTTATATTTGTTGGGTTGGGAGGTAGTTCATATAGAATACAAATCTGTAATACTATAATTTTCTCGTGAAGTATGTGATATTTATGTCAAGATCGGGGAGGGGGAGGGGGGCAAGTACTAACTTTAGATAAGATGAAGAAAATATTGCTATAGCGCCATATGTGGCCTTTAACAACACTACTGCATATATCCAATTCATTTCGAAGACTACAATGCGTTCTTTCTCCGAGAAAATTGACCAAATTGACCAAGATAAGCAATTTTGATCGTAAAATTTTGCTCTGATATAAAAACACAATTTTCACTGAATGTTGTGGTGTATGCAGATATTTAGGGGTGGCTCTTAAAAAGTAGTTTAAAAAGAAACTTTATGAAGTGTGCCAACAATCACAGAAAACTTAAGACCATTGTGTGTTGTGAATGGGTTGCAGTGCACATTATGAATGGTGTCTGATCAGAAATGTGTGTAGGCAATGGGGGACACCACGTCCAAGATGGGGGCCTACTTTCCCCCAGTTGTTCATTTCATGTTGAAAGGCACTATTATGAAACATATTTGGTTGTACGGTGTCACCATTCTTATTTGAATGCATTTCATTTTGAAGATAAACTTGAGTTCTGGTAAGAAAAGAAAATGAATTCTCACAGAATAACGAAACGAAACTTACACTGAATGTTAAAGATTACAAATAAATATCATGTGCCCAACAATTTTGGAAGAAAATGTATACTGGCTGAGTAATGAGCATATAGAAAGATAAGGAAATCAAGGTAGGTAGCCCCGACACCATTTGTGTAGTCCCATATACATCTTTCTGTGTACAGTGCTTGTTACTTTACCAAGACCGCGCCAAATTTATTATGATTTTTATGACTCCAGAGCCTTGCAGTGCACACCAATACTTCCATGCTACATGATCAAATGTTTCTGATCCATTCCACACCTTTTCTTTCACAATACAATCGCATTACCAGACCTCACCTTTATCTTTAAGAAGTTGTTTCTATGCTGTGAATTTGATCAATGTAAAAGTCACATTGCCAGAACATTATTCTGAAAGTATTTAAACATAGTTTATAGCACCTTCATTACTCTAAACAAAAACTACAGAAATATTTTGAGCGACATTGTTTTAAAATCGTTTCAAAATTACAGTAAGTTCATTGACTGCATGTATCTCTTTCAAAAAGTGTTTGAACTAACTATAACAATTCCATTTTCATTCAAATTGTATTTAAATGTCTTGATTTGTAACTTATTACCTTTACATGTACGTAATGAGAGCCTTTGGTGATGACGTCATTAATCATTGTTATCTTATTAATCATCATGACCGCAATTTTGTTACAAAAAAAGAGAAGAAGTTACTGAAGAGAATACAAAACTTTCTGTATGTGTAACATTTTTCATGTTTATGTAAATTATGCAAATGTGCTTAAGGGTCTCCAATTCCCTACACCTATCCTATTTAGTATATTTTTCTTGAGGTGAGAACGTTAGCAGACATCCACTGAGTGAGGAGTGTGTGTTTGTGCGTGTACGTGTGTGGGTGTGTGCGCGTGTGAATATTTTTGTGCTCTATATTCTGTAGCTTAGTTTTTCCATCCTTTGTTTATATACATTACATTCTTTTTATTCAATGTATGTATTTTGTTGACTATAGGGCCCCGCTCATAAGCTTAGCTTCTACAGGGGTCCTATCACCATTCATTTAATGATGTAGTCATTTAATATATGTTGATAAATGGACTAGTACCAGTCTCTTTTCTATGTAAAAGATTATATCATGTTTTGTGTGAATATATGAACTTGACTTTACGAATGGGGTCCAGGGGCCCGCCTTAGGGCCCCTTGTGGGTTGCAGAGGCAGATACCCCCGATCCGCCAGTAATTTATACATTATTCTATGCTTAAACCTACCGACCCGTCACTCAGGGTATAGCGATTAAATTTTTCTCACTCTTTGATTGATGCAACGGTGACATCCCTTGCATGTTTTTATTTTAATTAATCCATTATAATCATCAGAGGATAAACATAAACTGAAAATTTTGGTTGTTTGTATCAGTTTGTAAACCCTATTAGTGAGGAAAAACTTTTTGACAGTAGCCAGTTTCCTTTTGGCTGTCCTCGGTATTTCTTACTTCCTTTCTCCCTTTACGTTTTCTCATAATTTTGTTATGAACCTTACTTGTTTTTGAATAACAGGTAAATAAATGAATAAATAAATAAATAAATAAATGATTGACTAAATATATAAATGAATGAATAAATACATATATAATAGAAATCATTTAGTTTTGTGGAATATTCAAGTTTAGTTTGAGCTCACGGTTACCCTGCTTTTATATTCGTCTTTCCTTTTATTTCCCAAATATCTCTCCAACTTTTTTTTTTATTACTTTCACTAACTCGTTTTGTCAAATGCATTTTTTTGCTGTATAGGTCTATTTTTGTAATCATTCAATTCCTTCTACCTCCTCTCTTCTCCTCCTTCTCTACCCCGTCTCACCCCCTCTCCTGACCAACACACCCCTCTTGCATTCCTTTACCCATCACCCTCCACATCCATGTTCCCCTTCCTATTAACCCTGGAACCAGGTGGCTCCTGTATAAAAGCCTATGGGTATGAAAGAATTCAGTAGTTAATAGGTTAATTTATTCATACAGGAAGACTGGTTCTTTATTTCAACGCAAATAAAAGAATCACCAACAACAAAAAATCATTCAGGTCAGTTCAATACAATTCAATTTCATTTCAATAACTAAACAATGCAAATACTTACAAGTACAAAGGCAAACTAACAACAGAAAAACAAATCATAATATAAAACGGTGGGATACCCTTAAAAGCAAAATGCTTGTGGACAGGGTACCAGGTTTTATAGCATAGTAATAAAGTACGACATTTATTTCAAATCTAATCATTTTAAACAGAATTATGATAAAATACCGTAATACATTAAATAAAAACATACAACATTGACGAGTAATGTAAGAATGTACAAATGATTATTAAAGGTAAACATAGTAACAAAGAATCTTGGTAAATTACCTGAAAATATATTTTAACATCTTATCAGTCTCTGAAACTGATTTCTTCAATAACTGGCAAGTCCCTGAACTGATTTTTAAAAATTGTATATACCCTTAAAGGTAAAGACCAGTTATGGTCATGCGATTGCATTGTGAAAGAAACGTTGTGGAATCGATCAGAAAAGGTTGATCATCTAGCATCTAGCATCTGCAAGGTTCTGGAATCATCAAAATGATAAGAAATTTGGCCCATTCTTCGTAAAGTTACAAGCACTATACACAGAAAGATGTATATGGGACTACCCTATATCTCTCACAGACCATGAGAGAAACAAATTTACCAAATATATCAATTAGTAGGCGGTTTTTTATCATCATGTATTAGTCAAAACATATTCTTTCACATGATTGGTAATGAGAGCTTCCATTTCATTTTTTAAAATTGGGGCGTTTCCAATACTGGTCTTTACCTTTAACACGTTTCTATAGCACTTGCATGATAGGCAATTATATGGGGTGACGAAATGAATCTAATAGCTCGTGTTTGTAGTGTTACGAATTTAAAAAGAGGACCTTTAAAGGTATTACAAAGTTTTGGGAAATTTTGAAAAATGGGTGGATAGTGATTCTTTACAATTTTGATATATTTGGATGCCCCCGTGGATGTATTAAAACACTAGAATCGTTAGCCCCTAAAACACTTCTGCTTTCGAGAAAAATTGAATATAAAGATTTACCGGTGCTCCCGGTAAATTTTGATAAATTTCAAATAGCTCCTACGGCCATACAATGGTAGCTGCGACCATGAAAATCTAAGAATATGTAGTTGTGGTATATAATTTCCGAACGGGAATAGCTAATCGGTCGATTTTAGTCAAGAAACATTGTTTTAGAGCTTAATTAATATCTTGACCTTGAGAGGGAGCTATAAAACATAAAGTGTTTATTATTTACAATTTCATAACTTTAGAGCCGATTTCGACCGCGACAATGATCAGTGAATATTGTAGGATCGCATATGCTTCCAATGTGTTCAGTTGAACCAAAGTCACGACCCCATACCAAAACTTTGTATTACCTTTAAAGTATGACTCATTACCATATTATCATGTTAGGTGAGGAAAAGATAAGCTATGATACAAAGTAGTCAGTATATATTTATATTGTGTGATAAACAAATATTAGTCTCAACAGGACTCCTATCCTTCTGGAAGCTTTTGTACACAAATTTATATTATAATGAAAGAGACTTCCAAGAAACAATTTTCTTGACTATAGTCTAAGGATAAGCATTCAGACCTATATATGATTGTAAACTTCTTGAATAATGAAAATGCGATACTGCAGGAAAAAAGGTGAAATTCGAAGAAAATCACAAATATGTCGACTAATGTATCACTAGAAACTGGTAAGCTAACAGATGGCCATCGTACAAGTTTTAGGTCAACTACATATCGGGTGATTTATAAAAATACAAATACAACCACCTCCATAGCAGCTGGGATATACGAGAGATTCGCCGGAAAAATATCGATGTTTTAATGATGTCACTATATGGACCAATACTGCCCAAGCAGACGACATTCCATGAAGAATGAACATAATTATTTGCAAAGCTATTATTTGTCAAATGTTAACGAGTTTAGTGTATATAAATGTAATGGCATTTCAAACCATTCAAAAGGGGATATGACCCGATTCTGATAACTAATATCTTTTGCTTGTAAATACACATGATAGGGGTTAATTAACGATCAAAGAAACCAGACTTTCAAATTGAAAACCCCCCGGAATGATATTAAGATCGGCATTTGTTCCCTCTTGAAACGCGGTGTGTGCAGCTATATATACAATGGCGTCTTATTTTGTTTACAAGCGACAGATTCCTTTATTTTTGTATCGCTGCATTTGTCATCAAAATAAAACCATGCGCGGGGTTTAGAATGAGGCAATAGATTATACATTTAGCCTGACGGTAGTTAAGTAAGAGAAAGAACTCAAGAGAAGATGAAAACACAGGCACTGAAAATGTGTGAGATGTCATGGGACATCGTCTGCTTGTGTAAATCATATCCATACTGTGATCTCACACATCTCAGCAGCATTCGGAAAGTTTTCAGGTGCTATGCCGGGGCTGAATTTAAGCGTTTTGCAATTTATAACAATCATTACTTCGAATGTTTCAAGCATTGAATTTTGATAACCTTGTCGAATCAAAGTTTCAACTTTGCAATAATGAAAATAAAGTTATTTTTTAAAATCAATGGATATCTACTTTAAGAAAGGGACACAGAAGAATCCAAAACAACAATGTTAATGCAAATCTTACAAGAAACGGAATAACCTAGCCAAGTGTCACATCTCAATCAAATTGTTCATAACCCTACTTTTGTTTAAAGTATGTATTTTCAATTTAATTGTGACATCTTTATTCGCCTGTCTCTTGTTATTTTGGCATTGGAGGCCATTTCCGGTTATTCAGTATGACATTTGTGCCTTTTGAGTTTATTTAATATTTTGAATTAGTTGAGTCATTTCTCGATACGCCTCTGTACACAGACTTAAGTCCATTCTTTTATCGATTCATTCAGATTTTTACATCACATTGATAGTAGCGTCGTCTGTAATGGTGTTTTCAAAGGTTGGGTTCTCGTATGTTAGCTGATCTTTGTCCGTCTTAGGATTGGCTCTTGGTCAAAAAGACATGCAGGTAAAGAGATAGAGAGAGAGAGAGAGAGAGACAGAAATACAGGTAAAGAGAGAGATAGAGATAGAGAGAGAGAGCGAGAGAGAAAGAAAGAGAGCGAGAGAGAGAGAAAGAAAGATGAGGGTAAAAATGGCGTGGGCGGTGGCGGATTAGTATTATGTAATAAAAGGAGTGCCTTTCGAGTTGATTTAAGATTTTAAATATTATTGAGTAATTTCTAGATACACCTCTGTACACAGACGTGTCCAATTTCTTTGATTCAATCAGATTTTTTACATGCCATTGATGTTAGCATCGTCTGTAGTGTTGTCTTCTAAACGTTTCAAACTTTCATAGGCGTTTACAGGAGGCGACCCATCGAAGGTTGGATTCTCATATGTTGGCTGATCTTCGTCCGTCTTAGGATTGGCTCTTGGTTTGGGAGGTTGGGGGTCCGCCTTGCGTCCTTTCCTGGAACAAGAGATTTACGGAAAAAGACAAATTCATCCCGTTGACAATGTCATCAGTGATAAGTAATCTTAAATGCCAATCAATATCTTTGAAGGAGGAGCAATTTATATACATATATATATATATATATATATATATATATATATATATATATATATATATACTAATGTGCCTGCCCTTGGCACACCTGTCTCAAATTATCATTATTAAAGTTGTCATTATTATCATTATAATTAATGTTTTTATTATTTTTTTTGTTAATAATATTATTATTATAATCATTATCGTTACTATCATCATTATTACTATCATCATTAATATTGATGTTTATTATTTTTTATTATTGTTGTTGTTGTCACTTCTGTTATCATTATTTGATGTTTAAGGATCTCATTAATGCACAATTTCAATTCGTTGAATTGCTATAATATTGAGATATGCCAAGTGAGAGGAAAACAAAGTAAGAGATAAGGGGAGGGTATGATAGTGGACGCATGTTATAGATAGATAGAGAGCGAGAGAGAGAGAGAGAGAGAGAAACAAAAAGACAGGTAAAGAGATAGAGAGAGAGAGAGAGAGACAGAAATACAGGTAAAGAGAGAGAGATAGAGATAGAGAGAGAGAGAAATAGAGTGTGAGAGAGAGAGAGAGACAGAAATACAGGTAAAGAGAGAGATAGAGATAGAGATAGAGAGAGAGAGAGAAATAGAGTGTGTGAGAGAGAGAGAGAGAGAGAGAGAGACAGAAATACAGGTAAAGAGAGAGAGATAGAGATAGAGATAGAGAGAGAGAGAGAGAGAGTGAGAGAGAGAGAGAGAGAGAAAGAAAGATGTGGGTAAAAATGGCGTGGGCGGTGGCGGGTTAGTAGTATGTACTAAAAGGAGTGCCTTTTGAGTTGATTTAAGATTTTAAATATTATTGAGTAATTTCTAGATACACCTCTGTACACAGACGTGTCCAATTTCTTTGATTCAATCAGATTTTTTTACATGACATTGATGTTAGCATCGTCTGTAGTGTTTTCTTCTAAACGTTTCAAACTTTCATAGGCATCTACAGGAGGCGACCCATCGAAGGTTGGGATCTCATATATCGGCTGATCTTCAGTCGCAGGGTTGGCTCTTGGCTCTGGAGGTTGGGGGTCCGTCTTGCGTCTTTTCCTGGAACAAGAATTTTACGGGAAAAGACAAATTCATCTCGTGGACAATGTCATTAGTGATTAGGTTATTAATCTAATTTTAAATGCAAATCAATATCTTTAAAGGAAGGGCAGTATACTGTGGCTGCCCTTGGTAAATATGACTCAATATATCATCATTAAAGTTTTCAAAATTATTATTATTATTAAAGTTGTTGTTATTGTTTTTGTTAATGATAATATTATTGTTATCATTATCATTATTACTAACATCATTATTATTGATATTTATTTTTATCATTATTTTCATTATTGATTTTTTTTTTGTTACTATTATTTCATCATTGTTTCATGTTTAACGATCTCATTAATGCACACGTCCAATTCGTTGAATTGCTAGAATATTGAGATATGCCAGGTCAGGGGAAAACAAAGTAAGATATGGACCGCGTGTGATAGAGAGATAGAGAGAGGGAGAGAGTCAGAAAGACAGGTAAAGAGAGAGAAAGAGGGAGGGAGAGAGAGAGAGAGACAGGGAGAGAGAGACAGAGAGAGAGAGAGAGAGAGAGAGAAAAAGAAAGATTTAAACGATAATGGCCCCAGGCGAAGTGGCGGAAAACTATGATTTGAAGTTTTCTTCGATATTATCACATGCATGTGTTGAATACCTTAAACACGAATTATTGTTGGTTTCCTGTTAATGTAAGCTTACCATCGAAAAATGAGAACGAGGATGACGACAGCACAAATAAGGAGAAGAATACCAAACAGGACCCAGGGTACAATAGATGAAGACACGCCTGGGAAGCAGAACAAACATCATAATGCTTTTCAAACTGAAAGAATGATTTCATATAATTTATTATCAGTTATAGATATATTTTTATTTTTAATTAATGTTATTTAAAGGGAAAGTCCACCCCCAAAATAAGTTTGTTTCGATAGAGGCAGAATAATAAGAAAATCAGGTGAGTGAAAGTTTGAGCAAATTCTGAATGAAAATAAGAAAGTTATGAATTATTGAAGTTGTGATCAATCAAATACAAATTGGCAACTCTGTGACTTATTATACGAGCTCTCCTTCATTTGCTTTGTGCATAATATTCCATAAAATCATGTTTTCTTCGTTATTGATGACGGAATATATTTTTGTTCCTTGCAGGGGGAGTATAGAAACATATTTGCAATTATTATATTTAGGGTGCATGTATGGTTGAAATTTTTCTTGAGGGAAAATGAAAATTTTAGATTTTTTTAGTACTGAGCAAATGGAAGTTGAGCTCGCATGATACGTCATAGAGTTGCCAATTTGTGTTTGATTGATCACAACTTCAAAAATCCTAACTTCCTTATTTTTAATCGGAATTTGCTCAAACTTTCACTGACTTGTTTCTCTCATTTTTCTACTCCTATTAAAAGTAACTTAATTTCAGGGTGGACTTTCCCTTTAAGAGTGTACATTCGATTGCTTTACTTTATTACATGCATTGATTTGACAAATTGATTTACTATCCTGTAATATTGTTTTTGTTTGTAAATATGTATACAGTGCGTCCCCGAAAAAAACGAAACCGAGAATTATCGATGTTTTATCGTAGCTTATTCGCAATTATGATTAATAAATGACACATGTTTGTTAAGCTTAGAGCCTCCTCTTTCACTTGGTTCAACTCATATGATGCATATTTCACGCATGAGCGATTAAAAACAATTTGAAGAGAGGAAACCAAAAAGTTATTTTGCGGGCGGTATTTGAATTTCAAAGAGAACATAACATTTCTAGAAAATTCAATTTCTGCCCATTCTTATGGCACCTCAATCAGGATTTATTAATTATAATTGTGATTAAGTTATGATAAAACATCAATATAATTTTGGTATCCATAATGTCTTTTTTAACAAAGCCTATAAGTGTATAGTGTGTATGCTTTGTTTATGAACTCTTAAAAGTATATGTTGCCTTTTAAAAGTCTAATACATACCGAAACATGCTACTACTTGAAAAGCAAAGCAAAACAAAACAAACAAACTATTCATTCATTACGAGGATACGAAATTCTATGTTTATACTTGTTCTTACGTATTCTTTTTTGCTGTTATGAGTTTATGTTCATGATTTTGTTATCATTGTGTTTTTTAAAAAACTTTTGTTCCTCATTATGTTTGACAAGGCCTCATGGAAGACCACCATTATTGACGATAATGAGTTACCCTGTCTAAAAATCAGAAATAAATAAATTAAACAATTATTTAAAGACTCATTCAGACGCTGTGAAATCACGGCATTAAAGAAAAATATATGATGACGTAAAACGTTAGATACGCACAAAAATCTCAATAAATACGTACGTACAGGATTTTCGTTGCGCGCATGCAGTTGCCATTTATTTACAGTAAAAATTATTTTAAAACGCAGCGGTTTGGGGTGTGTATTGCGGATGTTTACCGCGTCCTATCTCCACAAGCCTAGCCACACAAGACCTTTCTTTACACCTTGCGTAGAGTTACGCTCTGTTTTGATCCTTCATCTATTCTAAGTGAAAACAAAGAAGAATATCCAGTACACAGGGTAAAAATATATTAAACCGCACATCACACGTCTGTTACAAGTCCGCCCCTATCCCGGCATTCAATAATAACATCTACATTATAGATAGACCATTTGTAAAGTCTGACTTAACCTACTTGTTTGTGTTTGAGAAGTCATCCCAAACGAAGCTTGGCTTCGAGGACCTTCGCTATCTTTGTTCCACAATGTCATATAAACCGAGTACTGAGTGTTAGGTACCACTGAGCCAAGGTAGTAACTACCAGCAGAATCAACATGAATCTGTACTGAGCCTTGAGGAGATACATCGGACGAAGAGAAGTAGATGGAAATGTTCGTGAAACCACTGCGACAGTTTGCACTAGCACCGTCAGGCATTTGAGACTTCGAAAGAAAAGAGATACAAATTAAGAAGATTTTTTTTCAATGGTGAAACGTATGCATCAGGTTGACTTCTGGAAAATATCTCGGACAACTTCCTCTAGGACTTTAATGCTCCCTAGGACAAATTATCCTGGAAAATGTATTCCCTAAAAATTACCCCGCTACCCTCAGGGTGATGAAAACAGTGATATTTATCCACAGATTTTTCCTAGGGTGGTGGTCTGGGGTTTATAGTTTATAGAGTAATATTCCGGGAGAATTTGTCCGTGGTGATGTGCCAGAGGTGCAAGAGTGATTTAACATTGTAAGAAAATGGCTGTTGTTATAAAGACGAGTTGGAAGTAGAATGAATTGTCGATATAATATTACATCCATGTAATAAGCATTGTCAATGAAAATTTAAAGATGTGCATGCATGGGGTCTACTAATACCAAACGAATGAAAGTTTTGTCTCGCCTCCTCTTTGAGAAGCTTGAGTTGGAGGATAGGGTGGTGGTGGGGGCCGGGGGGGGGGGAGCTGCCCCAGGGACACACTAGGATCGGCCCCTGATCTTACCTGCCATGTAATAAGAAGCTGTTCAGGAGATGACACTTGATGGACTGTCACATGTGAAAGAACTCCGGTAGGGGCTATACGTACATTGAAGTAAGAACGACGAAATTAAAATAACGAACAAACATAAACAATGGCTATCACGTATTCTTAACTAGAACATGAACACTGGTACCAATTTATTTGATTGAAATGTTAAGATAAATGAATATTTAAGACTCTTCATAATTCAACGAATACACTGTCTCATGAAGAATCTTGCTTCAATTAAAGAATCACATTAACAAAACAGGCAATCCTATTTATTAAGTGGTTGATTTATTTCCTGACTTCATTTGAAATGATTGGACAGGCGAAACATGGGAGGATTGAGATTTATAACCTTGAACTATATCAACTTCTAAAACATTTGCATTACTAATTGACGCTTTACGCATGAAATTATTCAGTCTTTGAGGGGTGCCAATCTTCGGATACAAAGAGGGGTTAATAATGTCTGATCAAGGTGTTTGCCCCATGCCTCGTTCTAAGCATAGACATTAAAATGATTGTAAAAATTTTGACAGTTTCTGGTACTGAATAGATTGTTGTTGATGATTTGCTTTCGACATTTTTTTAAAAGTTCCCGATTAACATAATGAGTAAATTATAATGGATATATCGGAAGTGTGTCTTGACGACAAATGGCCCCATGCATGATGCCAAGAAAAGCTGATAAGGTGTGTTGTTGTGTTCGGGGCATAGAGAGGTGGATCAGAATTGTCAGACCTGGTGGGGAGGACGTCGAAATGTCGATCCCTTGGGAGGGTATTCTTATATAGCGACTAGAACAATAATATTGGATGGCGGCTAAATTTTCTCACTGTATATTGTAGCAGGGGGTGGGGCATTGTCTAATATCGCAAGCTATATGTGCTTCTACTCACGCAAACAAGTGGTACTAGCAGTCACATTCTTCAGAGGTCCTTCTCCTCCATCGCCATCCCTCATTGCAGAGACACCAAACCAGTAGTCAATGTCAGGAGACAAACTATCGATCATTTCAGAAACATCCAAAGCGTTTCCTCGATCAAGACGGATCCATTGTGAAGAATCTGGAAGTGCCTCCTTGTAGTATACGTTGTATCCAATGAGTGGTGGATCGCCAATGTCTACCCCAGCCATCCATCCGTCCCAGGACAGTGTGATTGAAGTTGGAGTAGTCTCTTTGATCAAGGGCGGCCTTGTCAGTCGTGGTAAAACTTGGTTGAGAGTGAAAGAAGAAGATATTAGGCAAGTCTAGTTATTTGTCCTTCTAGTGACATTGGATACCTTCAACCAATGATAATCCAGCGCATCGATACGATCACCAATACTCTGTGCAAACGCTTGTGTCATGCTGGCTTTAATATAGTACCCTTTCACTTTATCAAAGGTAAAGAAAGGGTTTGTAAAAAGTTCTATTTTTGAAATGTTATTCAAGTGGAGCACATTCTTTGACAAAATTATAATAGTGAATAATTATTTCTGAGACACCTACTGTTCATGTCAGCAGTAACCTCAGCACTTCTGTAACTATTAACATCGTAGATGATGCAGACAAACAGATCTTCCGCCGTTACGTAATCGACTTGAAAGAAACCAGTAGTTGTGAATTCATGGTGAATATTTCCGATGCTAGTAATTCCTCCACCTGAGAACCGTTCTGAGCCATCCGTTACACGATAGAGGCCTACAACCGGTGGTACTGATGACAAAAACTCGCCACCCTCTCTACGGCAGGAGAACTGTAGACTCGTTTGACCTTTGTTCTTCGGTATATTTTCGACTTGAATTGTACCTTCAAAATATAAGAAATCTTGTTTGAATATAGTTTATATGTAGTTATCTAAATCTAAATATATTGTTTCTACGTGTATATATACCATGTAATTGATACAACTTTCTTTTTTTTTGCATACAATTCTGAAGTTTATGGACGTTATAGTAAACTGAAAACTGAAACTTGAAGACTGTGGGTTCATTAATAGGGCCGAGTCTGTTTGTGAGTTGACTTTTGCTGCAGAAAAGGCAATAAAGTGTGTCCAAGAAAAACGAAATCCTAAAACGGAGGGTTATTGCTCATAGGCTGTGTACTCTCTATATAACAATATAACCTATTTTTTTTTAAACTAGAAGATAATTTGCTATTAAAATAATACCTTATTCACAACTTACCAAGCCCCAAAAGTTTGAATAGAAATACATCACCTACCTGAACAGTTCCGACCAAACCTGCCAGCCAGACATTCTGTAAAAGAAAAATCCAGGTAAATTAGAACCTAGAAAGCTTACGAGGAAAACATTTTGCTCTTTGAGTAGCATAGGGCAACCATAATCGTCTTTTAATGATTCATGTTCTCGACAAATATTGTTCGAAATAAAGTTTTAAATACAAATTATCGATATATTTTAGAATACTTTACAGTTGATACGACTTGAATTTATCCGGGTTTGTTCAGTTAATGGTACAATTAAAAAAAAAACATGAAAGATGAACATTAATGTTTGTATTGATATTGAAATCGCATAAAACTCTTTTAATCAGGGATGTACATGATAATTTGTGGTTAACCATGTGAAATTTAACGGTATAAATTCGTCGTCAATCTTGCATTTTTAAATTGTAATTGCAGAACGCATCAGGAAAGAGCAGTGAGGTCTTAAAGTGCAACATGGGCTTAAGTGTAACACGGTGCCCAAGCTCCTAAAAAATTAGTCGCTGCGCACAGCGCCTAAATTGGCATAATGCATTAAGTCAATTGAATTATGCAGATTTATGCACGACGCTACTCGTACAAAGTGAGAAGATTTAGTTCACGGAGAATGGGTAAGTAATTTATTGAAATATTAGTAGATTAGTAGATTTCATCGTCGTGAAGTAGTTTGACTGCGGTTTGCCCTCATGTCACCCTAGTACTCCAGTTCGGGCCCCTGGGGGATTTCGGTGCTTATCTGTATCAAGTTTAAACTTTCTAATCAGGTTTAATTACAAATTTGATCGTCTTCATTATTACCACCTCTTAAGAAATTCGTAAAAAGTGCGCCAGCTCAACTCAGGTAGGACATTCGAATTTTAAACAAAATCTGGTGCTAAGAATGCAAGTTTCGGTGAGTCCCAGCTAGCATCTACAGGGGCAGTTGTGTTATAATAAACTAAAAATTGGGGCACCTTCCTGCTGGAATATCTTGCCCTCGAATGCCCAGAATACTGGGACCTTAAAAGCTGTGGAAGGGACGGGCTGTCGCCCCGCAATACAAAAAATAAATCTAGCGATTTACTTACTTTGACAGCTACTCCCAGCCCAGCCATACTGGCACTCCGTGGAGCTTCCTGCACAGACTCCAGTAAATCGATCACACTCTCCTGATACACAGTGACATTTCTCCGTGCAACTAGCTCCAAACTCACCTTGATCACATTCTATTAGACAGAAGAAGGAGAAGGGGAAGGAGAAGAAGAAGAAGAAGAAGAAGAATAGAGAGAGAGAGAGATAGGTTAGGGGAGAGGGGAGTGGATAGAGGGATAGAAACAACGTTTCTATTTTCATCTTCATTATTATAAATTTCATTAGTCATTTGGGCTAAATATTACTCGTTGTTAGAACACTCTTTTCTGCAATTTTATTGATTGTGTAAAAAGAAGTTTTCAACCTATTATTGTTATTATCATTATTGTTATTATTATTATTATTATCATCATCATCATCATCATTATTATTATTATTATTATTATTATTATTATCATCATTATTATTATTATTATTATTATTATTATTATTATTTTTATTCTTATTAATATAGTATCAAGTCATGGAAGAAGAGTTACCTGTTGTGCAATTCAGGCCTTTGTATCCTGGTGCACAAGAACATCCGTATGGGTCTGGTAAGCACATTTGAACTCCTCTGCAAGCTGTATTATCGTCTACTGATGTATTACATCTATATTCACATGATCTTCCGAAACGGTTACCGCCGCAACCTATATTATGGCACAAAACCAGGCAAAGGTTGGTCAAATTATATTTCACTGAGTATATTTATTGAAAGATATCGCATATATTGCTTTTTGCTCTATGTCAATATGTCATCACGGTATGTTATAATTTTGTGAGTTATTTTGATTCTATGTGTACCCCTAAAATTTTCTCATTTTATCTGTGTATTTTATATTCACTGTCCATGTGATGAACAATTATTTTCTCGAACGTTATCAGTTTCTCCTTTGCAAAACAAGAATTATGCTGTAATATCATTCAATTTTTATAATAAGCACTGATAAATACAAAAGCAATAAAACACCTACGTGGGTTTATTTAATTCTTTTCTATTTTTTATTTAATTAGGTAATTAAGTATATATCAAAGCTAGAATAACTAACATGAATATTAATAATCCCAAACCAAAAACTATCATACTAAAATAAATTAAAAATCAAAACACCTCTTTTCTTCTTGAAACATAATGCAACCTTTGAAAATATGTTTGATTATTACCAAAAAAAAAATCAAATCTCAATAACTAGGAAAATTACCCTTTTCGCATGTTTCTCCCTTGAATCCTGGAGCACAGATACATTGTCCTGTTTCATCATCACAGATCCCTCCATTGTAACAAGAAGAACAGATCAGAACACAGCCTGATGATGAATTGTATCGACCCAACGGACATTCTGCACGTGGAAATTTGGAAGCAGGCAATTGAGGATTTGGATTTATTAAAGGTAATACAAAGTTTTGGTATGGGGTCGTGAATTTGGTTCAAATGAACATATTGGAAGCATATGCGATCCTACAATATTCACTGATCGTTGTCGCGGTCGAAATCGACTCTAAAATTATGAAATTGTAAATAATAAATACTTTATGTTGTATAGCTCCCTCTCTCGGTCAAGATATTAATTAAGCTATAAAACAATGTTTCTTGACTAAAATCGACCGATAAGCTATTCCCGTTCGTAAATTATATACCACAACTACACATTCTGATGTTTTCATGGTCGCATCTACCACTGTACGGCCGTAGGAGCTATTTGAAATGTATTTAAATTTACCGGGAGCACCGGTAAATCTTAATATTCAACTTTTTTTTAAGTCAGAAGTGTTTTAGGGGGTAACATTTCTAGTGCTTTTAATACATCCACAGGGGCATCCAAATATTTCAAAATTGTAAAGATTCACTATCCACCCATTTTTCAAAATTTCCCAAAACTTTGTAATACCTTTAAATATTCATTGGTTTTACGTGGGAATCAAGTGCTTGATACGTTTATAAATCCTAAAGTAAAAGGAATTACAGGGAAATCCAACTTTCTTAGCAATTTTATTGCATGGAAGAAGAATCGAGAGAGAGAGTTGGTGGGGATTCAAATAATGGACAAATTATAAAACAGTTATAAATGTTTGAGAACTGAGAGCACTGAATATAAATTTATCTTGTATTGGCTAATATTGGTCAATTGACTTTGACAGCATGTCTTGATCATAATTCGGGACCACTTTCCTATTTGTTTGAACAATTAAATAACTATGAATTCGCAGACTTATGAGACGAATAACATTTTCCTTGGGTGGAAAAGTTTGATGTTGGTTGGGTGAACGCAACTAGGAATATCAAAGGGATAGTTGAGTTCTGTTGCCTACGGTGCTACACAAAATAATTATTTTGTGAGATAATGAAAAACTGACTGTCAAATTTGAAAGAACATACAATTTAAATGACAAAATCATCTTTGATCGAAATCGGTTCAGAGACAGCTGAAATATCCATAAATATAACGATCATTCTAAAACTTGTGTACCGGCTACCACAAATATTAGATAATTTGAACCAGCCGATGAAAGCCGTTGAAAAAAAAATAGCGCCTTTAGCGTTGTATTTCAGCCAATGCCGATGTTGGCTTTTCCGTGTTTGTTATATAACGCACAATCAGCCGGCCCATGTATTGTTATAATTAATTAACTAATTAATTAACAGTCACCGTATTTTTTTAAAAGTGGAGCTGAATTTGTATGATAGTATTGGCCAAATTTCACACATTTTGGGGTCTAAAATTACCTTCTTAGCAATTTTAGGTCCCAAAAGGGCACTAGAAATGTCATAGCTAAGAATAAGAGCAATAACTGTGCACTTTGAAGGCATATGCGATCTGAAAACAGAACTCAACTATCCCTTTAAAGAAAATATGTTCATATTGTGGACCACTTACCTATTTGTTGAACAATAAAATAATTATGAATTTGCAGAATTATGAGACGAATTACATTTCCCTTGGATAAAAAAGTTAGACGTTGGTTGGGTAAACGCAACTGGAAATATTAAAGAAAATATGTTCAGGTCCCCCCCCCCCCCACTCACTCTCTCACACGCACACAAGCTTTTGGTTAACTGCAATGTGTAAGTATGAATTTGTTAATCTATTCAACATGACTGTGTACAAAGTATTAAGAAACACATCGCGTTATCGCTCATACATGTACAGTCAAAACCTACCTACAACGATGAGTCTCATTAGTCCACCCCTAGCTTCAGATCTGTGTGCATATACATGAATTTCGTAAATACCCTCTTGTGATGATTGTATGGGATCAGTGAACGTATACGTAATGTCTGGAGCCATTAAGAAGTAATCGTCGATAAATGACGTGCCATTAAAGCGCCACAGGTTGTCGCTTCTATCAGATGGACTGGGATAGACCTGGTCGAATTGAATAGATACATTGACTTGTCCTGACGTCACAGTTTGTGTGAATCTTCCACCAGACGGTACGAAATATGCTGAAAAGAGAACATGTCGATAAGGACTTGTAAGAAGAATTAGTACAAATCAGAAAAACGGTAGTGAGAGAGAAGGGATGGGGTGTCATCTACATATTGTCCATGAGTAGCCTGAATAGCAGAGTGACCATGTCGTGGTGCCAGGTAAATATGTCACATGTACAAAATAATGTCAGAGGTTATAATATAAGAGGTACAAATAACAGAATTAAAATGGGATAGGTAAATATGTCACAGGTAAATATGCCAGGGTTAATATTGGCAGAGGTTAAAATATCAGCAGTAAAAATGTCCGAGTTTAAAATATCAGATTAAAAAATGACAGAGGTTAAAATGGGAAAGGTTAAAATGGGAAAGGTAAAAATGTCAGAGGTAAAAATGCCAGAGGTAAAATTGTCACACGTAAAAAAAAGTCACACGCATAATTAATTTTCATAGATGAAAAGCAAATGGTAAAAATTGTTAACTGAGGAATTAAGTAGCTCTATTTCTATAAATATAGTACCTAAAATATTGCTCACTGCATGGAATTGAATAAAAATGTAGCATCAGAGATTTTTTTGTATACCACATTATTGAGTAATGAGCACTATTCTTTTTTTTTTGCGTGAGAAAATATTAGCGGCGAATTAGCCGGTGAATAAGCGGGGGGGGGGGGGGGGGGGGAGTAAAAATGTTGGTTTCATTTTCCCCTTTTTTGCCAGGGTTGAGGGTCCGTCTTTATTTTAATTTTCTTACCGGGGGGGGGGGGCGTTTAGCCTCCCCCGTGGATCCGCGCTTGGTATCATCTAGGTGGAGAGTGACTAATGTGGATAAATGTTTTGCCAAATGATAAGTAATGCCAAATGACATTATCTGAACCCTGTATACCATGTGCTTGTTGGGGACTTCATAATGTCTAGAGAACAACACCTCTACACCTCCATGACTTACCGTCTGATCTCAGAAAAATGGTCGGTACGACGGTACTCATTCCATCTACTGACGATTCGCAGTAGAAAACGCCATACGATCCATAAGGTTGAATCGAGTTCAACTCTGTATGATAGATGATTGATGTTTGATCTTCGCCTAAGAATATCTCTGGATCTGGTGAAGGCGGCTGTCGATTTGGTCCATATCCAGATCTATAATTAGTCGTGACGACATATCTTCCCGTGGTAATGACAGCATTTGGATTGTTTGGTTCTGTGTAGCACTCAAATAATGGATTGCCAATCTCTGTGCTCGTGAACCCTCGGCTGATTATCGTCAAGTAGTTAGGAGCTGCATCACCTGCAACATGAGGTAGACGTGCTGGTAATAGTGTGTGGGTATGTGGGTGCGTGTGTGATGATGTGCGGGTGTTTTACAGTTGGCCATCAATTAGATATAAGTATTTACTTTTGGGGGTCCGTACGTTTTTGTTTCTGTCTTTTAATCTGATACATATTTATTCCCCCGTAAACAGCTGTCGAATCAGAAATCATGATTTATAATTATACCACTAGATTCAGCAAATCAAGCTCGCTCCAAAACATATAATTTGTCAGTAATATTTATCATAAAATTGTTCAAAAATTAACTGAACTCAAAATGACTATGTTTGCTATATCATCATTCCTACAATTATGGTTCATTTCGGTTGCCATGGACATTTTTTTCTCCTATTTTTCAGTAATATTTATCATAAATTTGTTCAAAAATTAACTGAATTCAAATTGAGTATGTTTGCTATATCATCATTCCTACAATTATGGTTCGTTTCGGTTGCCATGGACATTTTTTTCTCCTATTTTTCTCCTATTTAGTTAGTACTCCCATGGTGTTTTACAGACGGACATCAATCAGATATAAAAATATTTACTTTTAGAGGTCCGTACGTTTTTGTTTCTGTCTTTTAATCTGATACATATTTATTCCCCCGTAAACAGCTGTCGAATCAGAAATCATGATTTATAATTATACCTCTAGATTCAGCAAATCAAGCTCGCTCCAAAACATATAATTTGTCAGTAATATTTATCATAAAATTGTTCAAAAATTAACTGAACTCAAAATGACTATGTTTGCTATATAATCATTCCTACAATTATGATTCATTTCGGTTGCCATGGACATTTTTTTCTCCTATTTTTCAGTAATATTTATCATAAATTTGTTCAAAAATTAACTGAATTCAAAATGACTATGTTTGCTATAACGGTTCATTTCGGTTGCCATGGACATTTTTTTCTCCTATTTTTCTCCTATTTAGTTAGTACTCCCATGGTGTTTTACAGACGGACATTAATCAGATATAAGTATTTACTTTTAGGGGTCCGTACGTTTTTGTTTCTGTCTTTTAATCTTATACATATTTATTCCCCCGTAAACAGCTGTCGAATCAGAAATCATGATTTATAATTATACCTCTAGATTCAGCAAATCAAGCTCGCTCCAAAACATATAATTTGTCAGTAATATTTATCATAAAATTGTTAAAAAATAAAATGACTATGTTTGCTATATAATCATTCCTACAATTATGGTTCATTTCGGTTGCCATTTTGACTTTTTGTAATGTAAACTTGCCCCCTGGGAAAGTATGTGAGTGTGAGTGTGTGTGTGTGTGTGTGTGCGTGTTTATGGGTGAATGAGCGGGTGCCTGTTTTGTAGTTTTAAGATGATATTATATATTATATTGTTGCTTTTACTCTGCTAATTTTTTTAGAAAAAACAATAAAAACAGAAGGAAAAAAAAGAAGGAAAAAAACTACCATAGAAATACTTTTGCAACACGAAATCTTGAAACGATTCTAAGTTAATTCTAAAATTATGAGCAATTATGAAGAAGCGTAGTTACTTTTTGTGACAATCAACCCACATTTTTGTCTTCTTCCAAGGTGGCTCTTTTTTAATTTACTAAAAAAAAAACCTTCCGGTTTCTCATGGTGCTCTTTTCATGATGATGGAGGTTACTTTTAGAGATTGAATTTGTTTTCGTAATTTTAGCCCAGCCGTATCGTATACATGTAGCATTCATAGAATCTTACATTTCAGTTTATGATATCATCCACGCAGGCGCGTACGCAGCGGGGGGTTTTGGAGGTTGAACCCCCCCCCCCCCCCCCCCTTCAATTTTGTTCATGTTTTTTTTTTTTTTTTTTTTAGGAAACCCCCTCCCCTTCAAAAAAAAAAAAAAAAAAAAAAAAAAAAAAAAAAAAAATTAGCTCAAGGCTAATCAAATAAACTGACCTTAACCCCCCCCCTACTAAACGAAATATCGGAAAGCATAATTTTTCAATTTCCGGGACAAAAAAAAAAATGTGCTCTTACCCCCAGTCAATTTGAAGAGTGGACATTCGCTGTACAGCGCAAGTACCTTTATCCGTTGCCATCCTCTTTCATGAACTATTTTGAGTTTTTATAACTCATTTCGAGATTTCAAACAAATTATTTCAAAAATCCCAGCCTTTAAAACAATCTGCAGTCATAACGAATGACACGTGGCATTTTTTTCAGCCGGAGGCGTGCAGCACCCTAAAAGTTTTTAGATTTTAATGGATTTCCTTACTCAAATTATAATATAGATATATAGATGGCGCATTATCATTATTGAATATACACATAGCAAATATAGTTAGATTGTTACATCAAACACAGCTACACAGAAATGAAGGAGTTAAAAGACTCACCAACGTGACATACTACAGCTATTATCAATAGAACCTTTGCTGCGTGATGTGATAAGGTAGACTTTGAAAACACCATGGCGAGCCTATGTTCCGATGTCTGGAAATATTTCACGAGTGTCTCAATATTCGATTAAATTTCAAATTTGCTATTGTATTTCCACGTTATAAGGAATAGAACAAAGTACACGGCTCATGTTCTCTCTATGGTGAAAATACACGAGGAAAAAATGTAAAGGTACACTTATTCCTATTCTAACGAAAACGAAATAATGACGCCTTTCGTTATGTAGAATCAGTGAACCACTACGACAATGTAAACAGACATCAAAACCACAATTTCTATATTTGTTCACATAACTTCCCTTTCACTGCTGGTATAATTCCACGTTATAAGGGTTAGAGCGAAGTACACGGATCAAGTTCTCTGTATGGTTCCAAAATTGCATGTAGAAATAAACGAAAGGTAAAATGATACCTATTCCAGCAACAACAAATGTTTTATGTGTAAACAGACATCAACACCATAATTTCAATATTTTGTTTACATTTCTCTCCCTTTCTCAGTTGATATCACCCAACAGATCACCACACCCAACCATTACATTGGTATCACATCATATTATTAGAGGTCACTCTAATCTGTTTAAAACAATACACATCATTGACACATCGTCTTTATATCTGTATGGTTGTAGAAAAATCTTCCATTCAATGTAAGTTACCTTTTTCACTGAGGAAACCCTGCTTTTTATGGGTATATATTTCACATGTTATATAAGATTGTAAACTCCTCGAAGCAGTTTTGTCAGCTGGTTTTGAAATAAGATGTATACAGAGGCGGCGCTCCCGGGGGGGGGGGGGGGGCAGGGGGCACAGTGAACCCCACTTTTTTAAAAAAAACACGAGGAAAAAATGTAAAGGTACACTTATTCCTATTCTAACGAAAACGAAATAATGACGCCTTTCGTTATGTAGAATCAATGAACCACTACGACAATAGAAACAGACATCGAAACCACAATTTCTATATTTGTTCACATAACTTCCCTTTCACTGCTGGTATAATTCCACGTTATAAGGGTTAGAGCGAAGTACACGGATCAAGTTCTCTGTATGGTTCCAAAATTGCATGTAGAAATAAACGAAAGGTATAATGATTCTCATTCCAGCAACAACAAGTGTTTTATGTGTAAACAGACATCAACACCATAATTACAAAACTTTGTTTACATTTCCTTCCCTTTCTCAGTTGATATCACCCAACAGATCAACACACCCAACCATTACATTGGTATTACATCATATTATTAGAGATCACTCTAATCTGTTTAAAACAATACACATCATTGACACATCGTCTTCATATCTGTATGGTTGTAGAAAAATCTTCCATTCAATGTAAGTTACCTTTTTCACTGAGGAAACCCTGCTTTTTATGGGTATATATTTCACATGTTATATAAGATTGTAAACTCCTCGAAGCAGTTTTATCAGCTGGTTTTGAAATAAGAAGTATACAGAGGCGGCGCTCCCGGGGCGGGGGGGGGGGGGGCAGGGGGCACAGTGACCCCCACTTTTTTAAAAAAAAATACACGAGGAAAAAATGTAAAGGTACACTTATTCCTATTCTAACGAAAACGAAATGATGACGCCTTTCGTTATGTAGAATCAGTGAACCACTACGACAATGTAAACAGACATCAAAACCACAATTTTTATATTTTTTCACATAACTTCCCTTTCACTGCTGGTATAATTCCACGTTATAAGGGTTAGAGCGAAGTACACGGTTCATGATCTCTCTATATGGTGAAAAATACACGAGGAAAAATGTAAAGGTACACTTATTCCTATTCTAACGAAAACGAAATGATGACGCCTTTCGTTATGTAGAATCAGTGAACCACTACGACAATGTAAACAGACATCAAAACCACAATTTCTATATTTGTTCACATAACTTCTATTCCCTTTCACTGCTGGTATAATTCCACGTTATAAGGATTAGAGCGAAGTACACGGATCAAGTTCTCTGTATGGTTCCAAAATTGCATGTAGAAATAAACGAAAGGTATAATGATTCCTATTCCAGCAAAAACAAATGTTTTATTTGTAAACAGACATCAACACCATAATTTTAATATTTTGTTTACATTTCTTTCCCTTTCTCAGTTGATATCACCCAACAGATCAACACACCCAACCATTACATTGGTATTACATCATATTATTAGAGATCACTCTAATCTGTTTAAAACAATACATATATCCTGAATGTCATTGACACATCGTCTTCATATCTATATGGTTGTAGAAAAATCTTCTATTCAATGTAAATTACCTTTTTGCTGAGGAAACCCTGCTTTTTATAGGTATATATTTGACGTGTGATTGTAAACTCCTCGAGGCAGTTTTGTCAGCTGGTTTTTAAATAAGATGTATACACTGTTAGAACAAGTATTACAATTTTTAATCAAGTTGGTTAAAATTTTAATCAACCACGGATTACCAGGTGAATCACACAATCGTTGGTTAAACTTTAACCAACAGCCTGTTGATTAAAATTTAACCTGTGGTTGATTAAAATTTTTAATCAATTATTGATTAAAACTTTAATCTTTTGTTGGTTATTTATGCTTTGTTCGGGGCTGATTGACATGATGTTGGTTAAACTTACATGGGTCGTTGGTTAAACTTTAGTGGGTTGTTGGTTACAGTTATAACCACTGTTGGTTAAACTTACGGGGGTTTGGAGGTCTTATCCTCGTGTTTGGAGGTAAGAAATTGTTTAATATGATTATCATCAATGCTAAGATTGTAAGGAAGAAGTGAAATAAGGTTCTTGCTCAAATTAAAAACGCTTTGTGTCCCGGTCCGTAGGTTGTAGCTCAGCCAGTAAGTGTAATGGATGACCTACCCAAATTGCATGCATAAAGACGTTCCACTTTATGATGACATCTTATTTTATATTTAATTGTTTTAAACAATTAGATTTAAAAAATAAGATTATTATTCATGCATGCAATTTGGGTAGGTGATCCGTAATAAGCCTACACTTCTCCTTCTTTAATTGGGTCTGCCTCCATCACGGTTGAAGATTCTTGCAGACTGATGAGTGTGTGTGTGCTTACGAGAGCCAGGTGCACGGTGCAAGTAAAATGTTACTTATTGGTTGAGCTACGTACAGCCTAGGGGACACAAATCGTTTTTGAATTTGAGCAAGAACCTTATTTCACTTCTTCCTTACAATCTTAGAATTGATGATGCTAATATTAAAATAATTTCTTACCTGAAAACACGGAGATAAGACCGTCCAAACCCCCATTTCTCAGGTCCTCGCGACAACCTCCATTGTTAATTTTGTCGCACGCGTAAACTGCATGTAATTCATATGTCGAGCGATCGCTAGCTACGCGCTTCGATATTGTTCCGTTGGGTCACGTGACCAGTACTTTAATCAACATTGATTAAACTTTAACCTGAAGGGGGCTATCATTACTGTCGGAATTTCGTTTTTAATCCATGCTGGGTTACAATTTTTGCCAACGACTTAGACTTAACCAACATAGGTTAAAAGGAATAATTTTGATCAACACTGTTTTTAACCAACGCAAGATTAAAAGTAAATTTTAATCAACACTACATTTTTAACCATGGCTGAGCGTTTTTTAATCAACAATTTTTTAACCCGCAGTCTTTTAATACTTGTTTTAACAGTGTACAGACGCGGCGCTCCCGGGGGGGGGGGGCAGGGGGCACAATGACCCCTACTTTTTAAAGTGCCCTCTTTTACATAGGAAAAGTGCCCCTTTAACTTTGTAAGAAGTGCCCCTTTTTACATACAAAAGTGCCCCTTTTACTTTGACACGATCCCCTACTAATTTTTAAAAGTGCCCCCTTCCCTTTCCACCTCTGATATGTGCCCCTTTTATGTTGACATGACCCCTTTTCCCTCGACCCGTTCCAATATTTCTTTGCAATACGTGTCAATTTTCCATTCTCGTAAGTGCACTTTTTAATCTCTAGGTAGTGCACCTTTTCGGGTACGAGAAGGGCCCCTTTTCATTTTTGATAAGCACCCACTTCACCTCTGATAATTGCCCTATTTAAATCTTAGAGGTGCCCCTTTTACTTTGACAATTGCCCCTTTCCCTGTAAGAAGTGCCCCTTCCCCTTTTAATATCTACACCTTTTTAACTCGGATAAGCGCACCTTATATTTTCACATGTGCCCCCTTTCCTTTCTAATAAGTGCCCCCATCTAATAGAGAGCCCTATCCCCTTTTAATGAATGCCCCTTTTCACCTAAGAAAATAGTCCCTTTTTTCTCATGCTAGTACCCCTTTTCCTCTTTGGTAAATGAAAATAGTTCTGAGAGATACTAGTTATTTTTTTTACAAGTGCCCCTTTTCCTCCTGAAAAGTGCTCTTTTCATTTCTAATAACATCCCCTTTTATTTTCACACATGCCCCTTTTTCCTTCCTAATAAATGCTCTTTTTCTTTTTATAAGTGCTCCTTCCCCTTTTCATAAAAGCCTCCTTTCACCTCTAAAAAATGCTCCTATTAAAATCTGATCGGTGCCCCTTTTCTTTCAACAAATGCACATTTTCCTCTATTATTAGTGCCCCTTTGTCATTCTCATAAGTGCCTCTTTTCATTTATGGTCAGTGCCCTTTTTCAGATGCGATAAGTGCCCCTTTTCACCTCTGATAATAACCCTTTTGACAATGATACGTGCCCCTTTTCCTTTCTTGAAAAGAACATCCCTTTTTCATAAATGCCCCACAATCTGATGGTTGCCTCTTTTTCGTCGACAAATGCCCATTTTCCATTCTCATTAGTGCCTTTTTCATCCTTGGTGAGTGCCTCTCCTTTAGGTGTAAAATGTGCCCCCATTTTCACCTCTGGTAATTACCCTTTGTACTTTGACACGTGCTCCTGTTCTATTCTAAGAAGTGTATTATCCCTTTCGATAAGTGTCCCCTTTTTCCTCTCATCATTAAACGTGCCCCTAATTTCAAGCGACTAAGAGCAATATCCCCCGAAGCTAACTCGCTACGCTCCCTTGCATTTATAGATGTTATAATTGTGTTGCTTATCAAAGGTCTTTTCAGTCTGCTGTTATGAGAATGTGCTAATAACCCAATCAGGATTGGGACTTTCTTGTTTATAAGATGTAATTTCTCGCACTGCGACCTCACAAATCTTAAATGTTTTCCTCGCTCGCTATGCTCACTCGCTAATGATTTATCGGATTGTCACATCCATTTGCAAGGTATGATGCTAAAGCAATATCTTATATGATGTATGAAGATAAACAAATATTGAAATCATCCCTGATAATGTAATCACATTATAGGGGTATATACCAATGTCTAAAAGATTGTATATTTTTGCTTTGAGATTTCCCGTTGTAGGTGCCCTTTTTTCTCTCCAGAAAGTGCCCCTTTTTGTTGGTGCCCCCTCCCCACATTGGTAGTCGCTCCGCTGCTTATTATTATCAATATTCTAGCACACTGATATCTTTCAATGGTGTTTGGGTGTCATTGTAACATTTTCCTCGTCCTGCAATTAGACGGAATGACAACCTTTAATAAAACGAGATGGACGTATGAACGGAATTGCCATACTTCGATCATACTAGTAGAGTGTTATGCCTCAGTTACACCTTTGTGTATTTCGCTTGCGTATTGCTGCTTACTTATGGCAGGCCATTTTTAACATTTATTCCTATTTCTTGATTTCAAGAATTACCATAGCTAATTTACAACAGAAAATCATATCTTGATATCATGCGTATTGTTGCGTATTTATGGCTAACCGTTTTTAAAATGTATTCCTAATATTTCTTGTTATATTCCACATACTAAGAATCTTGCTTTACGATTGGTCAAAAGTAAATCACGTGATGAAAGATAGTTCGCCCATTATTGATGGGTGAAGAAAAGTTCGTTGCACTGTGCAGATAGTAGAACTATCTGCACAATGCAACGCACTTTCACTGAAGATAGAAGTACTATCTACAGTTCTACACAGCGATCTTTGGTCACACCACCATACTGCATACGTCACTACGTTTCGTACACCGTTGGCTTGATGTTCGTTGATGACTCGTTGCTCTAAAGTGACAGAAGAAGGGAAATGTTTCCGATGTGGAATATAAAGCAAATAATGACCTTTTGGTTTCAGGCGATGGCAAACTATCACTTACTCGGCGATCTGAATATATAGCTTCGCTTCGGAAAAAGCTACATCCAGACCGCCTCGGAAGTCATAGTTTGTCCCATCACCTTCACCAACGGTAGTTATTTGCTTAATATCAAGCATACACCAGTTTACGCTTACAACAGTGCGCATGCGCAGACATGGGCGCCATTTTAACTGACGGGTAAATACATACATGCCAACTGTTCAGATTAAAGAGGAACATTCCTCTTTTTGGGAGAAGATAATTATCATTTTAATGCAGGTGTTCCTCTTCCTGTACAAATTTGTCTGTAGTATTGAATAGGAGAGTTAGGATTGTTCCTCTTTTTTTTGAAATTAGCATAATTTGTACAGATTTCTGATTTTCAAATGTTGGCATGTATGTAAATAAACCACTGACCTCTAGAGGTCATTGGTTTACGCGTAAATTAAGACGACGCCCATGCAAATATGATGTGAGCTGCGCACACCCACACACAAGATATACACACACACAAAAAAAAATCCACACCCACACAACACGCTCACCACCACACCCGCAAAGGCCCGATTTTTGTTACATGATAGTAGGTGCAAATATTTTGTACGACACTTCCTCCTGTGACAATAATATTGGTCCGCGTTGATTTCCTACACTAACCAAATTTCTTACTTCAGCATTTGATGAAGCACTATACTAGCTAACCCTTAACATAACCTGAAACACAATAAAAACTCTAACCCTATCGCTATGTGTAAATTGTTTTAAAAATAGAGCCCGGAGCACCAAGAATAAGCACCTTACCCGTTTAGGGTTATGATGATCTTTAAGAGAGTTTCGGAAGATCTTCAGAGTGATGACCGGGTTGAATACTGATCAGCTCTGATGATAGGCTTCGTGAAAGAAGCTCTTCTTAAAGTTGCAACAAACTGAGCTTTTTGTACGTCATATACGTACCCGACTCATGTGTAGCTCATGTCATCCTTAAAATTGGATACGTGCCAAAAAATATGTGCTTATCAAAGCAATATCTTTAAATCCATTGTTTCAGTTTTGCTTATTCTGCACATCGTGTAATTAAAGCTCATCTTGAATTAATCTGTCAATCGAACTGCATTCCGTACGAAATTGGATACTGTTCTGAGTTATTGATCATAATTATAGTAGAGATGTAATTTGGACCAATGAGAAATAAAATAACTAAAGAGTAAAAAACATGCTAAGAAGAACACAAACAGAAAATCGCAACTCACATTTTTCCAAAGGAAAACTTACGAGGCAGGGCTGAGAGACTTTCACCCCCCCCCCCCCCCGACCCACCTAACAAGCTCTACCCCCCTCCCCCCATCGAGATTTTGTTCGGTCAAGATTATTCGCTTCGAAAGCACACACATTGATAATCGCAACTCACATTTGCAAAGAGAGACATACGAGGGGTGTCACCCCTCCCCCCTCCATCGAGATTTTGTTTCGTCAATATTTTTCGCTAAGGATTTATACTGTAGACTGCCACGTTGTTTGGGGTAAAATTATATATTCCATACCCACGGCACGTGTGAAAAAGGTTAACTCAAGGCATGAAGGTAATGAAGTGAAAAATCCAACGGTAGTACATTTTACTGGCTAAAACCGGTTTACCTGTTCTGGACCAAAGCAGATGCATCTTTCTCATCGATGCAATGATGATTAGATCAAAGAGATACTACATAATATCTCTTTGATTAGATCCACATTCAATTTAAATAATGTGATAGCGACTTTGAAAGTGTGGCAGTAACATGGAGAAAGAAGATTAAAACGGGCAAAGTATAATTTCATCTCCTTCTTATTTTTTGAACCCATCGCGTTTTTTTTAATACCTTTCTTGCACGTGTTACTGTTTTAAAGGTAAATTACTTCGTTTGAATATGACTGTTTAAAAAAATTGGCACCAAACTCTCTGCCATATATAACCAAGCTTGAATCTTAAAACTTAAATCCGTCTATTGGATATATCACAGGAGATTGCAATAGTTCAAATCTAATCCGCTACATTCCTCCCGAGGGAAATTTTGGTCCATGGACCCTTACTGCAAGATCACACCAACGTGTGTGGGTGTGTGTTTTCTTGTGTTGGGGGTGGGGAGGGGGGGGGGGCTGTTGAGGATCAGGGAACAGTAATAGGGTCTGACATAACCCTTCCAGACAGACCGTGTAATATACCGTCATATTATACTAATTCTTTTGTTTACAATATTTGGTCCAAATACATGTTATAATTGACCAACTATATATGGAAAGACTTCGCATGGAAAGGAGAGGGGGTGATGGGGGTCGCGAATCCGACAAGTCTTTAAATAAAATGGTCATTATCAATGTTTTACACAATATATAACAATATGATATTGTAATAATACAGTGTAAAGAATGTGATGAAATCCATATTTCAAGTCCCACCGCGGCACTAATGTCCTTTGGCAAGACATTGATCTACATTTGCCACTCTCCACCCAGGTGTTAAATGGGTACCCGGTAGGAGGCGAAAGCTAATGTGATTAGATTAGCAAGTGTGTGCTTGTAAAAAAGACGCCTGGCTGGAATGCTCCCCAGGGAGAATGTGCATACTTCTTTTGCTTTATGAGATACTATCTCATTTATTTTGAGCAAACAGATGAGACATTGTTATCAACTTTGATAACATACTCGTTGCGTTTTCTGAAGGTGTAAATACGAAGAAGATGATAATGGTCTGCCCATATGTGACAAATACTGCCTTTCGAATATAATATTGGACCTTGGACGCTTTAATCATATTTTCTTTCTGTATCATTACTGATAAATTATTCTGCAAATGTCACCGGTAGTAAAAAGCATGTAGCAGGTAGAAATAGTTAGAAATTATTTGTAAAAGGTTCTTTAGTTAAAATTCGTTCCTACTCGATGACCGGGGTAATACTATTTGTAAAGCGCTTAGAGACGGTATTCCGTATTTAGCGCTTTCGATAAAACCAGATAATTATTATTATTTTATTACCTATTTTTCTAAAAAGGGACAGATTTTAGTTTCACTTATCGATTTAGTTTAACTAGTGAAGTAGGAGATTTTTTTAATGTTGGGTCCTCTACCATGATCATTAAACTCTCGACCTTTTGCCAACAAACTAGATAGAAATTGCATAAGTGGGTGAAATTAAGACGCAAGGAGTTTGAGAGATGTTACCCTTTATGAATATATGATACAGTTGTTAGGCCTAATCCATGAAAAAGACAAGGAAATTGAAGCATGCATGTATGCAATGGGGCAATACTGAACAGATTTCCAAGTTGAATTGTTTTTCTTGAACGGGTCCAGTATGGCGCAAGAATATATCCGAGACAGAAAAGTAACTCGACCAGTAATCATGAATAATTCGCTCACAATAATATCGCATTGATATTTGATAAGATAGGTACATATTTTTTCTACATAATAGTCACCCGAAAAGATCAACAATATTTTGTCGTCTTTTTAATCTTTAGAAAACGAAATGTTAAGGTCATGAATGAGGGGTTGCATCTCCCAAGGAAAATGAAAAATGGACTCACTTTGTCCAGCGTAATTTTAGATCTGAGAACAAAGTAAAAATTATTATTATGTATGTGTGGAAGGGACAAGAGCAAAATCCCGAAATTTAATCCCATTAACGTAATTCCAAAACTGGAAGTGTTTTTTTTTTCGTATATAATTATGCAATATGGATGAGGGATGCATAAGTTTTGTCAGAGGCTAATCGGGATTTGAATATGGTTTTCTTTCTCTCTTTACGTTTTCTTTATTTTTTTACTTTTTGTCTACTCACGCTGTACACATAAATTGCTGAATCCAATCGACAACCGTGTGAAACAAAATATGGCGTGTGCTATGTCCATAAGGAGTGTTTGTTCAACTCAAGATAAATTAAAAGCATGGACAAGTCCGTATGAATAGCGAAGAGATACAGGTTTTGTTTAAAAAGCACTGATATTTTTGTCCAATCGTCGCAAATTCTAAACATTTATGTTTGGACAAATCTTCTTTTTTCTTCGGACGAACATGATCTCCTTCCTTTGAGTAGCAGTGGTCACTGCAGTCGACTTATGGCAAGGGCAGTACATGGACTGCCACAGTCGACCTCTTCCACAAGTGCAGTGAGAAGGGAAAATATTATATATCAGTTTACCCCAGACAAGGTTGGAGTCTACGGTTTCAGTCTGTAGCGAATAATTTTGACCGAACAAAATCTCGATGGAGGGGAAGGGGGTAGAACTGAAAACTGGAAGTGTTTTTTTTCTTCTTGTTAGCTTGTTAGGCGGGCCGGGCATGGGGGGGGGGGGTGAAGCCCCCTCAGACCTATCTCGTAAGTTTTCCTTTGGAAAAATGTGAGTTGCGATTTTCAGTTTGTGTTCTTCTTAGCATGTTTTACTCATTAGTTATTTTATTTCTCATTGGCCCCAATTACACCTCTACTATAATAATGATCATTAACTAACAACAGTTATTACCTAATTTCTTTCGACATGGTTCGATTAACACATCAACTCAATATGAGCTTTAATTACACGAAGTGCATAATAAGCAAAAATGAAATCATGGGTATAAAAGATATTGCTTGGATAAGCACTTTTGGGGGAGCACGTATCCAATTCTTAGGATGACATGAGATTATAGACACGTGCTACGGGCATGTGTGACGTAGGAAAAAAAAATGTGTTGTTCAAAATAGACTTTAAGTAGAGATCGTTTCTCCAAGCCTATCACCAGATCTGATCAGTGCCCAACTAGATCATCACTCTGAGGACCTTCCGAAGCTCTCTTCAAGATCATCATAAGCCACCAAAACGGGTAAGATGCTTTTTCTTGGTGCCCTAACATAAAGCTCCAGTGACTATTGCTCCCGGCTCTATTTTGTCAATGATGTTTTTTTTTTTAATGGTTATAGAGTTCATGTTTTAATAGGGTTTTAGGTTATGTTTAGGGTTAGCTAGTATAGTGCTTGTCAAAATGTTAACGTTAGTTTATTGTAGGAAATTATCTCGGAGCAATAGTCGTAAGAGAAAGTGTCGTTCAAACATTTATATTTACATTTAAGTAGCGTATCTTTTCATCTTTCGTATAACAAAAAGTCGAGCTTTGGGTTATGAGCGTGTTGTGTGGGTCGGACTTTTTACCAGTGTGTATATCTCTTATCGGTGGTTGTGTGTTACGTTGACGTCCTCATCTTAAATAAAATGTCCATGTAACTAATATACATAAGTAAACAATGCAAAGTGGAAAACGGGTGGCCTACCAGACAGGAGTATAGATTATAGAATGAAGATTATGTATTCTTACATTTTTTATTTCCCATATCTCTTTAACTCAGTCAATATGCGTGCTTTTCTAACACTTCTTTTGGTGGCTGTTGCCCATGCCGAGTTGGCTCCGTTAGTGGAGAACGTCGAGCCCATCCCAGGGAAGTATATCATCAAACTTAAGGTAGATAATCAAATTATTTAAATATGCATATTTGTCGATCATTTATGGGTTTAAATGTATATGGAGAGCCTTTTTCTACAGCCAAGTAATTATTTATGTGACATTTTTTCTTTGTTTCCCTAAATGTCAATGTTGTAACTCACTTGTAACTCACTTGATCCAGGATTATTCAGTCTTTGGACTGTTGTTCCTATCCATGGTTTCGTTTGGTTGGGGTTGTCATCATATTTATCTGGGGCATCTTTCCACCATTTCTCAAGTCCAGATTTAAAACGATTCATAGTGGTACTCTCCACAACATCGCCTGGAAGACCATCCCACACATTACTTCTACTGGTTCTCGATCAGGGTGGAGCTTAGATTATTTTGAATGGTCGGGTGCGTGATGTCAGACCAAATTTGTCGAGAAGTTAGCTGGAAAATCTATTACAAGACGAGCTAAAAAATATATAAAAAAATGAGGAAGAAAATGGTGAAGGAGGAGATGAAAGAAAGAAAAAAGGGAGGAAAAGCTGGAGAAGAAGATGAACATTTCCAGTTGGGCATACCTTTTGATTCTGAAAATTGCCGCCGGGTGGGGGGGGGGGGGGGGGGGGGGTTAGAGGAACATTTTTACCCCATGTCTAGGAGTTCTTAACGTAATTCAATTCATATTCAATTAAATTCACACAAACATTAATCCAAACGTATAGGACCATTATCAATTTTCCTTTAAAAAACGCGATAACAAAAACCTAAATCATAGTGTACTAATAAAGATAATTGAGTGTATAAAGTCACATATTTTGCCATTTAATATTTTTAACAACGATTCGAGGGGAAAAGAAGAGGAAATTCGTACAGAAAACAAATGAAAGAATCGTTTTCATGGTTTTGTAACTTTTTTTTCCAGGATGAAATCAATGTGGACGAGATGACCGCGACCGTTCGTCTATCTGGGGGCCATGTTCGTCATATCTTCAGACACGTTATCAATGCTTTCTCCGCCGAATTATCCGACCGTGTCCTCGATATCGTAAGTTGAACACGATAACAAACACTTTCGAGAAATCACCCTACAATTTCGATAGACTTGATCATATCACCTTTTGAAATGTGCGGGCAATATTCCGACGCTGAAGTGTATTGGACTGGCCCTCACTGAGTTGATTTTCTGAAAATCTATGCGATTGAATTGTTTTAAAGGGGAAGTCTACCCTGATATTGAGTTGGTTTTAATAAAAGCAGAAAAATTAGAGGAACAGGTCAGTAAAAGTTTGAGCAAATTCCGATTAGAAATAAGAAAGTTATTTTTGCAATTGCAATCAATCAAACAACACTGTAAAGTATCTTCCGAGCACCTCACTAATTTGCGCTGTATATAATTTGTTTTAACAGTACAAAGCAATTGGGGCGGGAGCCCGAATATGAAGGGTCTGGGAAGGGGCGATCGCCCCGCCCCCCCCTCCACTCAGTGTTATTTAGGGTACGCGTATGCTTGTTCCCTCTTTTTGAAAGCACCCCCTATCTGAGGACCGCCAACATTTCCTAACCCCCCTTTCGCGGGCTCTTCGCGGGCTTTTCCTGCCTTGGAGACCCCCCTAAATTCGGAAAAATGCTCAATGTACCCCCCTGAATTCAGAATAATTTCTCAGGAGTCCAAAGAGATGAGAGAAAACAAAACGAAAAAACACCCCCTTTTTAAAGAAATCTCCGGTTGAAAAGTTAATACACCCCTTTTTTTTTTTTTACAATTCTCGGGCCGGACTTTGTCGCACGAAATTTACCCCTTTACCGGACAGTTTGTCTACACGCATGGGGTCCGTCCGTTCTCGGAGTGGGGGGGGGGGGGGGGGGGGGGGGTGATCGCTGCTCGCAGCTTCCACCCCCCCCCCCCTTAGAAATAGGAAATTCTCAATATTCGTGCAGCGATCGAAAACCTCGTATATTCGGGGAGCGAGGTGCCCAAATATGCTCATATTCGGTCAACGGTCAAGCTACCCAGTATATATTATCCATGCGGTTAGATACTGGGATCTTGATCGACCACCCGCCGGGCAGCGTCACGGTTATTTTTTTCGGCGGCACAGATTGGGGTTAGGTGCGTGTTGAGCCTATGGTAAAGTTTAGGGTTAGGGTGAGGGTTAAATCAAGACCTCTTTAAATAAAAAAAAAGCCCCAATCCGCTGTGCCGCAGAAAAAATGACGCCGCCGGGCAATAAGCGGAGACTTTATTGAAAACTGTCTGAATTTTTTTTATAAAAAGAAGATACTTTCGAATTAATGGGACAGGTCCGCGGTCTACCCGGTGTGGAGTACGTTGAGCAGGACGGTGTTTCCCGTGTTCAAGCAGAAGCCAAGATTGGTGACTTCTCCTGGGGCATTGACCGTATAGATCACGGCACTCCTAAATCATTCGACGACGCTTATACACCACATATATCAGGTAAGAATGGGTTATGCCTCGGCCCCCCCCCACACACACCTCAGTGTTATTTAGGGTACGCATATGCATGTTCCCTCCCTTTGAAAACAACCCCTAATTAAGTCCGGTGTGTAAATTCAATACGGGCCGATTTTGTGTGAGTTACGAGCCGGACTTTTTGCGTGAAAAGTACCCCTTTACCGGACATTTTGGGAACTTGAATGCGGTCCCTCTGTTCCCGGAGTGGGGGGGGGGGGGGGGGGGGCGCACTCCACATCATCGCCCGATAACCGATTTGAGCGGGCTAGCGAGCGAATACAAGTCATGCGTATGCGTACTGCGTATCTATGGCATTACTGATGAATGATTAAACAAAATGGCATGGGTGAATGAAAAAAAATTGCGGTCCGCGCGGGACCGAGTGCGACTTCAGTTTCGTATGCGCAATTTTGTTTTATTATTATTTTCTTCGTACTTCTTGTCCGTTGGCTCACAAAATGCAGAGTGAACTATTTAGTAGGTGCAATTTATATATTCTAGCTGTTCACACATTATTTTAAAGGTGATTGGTACACTTTAAATCTTCGCCTTGAACATGGGTTATTATTTTTTGCAGAATGATACCTCCACCATGAATATTATCGCTAAAGTGCAACTGATCCCAGATGCAAAATCAATGAAATGTTTTCGCTTTTTCATCCAAAATGTTCCTATTTTCTACTTATCCTATCCTCAAAATGGATATGGTTTTGGAGTATTGAGCCGCACATGGCTAAACCAAATATGGGTAATCCGTATACCCCCCCCCCCCCCCGAGATCAGATTCCCTGAAAGGGCACTGTAAGGACTATAATATAGTAATTTCCTCACTTAACTAACAAAAAGGGATATAATGTTGTTTCTTTCTTGGTTGAAGTGTGTGTTTGTGTGCGTGTATATGTGTGTGTGTGCGTGTGTGTGTGTGTGTCAGGGTGTGTGTGAGAGGGTGTGGGTGGGGTGGGGGACCACACTTTCTCCATTCTGACACGCAAGACTTTTGATGGTTGATTGTTAACTTCTATTCCCCCCTGCAGGAGGAGGAAGGGGCGCCACCGTGTGGGTGCTCGATACGGGTGTCAGAAGTACCCACGAACAGTTTAAAGGAACAGCGGGATCTAGAGCTAAGATTGTGGCGAACTTTGTTGACTCGAGAGACGTGAGTCAGATTCCAAACACATGTAGTTTCAATTGAATCAATTGCATGGTTGTTTAATCTTAAATCCCGCTGGAGAGGGCGAAGGGGGCATTCACCCTATAGCATTTCAAATTACAAATACATCTAAATTAATAAAATAAATAAGTAAATAAATAAATTAATATTAGTTTATATAGGTGTGAAAAATTGCGATGCAAGAATACAAAGGAAATGACGTATCTGAACGCACACACACACACACACACATATATAAATTATTATAAATATATTATTTGGCTCTAACTTCTTCTCGGGGGGGGGGGGGTCGCATTGCAACCGAGCCAATGGCGATCAATGTATTTCCAATATAAATAACCTTTTAGTGTATGTTTTTATTCAGCCATACGCTCTTGGGATGATTTTGATTTAAGTTGTTGTGATTTATTTATAATGCCATCAGCAAATTCAAATTTACCATGAATGCACAGTTTATTAAATAGTTTTACTAGATTTCAATCTGACCGACCGCGTTGTATAAGGTGCTCTCTTTTTAATTCATTAGTATTCAATAAAATGTTTGAAGTTTTTTTAGACTCGATTAAAACTTTTGGAACTGCGATTAATTTTGCACTGTTGTCCTTCACATGTTATTTGCTACACAAGCCAATTTTACCTTCTCTTCATTTTAAAGTTCGGCTTCAAAACCTATGTCCATCGACGCTGCAAAGTCGCATTGCAACTGAGCTGGATTTTTGAATTTTTATTTGATAACTTGTCTTTCAATAGTTTCCTTGTTTGATTGAAAAACTCAGTTACTGTTGTTTTCATTTTGAACCTAGATCGATGTTGCAGTTGACCGCGTATAAATTTTCATCTGAGCTAGTACCATCAACATAATAAAGCCCTACAGAAATCGTAACTTACACCCCCAGAAGGCAACATGTTCAGTAGGTCCTGCTGTCAATGATGCACCCCTGATCAGTTTTCGCTCTGATGTATATGCCTGCTTGTTAATTAACAAGGGTTACACAATGAAAAGTGATAATAATTACACGATTTGAAATCCGGGGTGAGACCACCATCCTCTTAAAGGGATGAGGGAGGGGGGGGGGGGGGTCTTCGATCCGCATATCATTGCTCGACAAAATTGTTATCCGCCAATTAATGCATCACGGTCACTGAAATTCCTAAGTTTACTACTGGACTCAACTCTGTACATCGCTCTTAACTCTGAACCTACATCAACCCTAAAAGTAAAGACCTAATTTCTGACCAAATCGGAAAATAGCTAACTATCGGATTATTCTTATGTTTTTCCTATAAAGGTATGTACGCTTTTGTCTTCTCTCTCATAATTATATTCCATATTGCGAATACTGTAAATATTGTAAATCAAACCCTGGGATTGCAAGGCTTAGCGCTATTACCGGCTTAAACGAAATTACCACCCCGTGCCTAATGGTTATCGAGAACCATATTTATGTTAACGGCTCGTTGAAATCATGTACTTCTAATTAAATATAAGCTCACGATATTGTTTCTTACATCAGGAAGATTGCAATGGACACGGAACTCATTGTTGTGGAACTATCGGAGGTACTACGCTTGGTGTGGCTAATCAAGTCACTGTAAATGCAGTGAAGGTTATGAATTGTAATGGAATTGGCTCCTCCGCAAGTATCATGGCAGGTAATAAGTAAGACCCTTTAAACACGATGCGTTGATTCCATTACGACATAGGGACTTTTAGATTTGCACGACGGAGAACGTGGACTGCCCTTTTAAGGCAATGTGACGTCACTGCCAGTGTCTTAAACGGGCAGTCCACGTTCTCCGTTGTGCAAAATCTAAAAGTCCCCATTCATGGACTGTCAGGCATATGAAAGGATAGTTGAGTTCTGGTATAGAGCTAAGAGGGCGCTACACACAATTTTTTTTGTGAGACAATGACAAACTGAGTGTCACATTTGAAAGAGCATACAATTTAAATGACAAATCATCTTTGTTTGATCAAAATCGGTTTAAAGACGGCTGAAATATCCATATACATATTTCTAATATTTTTGGGGCCCCACAAATATTCGTTACTTTTGAACCAGCCGTTGAAAGAAACGAGATATAGCGCCTCATACGTTTTACTACAGCAAATGCCAATGTTGGCCTTTTGTTGGCTTTTTCGCGTTGGTTATAATACGCACAACCAGCCGGCCCGTGGTTACAGTGGAAAATTAAAAAAGAATACCTATGTATTCTGTCTTGTTGGACAGAAATCCACAAGGCCATTAGGCAATTGCCTGATTAATATGCTAATTAGGTTAATTATTCTAGCAAGGCTAATTATTTTTCATTCAACATGATTACCTCTGAGATAAAAATGGTTGTCATTAAAAAAAAAAATACACATAAAAATTGTCATTCCGATTTTTCTGGATAACACTAGACCTATATCAATAAATGCAAATATACAAATTTACTAATTATGTTAATTAGGCTATTTGTACTACATCTAAAAGGAATATCTTCTCATGAATTAATGTGTTGTCTTTAAAAAGTGATTTACAATGTTGCAGTGCACCATTTTCAGGCTTTCTAGATAAACAATGAGAATGAAGTCCATATATTGTACATATGAATTAGCTCATTATGGTATTATATGCTATTTAAGACAATTGCATTACTGGAAAATAAGAACCGGTGTCATAAATGAATTCCTCGTCATAGAAAACCCTTGAAAAAGAGTATTATCCATGTTTTTAGGCTTCCCGGGTTAAGATAAGCAACATAATATTGCATACATGTTATTTTGATGATTATGCTAATTAGGCTTATACAAAAAGTTGCCCAAGGTTGCCAAGATGGCAACCAAGCTGAATTTACCTCTTAACCCATCTAGAACACGAATCAACAACAAAAACTTGTACTCTTTTTTTTTTTTACTTTTCGGGTCTGAAAAACTTCTATCGGACTATATACCCGTCGACACATTTTGCCTGCTGCAGATAGGACGGCGACATATCAGTGGCAGGCTGAGAGTGGTGTCGCACAAAAGTGCCCCAAAAAAGCAAACATCGCGTTTAATTATATACTATGCAGGGTCAGAGGCCCTGCTCATAGCAATTATCGAAACAAAGCCACAACAGCAGCGGTCATTAGCAACTCTTCGTGTAATCGTTTCGTGGCATATTTTCTAGATAAACAATACCTGTAGGGCCATCTTTTTTAATCCCTCCGTTCTCAAGTTTTGACTCCAAATTTCCTGTTTGCAGGACTTGACTATGTGGCGAAGTACGCTAATAGCAGGATGGATGTTGTATCAATGTCCATCGGAGGAGGTGCGTCACCCACTCAGGACCAAGCCGTTGAGGCACTTATCGCAGATGGAGTTCCAGTCGCCGCGGCTGCCGGTAATTCCAACCAGGATGCTTGCTACTATTCTCCAGCTCGAGTTCCAACTGTAAGTTCGGCTCGCCTTCTTCTTGATTTTGTACATTACATATTCCCCATCAGCTCACACCGACAATTAAAAAGAATGCTGAGACTTATTATTTTCTCCTACATCCTGACCAGCAATTTAATCTCTCCCTAACGACAAACATAATTATGTCAATAGACAGCTTCTGAACGTGATTGTGTGCTTCGGCGCAGATCGGATTTGACAGGTATACATCGATTAGGATTCCGGTCGGATATCCACAATAAATTCATCTGAATTCACAGACAGAATATGAAATTAAACTTCACATGTATCTTTGATACAACAACATGTTTATAACAAGCGCCATTTTATTTTATTATCGCTAATGTCACGTAAGAGAAGTTTGCTAATCATTAATCATTAGTATCTAGAGAGAAAAAAAACCTTCTGGTATGGGGAATTCTTTAATAAAACTAATTTTGTCAACATTCCCCATACTGTATAGACTATAGAGGCGGTCGACAGTGGAGCCAGACATAATAGTCTCAGCGAAACAACTTCTCTATCAGAAAAGCTTCCGGTCTATTATTACGCCAATTTTCGAGTCGGTATGTATCAGTGATTCGTGTCTCTTGAAATTACGCAGGCAATCACCGTAGGAGCAACAAACGAACGTGACAAACGTGCCCCTACTCCAACTATGGAAGCTGCTTGGACATCTTTGCTCCTGGATCCAACATCAGGTCCGCAGCAAGTTAACTGACTCCACAACTATGGTCATGAGTGGGACCTCGATGGCTTGCCCTCACGTCGCTGGTAAGTCTTATATCTGGTTTTCCCTCAATTACAAAACTCCGAATTAATCGTTGTTATAAGTATAATACTTCCTATCTACACTTTTTTTTCTGTTCACGTGTGTATTGCGTTATTAGGATAGCATTACAGTTATAATATTCATTTTCTTCTTCTCCTTTCTTCTTCTTGTTCTTCTCCTTTCTTCTTCTTCTTCGTCTTCACCTCCTCCTCGATCCTAGCTATTCCTTAATATTTGTATTCTCCTTTTCTTTGCCTTCTTTTTATAGTTTTCATCATTATCTTCTTGTGCTTCTTTTCCTTGTTCTTTTTGTTCCTCTTTTTTCCTCTTTCTTCTCCTCTTTACTGATCTCATTCTTTCATGTTCATTATCACCATCTTCTTTTTCTTTATATTTTAGGTGCAATAGCCCTCTACGGGACGGAGTCTAGAACGACGAAGGAGGGCGCGAAAGAGATGATGACTAAAACTACCAAACGTGCTATCGATGATGTCGCTGGCTCTCCTAACGAACTACTCTATGTCTAGAATATAGGTATGAATAACCATTCTTCGCTTACTCCTTGCTTTGGGTTATCGCTGCGCCCAAATTTTGAACAGTCTCCTTCCAGTTATTCATATCGATTCATATATATGGGGAAGTTCAATTCGCATCAAAAGCAGAAGAATTACAGAGAGAGAGAGAGAGAGAGAGAGAGAGATCGGTGAAAATGGAGCAACAGTAAATTGAACCACATCATTACATATATGATTTTTTTAAGAGTTAAAAAAAATATATAAAAAAAACCTTACCTTTCATAACATTTGGAAAAAAGGAGGAAAATAAATAAGAAAGAAAGTCAGCTAAACCTGGAAGAACATTACATAATCATTTTAGAAAATGGGACAATGTTCTTTGCTAGGAAGTAGAGGCAGATGCGGAGGCAGAGCCATCAATTTACTTTAGTAAGTTATATCTCTTTTGAGCTGCAAGGGCACCCATGTTCTCGGATCGGAAGAAAGTTGGGCTAGTGGTGTAGATTTTCTGCCGTCAATGGGTAGGGAAAGAATGAATTCCTTTCATCCTCTTTTTAAAAACCTTTTTCTTCTTTTCCTTTCTTTTAAATATTTTTAGTTGTTTCAGCTTTAAACAAGGTTTTCTCCACATTAATTTAACTTTGTAGGAATAAATGTTGTAGATAAAACTAAATGAATATTCTTACCGTTAATAATAATCTTCAGCGTTGATATCTCGAGTGTAGAAAGAAACTGGAAAGCGAATCATGAAGAGGAAGAATAGTGCGATATAGCGAAGTGATGAATCAGCACGTGGAGCGCGACTAGCTAGCTAGCGAAACGCGAATATGATGAAGGCACACGACCTTACAGTTCACACTTCCAAGATTAAACAAAACATCTATGAACTTGTAGATGGCATGTAAAAATTAATGTTCTTTTATTAGCATAACAAACATAATGAATTGCACAAAATGGAAAGACTCCTCATACAAATCATCATTTTTTAATAAGCCAATCATCACACTTTTAGCGCACTTGGAAAATTCTCCACACACGGATTTTACTCACTTCTCCTGTTTTCAGTTTCATCAATCGGACGTGTTTTATAGGAAGTTTCGGATTTTACAACAAGCGTTTTCTCATTGGTTTTCACGTTAATAGCGAGTTTCATCATTTTATTTGAGGACTGAATCGCAAATTAGATTTGTCTTCTATTTAATTTCGGGAAGTGTGAACTGTAAGGTTTCGCTAGCTAGCTAGTCGCGCTCCACGTGCTGATTCTTCACTTCGCTATATCGCACTGTTCTTCCTCTTCATGATTCGCCTTCCAGTTTCTTTCTACACTCGAGATATCAACTCTGAAGATTATTATTAACGGTAAGAATATTCATTTAGTTTTCTCCACAACATTTATTCCTACAACTTCATTTCTAAAATCAAGCAATTATAATGTATGTATTTCACATGATGGTATTAATATATTGTTTTCATATTTTGTTTGTACTGTAATAGATATAATGTATCTTTATTTGTGAAAAATTTGTGAATTATTTGTTATCATCTGTGTTGGGGGGGAATAAAACTATAAAAAAACCCAAAACACTGCGACCTATTTTGAGGTCCTATCTAATTTGCTCTACTAAAAAAAAAAAAAAAATGAAATTCGATCTTTCTCCAAAGGGATATTTCCAAATAAGATGTAATTAATCAATAGTTTTGTTTACATAAACAATATATAATAGAAATCTATTCCATCATCAGTAACTAACAAAAGAGAAATTCATGAAATATTATGACCTTATATTATTAAGTAGTAGTGTCATTTGTAATAAGTTCTTGCTTATTGTCATGGACATGAGTATGAATTCAGCATAGTATTTATCATCATTAGCATCTGCATGTCCATATTCTGTATTAGCATGAGGTCATGTATGAATTTGTTCTCATTTTGATAGTAAAATAAGCGATTTCTTGTAAAGTAAGGTACGACAGATTTATTGCAATTTTTGCAAGTTGGTGTACCTGAGATTGGATGTTGAATTTCAGTGAGGAAAATTGTATCATGATAATAGTTTTAAATTCAAAGGGTAGCACAACAGTATACTGCTGTTCCGAAGGACCCTGTTATAATTATTACACCATTGCCCATAACAATGTAAGGTTCCTGGGTTGAGAGAGACAAATGTGAATAAAATACCCTGTCCAAGGATTTTAGCATCCTGCGAGGAATCCAATGCCTAGCGTGTGAGAGTTAAGAACCTTTACCAATATACCGAATAACAGTTGGCTTTACCTTTTCCTTTTTATAGAAACTGATATCCGGGAACAGAGAAGAGGACATTACATGCAGACTCCGGAAAAAATACCATCATGAAGTAATTTACATTTCAATTATATGAAACAAATTTGAATTTAATCTATATGACATGCCGATAGCCTACATGGAGTGGCCAACCAGGATTTCGCGAAGGGAAGTGGCACTATTCACTGACAATCACGAGAAAAAAGGCTTATTCCGATTTCAGGGGAACTGGTTGCTTGGTCGACTATTTTCGACAGGAGCACAGTTTATGGCACTATGAACATAACGGACAAAGAAAGCGGACAAAATATACAGTTCCTCAGGTAGACAAAGGAACATCCCTTCACTGCTTTTATGTAAAAAGGTGAATATGCATGTGACACCTGTTCTACACATTTTTACATAATAGCAGTGAAGGGATGTTCCTTTGTCTACATGAGGAACTGTATATTTTGTCCGCTTTCTTTGTCAGTCATGTTCATAGTGTGGGCTGTGTAATTATTTAGGGATGCCATTATTGGGTTTTGAAGGCAGGGAGAGGGAGGAAGGGGCCGACTGTGCCTTCCTCTTAATCAGCCAGCATATTGAAAATGACATAGCAGGTGATGAATAAATTAAAGAATAAATATAAAATTACACCACAGAAGGGATATTTTAGCATTCCCAATACGATGGATGATTATATTGCTCTTTAAATTAAAATAAATTGAAGACATTGTAAAACAGTTCTGTGAATACCGTCAATGATCACATTTTTGTGAATGATAAGCATTTTGATGAATCACATGGCTCGATTTGCTTGCAGTTGTATAATCACGTCTTCCATCGATCTTTAAAAAAAGAAGTTTGGATAAGGAAATCTGTGAAATGTAATCTAAAAAACGTCATAATAATCAGAAATTAATCTAGGGAAGGCGGGAGACAGAGGAAATAATAGGGGAATGGAGAAGGGAGAGAAGAGAGCGTGGTTGGTAGAAAGAGTAGGGGAATTATGAGGGGAATTACCAGAAAGACGGGGAGTGACAGAACTTGCATTGGGGAGAAAACGAAAGAGGAAGAGAGATTCAAGATAGAAAGAAAGAGGAAGAGATAGAGATGTGATGAGAGATGGGGTGAGAAAGGGGATGAGAGAGAAGAGAGAGAGAAGAGAGAGAGAGAGAAGATAGAGAGAGGGAGAGAGAAGAGAGAGAGAGAGAGAGAGAGAGAGAGAAGAGAAGAGAGAGAGAGAAGAGAGAGAGAAGAGAGGAGAGAGAGAGAAGAGAGAGGAGAGAAGAGAGAGAGAGAGAGAAGAGAGAGAGAGAGAAGAGAGAGAGAGAGAGAGAGAGAGAGAGAAGAGAGAGAGAGAGAGTGAGATGGTGCATGTGTGTATTTGTGTGCGTTTGTGTTTATGATAGAAAGAGACAAAGAGGTTGAGATGTTGAGAGGGGGCAGTGAGAAAGGGGGTAACGGAGAAAGAGGAGATAGTGTATGTTTGTACGTTCGTAGGTGGGTGTGAGTGTGCGAGGCAGGTGTTTGTGTGTACGTTAAACAGAGTGGATGAGATTAATGCGTGATAGGGGCAGTGGGAAAGGGGGTAGGGAGAGAGAGTGAGATGGTGCATGTTTGCGTGTGCGTAGGTGGGTGTGTATATTAAAGAGAGAGAGAGAGAGAGAGATATTGTATGTGTGCAGGTGGGTGCTTGTGTGCGATGTGGGTGTTGTATGTTAAACAGAGAGAGATAAAGAGATTGAGATGTGATGAAAGGAGGCAGTGAGAAGGGGGTGAGGGAGAGATAGTAAGATGGTGCATGTTTGCATGTGCGTAGGTGGGTGGTTGTGTGTATGTTAAAGAGAGAGAGAGGGATGGAGAGGTTGAGCTGTGGTGAAAGGGGGCAGTGAGAAGGGGGTCAAGGGAGAAAAGGAGTGAGAGAGAGAGATAGTGTATGTGAGTAGGTGGGTGTAAGTGAATATGCACCTGTATGAGAGAGAGAGAAGTCAGTTGATTGTGACGTAGACATGGACAACTTTCCTATCAATTCATGTTTTTCTCGTAGGTGCCTTCTCCCCTTGGGACACAACTACAAAATATCATATGAATATCATACTATTAGACCGTAGGTCCTCTTTAGAGAAAAGACCCCCTGCATGGGTCATACATTTTGAGAAGAAAAAAGTAGAAGAGAGAAAGAGCTCTTCTAAGTTATTTGTTTGATTATTAAAGGAAACCAAACCTTCATACCAAGTTACTTTTATTGTAAAGTTTAAGATATTTGAAAAATTTCAGTGAAAATTTGAACAAAATCGGGCAAGGAATAAGAAGGTAAGATGGTTGGTTGGTTCTTCGTTTAGATGGCGCTCTTCAATCTCAAAGATTATTTGCGCCAGTCAATTTCGTGTATAGCTTTGGCGTGGGCTTCGGAATCAAGCCCACGAGCGACTTTCCTTGGTGAAATGAAATTAATAGTGATATGGTTTTATAAAAAAAAAAAAAAAAAAAAAAAAAAAAAAAAAACTGCAATATTAAAATTGCATAAAATGCACATAAAAGGCGAGATGGGAGTTAGTTGCAATTGTTCATGGAAGAACCGCAAATGCTTCATTTTATATATTATTACAGGATCGACATAAGTTAAGGGGATCCCTGATAGCTTTAAAAGCTATCTAAAACGATTAGTATCGTATATGTAACCCAATAATTCACGAGTAAAAATTGGGTTAGACATCAATAATTGTTTCAGATTGGGGTTGTTCAATTTAATCCTTTCTTTTAAGAGACGTCTATCTTTGTCGTATTTTGTACAATAGAAAATAAAATGTTTAATTGTTTCATCTTCTTGACAAACTTCACAAAGACCAGTATCGTGTTGGTTAATTTGAAAAAGGTAATAATTTAAACTACAGTTACCTACTCTTAGTTGTTGTATCAAGCATTCTTCTCTGCGAGATAGGCCTTGTCTATGTATGGGCTTTGAAACGTCGCTATGCAAAGCATATAAAATCTACCGTGTTCTGCATTGTCCCATTCTGCTTGCCATAATTTGTTATAATGGATCAAACGAGAGGCTGCCAATTCACTTCTTGTATTTGGTATAACTATGTCTATACACTATAAGAGCTTTTTTGAAATGACTAGTCACTAGAGGGCGGTATTCAATTTGATGACATCATCTGTGGACAACTCTTCATGCCTTTTGTACATCAAATTTCATGTTTTTCCTTCTTTCTTGTGATTGAGATAATGTACTCCCCTGAAAGCAAGATATAGAATGCAAAATGATATTCTACTTCACATGTTATGAAGTCGGATCAAGAACACAAATAAATAAGAAGAAACAAAAAAATTGTGAAATTTTATGTACAAAAGGCATGGAGAGTTGTTCACAGATGATGTCATCAAATTGAATACCGCCCTCTAGTGACTAGTCATTTCAAAATGCTCTAACTAGGCGTTGTGGCGTGCGCCTGTAATCCAGCTAAAAAGCGGAAGTTACAAACTGATTCAGCCGAGGACGCAGGTTCGAAACTGAGTCACGTCTTTCGGATGGTGACGTTTAAAGTCGGTCCCAGACGTAAATAATCATATCTGATTGATACACGTCTGTAAAACCCAATACACACACACACACACTCTAACTTTCTTATTCCTTGCCCGATTTTGTTCAAATTTTCACTGATTTTATTCAAATCTTTTAAACTTTACAATAAAGTAACTTAGTATGAAGGTTTTGGTTTCTTTTAAGTGGCCAACTCTTTATGAAGGCCACCGATCTATATCAACCATGTATTTGGCCTCCCTCAGGAAAGAAAGATACATTGTAGAACCTGTCAAGAAAGACAATCTATCTACAGTAGCCACTGTTCACCTCTGGTGAGCTCGATATTTAGACAAATTTTTGACTGTATTGGGAACACTGGAATAAGTGACGCATAATCCTTAATTCGGGGACCAGCTAAATGAAACCAAGTCCTCTTTAAAATACAGTATTGAAATTCTCCTCATCCTTCTTCTAGCGGACTATGACTTTGGCTTTAGTAAGAATGATTCGCAATCATATTTTTTTACAGAAAGGGAACATTATAATGAATAAACGGTAGACTTTTGACGATCAGCAGACGGAATACAAAAAAATTGAGGGAGCGACAGGCGACTTGATTAAATGCTTGCTTTAATAATAGAACTACAATTTTTTTTCGGTAAAACACGTATATAATTATATGCTTTTTTTTTCTTCCTTTTTTCAAAATGGCAGTACTGTCAGATTCTACACCCAAAAGCTGAAAACGGAAAATTACATTGAAATCTTGAATTATATTCAGTAAAAAGAACAGTCCTAAGTATAGGGACGAATACAAATATCTAACACTAATTTGATCGTCAGTGGATGAGCTATGATTTACTCGGTAAATAGAAAATTAATTTAATATGTACAAACCTTTCAAAGGCAAACAACTAGCGATTAGTACTTATTATGAAACCGATATATATCATATATGATGATGAATCAACAAGTACTGACACATTAATGTTATCAGTGGTATACATGATAATAATACATTTCACAAACACTTTCGAAAACGAAAACTAAAGCAATTTTGATAAGGCAACAATGAAATGTGCAAATATTAAAAATAACGTATTGCCTAGTCGAACAAGTTTTTTATGTGAAATACAAAAGGATATCGAAAATGCCCTTGAGCTTTCTTGAGAGTCAATAAAATCGCGTTATCTTCACGTTAAAATAAACATGAACTTCGAACAAAGAATTAAATTGAGAATAAACCCACACACGACATTACTATAAAGATACAATTAATCTCGATTTTGTAGCATGAAGATAGGCCCATATCACAAAGAATGGCAGTGTCGGAGCTGCTAGGTGCACTCGTCACAATATACAGCGGTCAGATATACATACGAGATAAAGATAAAAGATAAACTTTTACTCAACAGTCGAACCACCTCCAACAACAAAATCGTTATTGAATCACAATTTGTTCTTCCCTCGAATGTTGCGTACAAAACAACAAAAAGTATATCCAAAAAGAATTGCAGTTTATTAAAATAAGGCTTCCCGATGTATTGATGAGTTCTATGCAAATTGCAAATATCATATTCAGCTATGAGAGAAATGTATCAAAAAAGTGAGTTGATTTGTTCGATCAAGAGTCTGCACATCATTGCATTACACCGTCACCAATAGTACTATAAAACGCGAACACAAATACATGTACATCAACTGCAAATTTCTAAAGCTTCCATAATTATACTGTGATTATTTCAGAATGTAAAAAAAAAGCTGCAGAATGAAATATGAAGCTGCAAAATAAAATAAGTTTTGAATCATCTACTAACCTCTTCAAAGAGTAACCATTTAACAAAGTGTATGCTAAAAAATCCAGCAAAACAAGCGATGGTGATATCAAATATGATGATGGTGATAGTAGTGGTGGTGGAGATGTGATGATGAAGATGACTGTAATTATGATTATTATTATGATGATGGTGTTGATGAAATGAATGATAATGTTGACCATGATGTTGATGATTATTTTGATACTGTTGATGCTGATGAACAATTGACAACTTTTCTACATCTCATATTCTACAATGCGGTTGTGCGCGCCATCGACCACATAGGCAATTGTGCTCTGGCCCTTTGCGACGACGGTAATCCCTCGGACATAGTTGAATCCATCTCCGAAATTTCCCAGGAAATCTCCGTTTGGAGCGTAGACCAGAACACATTCCACACTCCAGCCTCGCATGAATCCACTGCGGACGGTCACGTAGACATTGTCGTTTTGATCCAACGCAAGGCCTCTACAGTCCCACGCCTTGCCATTGTGTTTGACGTCAATGATCTTAACAGCCTGTCGCCTCTTCGGATTGAACACCTGCACCCTTCGGTTCTTGAACTCGGCAACTACCAGGTTACCCCTCGAGTTCATCGCCATAAACCACGGCGTGTTCAGTTGCCCGAGAGCTGACCCCTGACCGCCGATGATGGATGTGCATTCTCGATGCTTGTCGAAGACAAAGATACAGTGTTTCTGACCGTCTGCCACGTACACCGAGCCATCTTTACCCGCCGCTATCCCGCAAGGTTGCTGAAGAGTCTCCCGCCGAACACTTGAAACGGGACAAAGTTCTTGAACTCGACTACACAGTGGTTAGTGATATCAGTTACTACGAAGGTTTCCCCCGTCCAGGCAATGGCATAAGGATCAAACTTGCCCATGTCGCTATCTTCAGGCGAACAGAACTTGTTGGCAGGACGGAATTCTTATCAAACACCTGAACCTGGTTGTTGGACTTGTCCGTAACCACGAAGATGTTCTCACGCTGTATGATATCATGGGGTTGATTCATGGGCGGCTTGTAAGTGTTCAGAAGATTTCCACGGATCCCCGCTACTACCTTGACAGGACTTCCTTTCACCTCAACGCCGCAGATCTTTACGCAGACCTGATGGACACCTACATTTTTCAGCCACAGCAGAGCCTTGCAAACACCACCGGCGGGTATTGCATCGGGGAATTCGATACGCTCAGTATTCCCGTTTGGTAATTGAACAATGGCATCTACAGAGGACATCAAACCTGCTCCTACCATGGGATTCCCTCGGCTTCCACGGAGGGTTAAATGGACCTCGACCTTAGATCCCACCTTACTGTTTGTTGCTGATAGACTAACCGTTGATTTCAATACATCAGGTGTTGGCACGCCGGACGCCATCGCATCTGTAAAACAAGAATAATCATATTTAAATTAAAACAAAGATACTTTGGTAACATTTCAATTTTCAAAGATATGATTACCGGTATGCAGGCGTGTACACGGGGGGGGGGGGGGGGGGGGGGGGGGGGTTTGGGGGGTTAACCCCCCCCACCACTCACCCCCCCCCCCTCTTTGTAATTTTTTTGTGTGTAAACCCCCCCTAAATTTCTCTAAACCCCCCCCCCCCCCCCTTTTGAAAAAATATTCCCATGGTTGACCTAAAAAGCTGACCTTACCCCCCCCCCCCAACGGAGCAAAATTTCAAATTTTGAGACCAAAAAAAAAAAATGTGTCCTCTTAACCCCCCCCCCCCCCCCCCCCCCCCCCCCCCGCTTATTCAGCGGTCGGCTGAGTCGTTGCGATTTTTTTTTGGGATCAAAAAAAAAAAGTGACCTCTTCAAAAGTTGTTTTTGGAACGGCATTTACCATGATGTACTATAACTTAATAATTATGTTGAAGAACGCCTACCGACAAATGATGTATAAATAAACAATACGGCACCAGCTGGTTTTGTTGCTCACAATTTCCTTTCATATAGGCTCCAGCCCAAGAAGCCGCCGGCCTTTTGTCAAGTAGAGTCCCCCACCCCCCCCCCCCCCCAATCCTCTGTAAATCGTGTATTAACATGCACATGTACAATTCTGTTATTAAATTCAATTTAAAAGTAACTTTGGCTCGATGGAGTGATTGGTGATTAACATAAACAGGTTTCTTTTTAGCATACTACAATATTATGTTGAAGATGTCTTAGAATGTATGATCACGAAACTTTTTTAATACACATTAATTGGGTATGATGGTGAACCAAATATCTGCGACCCTTGGCGTTAAAAAATGGGTTGTTATTCTGATAAACACCAAATTCTTATCATTTTATTGCAGGAAAATACATGTAGCATTTTCACAAGAACAGAGCAATTATCGCAAACCAGACTTGCACTATGTCTACAAACTCATACATCTTACTTGTAACTCGGGTTTTTTTTACCGATATTAACAAGTACAAAAACTGACAACCGACACATATTCATATATTCTGACAAGCAAATAGCAAGAACCTTGGGATTGCTTTTTGCACACCAATATTATCGCGTATATACGGACGTCTCCCGCCATAAACATAACTAATAATAGTGATTTGTGATCCTGATTGATGTTCTTTGATAACTGAACACAAACATGCAGGTTAGAATATGTTTGCTATCACCATAGAGATATACATGCACCAATGATCATTCTCGTAATGACTGATCCGAGTCAAAATTTGCTCTCAATTCCGATATTTAATAAGATAACACTCAAATTCGAATCTATATCATACTGGAAGTGGCTTACCAAAGTTCACAATTTGATTGGTGACTTGAAGGCAACGTTTAACAGTGACAGAATCGGTAGTATGTCGGCGAACGGACAAGTACAGATGATTTAAACTTTGAACTGCAATATAATTATATACATGTGTTTGCATGCATGATATGTCTCTATTGAATGAGGTACATGTACGTCTGTTAAATTCTGATCACAGACCAGACACAGCATGGTATTTTCTTTTAAGATGGTTGCTGGGGAAAACCCACTAAAGATCTCTAGTCTACTTCAAAGACGCTGTAAATGAGTGATTTTCAAAATAAATGCGTGGAAAAAAAATGTATGATCATTCAAAAGAGTGCAAAATTTCTGCTTCGGGTTATAATCACCAACGCTCAATATAAGGGGATCAAGGCAACTATTCCCTGGACAATAACCCCGCCGAGAACAACCCCCCGGAAAGTTACCTCATCGGACATTTACCCCATTCCCCCCCCCCCCCCCCTCCGATAACAGACACACACATGTTAGAATATCTTTGCTATGACCATAGATATATACACGTAATATTTATCTCTCTGGTCATGACTGATCCGAGTAAAAATCAGCTCCCAATTCCGATATTTAATAACTCACACTAAAATTCGAATCTATAGTACTCGAAGTGGCTTACCACAGTTTGCACTAGATGATTTGAAGGCAACGTTTGACTATGACAGAATTAGTATTAATGCAAACACACGACAAGTATATGTGCTAGACTTTAAACAGCAATATAGTTCAATACAATTGTGTTTGCATGCATTATGTCTATTGAATGAGGTACATGTATGTTTCATCGCGTATACACAACATCATGAAAGAAAGAAATAATGGTGCTGGGGAAAACCAACCTCTCTAGTCTACTTCACATACGCTTTAAAGGCCCACTGCACTACTCGTAGCTACTTGCGCCCTCTTACAACAAACAATGCCTAATCGGTGACCATTGGTCCCCCATGATCCTCTTTTTCTTATGTTAACTGAGAGCTGAGTTGATGAGATAACCACCTGTCCAGTGACCTTGCAGGGCGCTCTAATCCCTCCTGTAAACTATGGCAGATAAGCTTTAAAGAAGTTATTTTAAAAATGGAAGGGTGGAACAAAATGAATTATCATTTAAGAGAGCAAAAGTCCTTGGGGGAGGGGTAACTTTACGAGGATGATTGTCCAAAGGGTAATTGTCCTGATAAGTCTTTACGGATGCAATGCAACTTCATTCCCTCGCATTTGCCACCCCCTTCATAACACAAATAAAAACAACCCGACATAGTAAAATCGGTGCCCCCCCCCCCCCCCCCCCCCCCGGTGAATGGACCTGTTTCGTCGTAACTTTATTGAAATAACATTACGCGGGCCTACCGTATACGATGTAGGCAAATATGTGTACTGTTAAAAGTAAAGTATACACAGGTGAATAACCATCAATATCGGGAAATCCCATTGCATCGTTTGGTCAAACATGTCAAAATAAGTATGTCTAATTTCTTGAGGAATTTCCAAAGGTTTAAGAGGACGATATACGTCGGCTTAAATTATTGTCCGAAGTTTTCAAAGTTAAATTTTTAAATGTGTACAACAGCATTATTATTTATTTTCTACAAGACAAATGAAACACACACTTTGTATATTTTTTATGTTGATGTTCTGACAAATAAAACAGTTCAAGATTTTTTAAAATAATTATTGCAGCAGCGCATGAATTTATTAAATCACAGGATTTAGCTCCAGAATACCCGGTAAGCATAATTTAAAAAAAAAAACACATAAAGAAACAGCAACCTATGTAAATTGAATTAAATGACAAATCTGAACTTGATCTTTGCACAAGACATTTTTCTGGCAGTCACACGAGCAAGGAATGTCTTAAATGGTTTTACTTTCGCTTTGCTTCAACAATAACACAAGAAACCTGCAAAGTCTGCTTGTGATATTCGTTGGGACAATGTGTTACTAAAATCGTTTGTTAGTTTGTATTAACATGTATAAATATATATGACTTGTGAGTCATTAGTTTCCTTAAGGACAAAGTAATATAAGATGATATCCTATACAAATGGCTAAGTATTGTCTTGCATTTATAATCTAATATGTGGTGATGTTCTTACATTGTAAGAGGGAAATAAACCTATGTTTCAGATATCTTTTTATTATTACATATATGTACCCTACATTTTTATTTTTAAACATCCAACATTCTTACACAATTTACATGAATGTTTTTCTTCTAATAATTACTCTCAAAACTAGGTCAACTATACAACCTTTGACTGTACTGAGTATACATTAATACAGAAATGAGTTGATATTATTATGTGCATTGCAGCTCCACAAAATACATGTATGTAGAAAACATAACCAAGGCATAAAAAAATCAAGAGGAAAAAAATATGAACATGTAAGTGAAATGTAAGACAATTAGTACAGAGATACCTATCTAGCATCTGCTTATGACTTCCATCTCTCCATGGCACATTACTAACATTCTTACTGCAATGAAAAATAACCAAGAAATTGGTCATCAAATGACTTCAATACAACAAACAACCTGCCTTTCACAATAATGTGGATAAAACACGGAGAACTGTAGATGTACAATACCAGCACATATAACCCGATCCGGTTCAAAAATGAGACCTTTGGCTCAAGCTCAAATATCTTGTTTGCTTTTCATTTATTTACAGAGAGGAAGAAAGGTTTGAAGTATCAAGGATAGAAGCTAAAATATGAATGATAAAACAGAAGCCATTGATAGCGCATATTGCTATATACACAGCATCACATGCAATATTTGCTAAGTATGAGATAACAAATCTTCACCCATTATGCAGGCTAATAGCATTTCCCCAGTCAGTGTAGTAAATTGACGCGCAAGCATAATGTATAGAGTTTCAGTTAAGGATTTGCTTTAAGTAACTACAGTACACTATGATGAAGAAAAAAAAATCAATTGAAGCATGACAAATATCATGCACCGGTAGATCATTGCTCTTATTCATAAGCCCAGAAAAAAGCCTTTGAAATGCATGATAATTTCAATACATGTTTGTGTACCAATGAGATGTCAGCAAATAACATACTTGTGATGATTTCATAATACATGTACAATGCCCACGAGTTGATTAACTGTAGTGTTGAATAAGATTTGCTGGAGGAAAAAAAGTATCAAACGAAAAAAACTAGGCAAAAGAAAAGCGTTTTATGATCTATCGATTCACTCCATTCTTGGCAAGATATTTTATTCTTCTTCTATAAAAATTGAGTTATTTCTTCAGAACACTTAATCGAAATTTGCTGGTTATATGTTAGAGGAAGCCTAAAGAATGCTTCTTACACATGTACAAAATATATGTTTGACATGGCTTAAGATTATTTCTTCACAACACTTATTCACAATTTGCTGGTGATAATTTAAAGAAAGCTTTAAGAATATTTCCTACACAAGTACAGAAGATATTTGATAATTGATATGGCTGTAATAGGATTTCAGAAAAAAATCTCTTTCTATCTTTTCTAAAATTCAGCTAAATATTCATTACCGGTACAATCTTTTTCTACAACTTATTTAAAGCCTGTTTGCTTGCTCCAATCGTTTAATGATTCCAAGTGTTGCACTCTGCCTAAATCAAGGTATGTGTAGAGAGTACTGAATGCTGGAACATATACTGAGAACACTTGACATTATTCTCAAGGTGAACAAATAATAGTATGATATGTGCTCACCAAGATTAGATATCATATGGATATTCCAACTTTGTGACAATATAAAATGACATTGACAATTTACTTGATTGGAATGTTTACACAAGTGTGTTGAATGAAAAATATATATATACAGTATATATAATATATCCTAGAAGGACAGAAAATTTCAGTAAGATGTCCATGCAATTGAATCAAATTTCATTTGAGCAACACATTTACAATATCATTCTACACAAACATGCGCGCGTACACAAAAACACACAACCATTTGGTTCTTAACCAACAATATAAATCAAAATAAAACAAAATTGATTTGTATACATGTAAGGTACAAATACCTGAATCAATATCATGCAAAAACGTCTTAAACTGGTCCATCAATTGATCGCCATTGATCATCAACAGTCAACACCCAGCAAGATCCCTAACCTTTAACTACCGGTATCATACACTAAATACATGGAACATCCAGATTTGAGTGAGCAATGTGTTCAAGGGAAATTCCTAAGTTCATTTGAATAAAAAATGGACAATCAGAGAAACAGAACGGCAAAAAGGTTTGAAATAAATCGGACCAATAAGAAGAAAGTTTTGAATGTTTGAAATATGACATCACTGAAGTTGATGCGAATTTCAAGTTGGTAGTTTGGTCCGTGGATGGTGACATACCTTAGTCACGGATTTAACTCCCCCATTTGTCATGTACATAAGTATCGCTGATTTCTGTTTTTCTCCCAAGTGCTTTCACCCTTGGGCCACTACTCAAAATATATTATGGAGAGTATATTATTACAGGTCCTCTAAATCGAAAAGACCATCCCGAGTCACACATATTGGAAAAAATGTAATTTTAGTTATTTTATTTGTTGGGACGAATGGGAAAGTTTTCCAGCACTTCATCACATTCATAACTTTCTTCTTTTTTGTCAGATTTTGTTCAAGCTTTCACCAGTCTGCTTCTAAGATTCTTCCTGCTTTCTTTTAGAGTTGTTTGCTATAAGGGTTGGATTTCCTTTGAAACAACCCATACTAACCCTTAGTGATGAAACCGATTCCTCACCAAAGTTTCATCCTGCATCAAGTCAACATCTACACCTACATAAAGTTAGCAGCTTCTCTGTGCACTTTCATCTTTCTACAATAGCACTCGTCAGGATTTCGTGGATTCTGGACTACTCTAAAGAACTGCAGCTTGTGAGAGCATATTCTACTATGTTAACTCTCCTCAGCATGTAATAACTTTGTTGAGCATACTACTCTTCTGACAGAAATATCCAATGTAAAGGAGTGATTTAATAATAATAATAATAATATACAGTGTAGAGTATTTGTAATGCGCCAACTCCACATGACTAATGTGTTCAAGGCGCATGGAGAAGAAAAACTATAAGTACTGTACACAAAAATACACACAAAAATGAACAACAACAAAGTGAAAGTAAATCTAAGTCTACTGGAAATCCGCTTTAAACAAGTGAGTTTTGAGGGCATGTTTAAAGCAATCTACACTTGAAATATAACGGATATGATGTAGCAATTGATTCCATAAGTGAGGTGCACCGTGTGCAAGTGACCTATCCCCCCCCCCCCCCACCCCCATTCTGTGGCCACAATACACAGAATAAATTTCATCTGAGTCTCTACTCTGTACAGCATCACTATCACTTCATGCTTCCTGATAATCAAAGCAGATCTTCCTCTTCAATGGTACCATGAAAATAATACTATTTTTAGTCCAATATTTGTATGTACTGTTTGCACATGTCTATATCTTTGTAAAGTTTCATGATCCAATTAGAGAAATATCTTAATATATTTACATAATCATTAATATCATTAAAACAGGTAGGTCCACTCTAAACGAAGACGATCATTGAGCCAAGAAGAAGGATGATGGGAGTGTTGAGAAAGTCAGTAAAACATCAACAGAGGAAAAATGCTAACTTTAATAAATGATGATGATTGCGATTTTACTACAGTACATTATGTACTTTGTGTTGTGTGGCCATGTTTGTCTCCAGTGTACAATGAGCCTAAATGGCAAGTTAATGCTAACTGACACAGTTAGATAGTTTTGTTCAAAGGCTACATAAGATATCCTTTGATGCGATGATTTGCTCCATCAACGACCATTACAGTCATATTCTCCTCATCTTCAATGATAGTCATGCCCCTTGCATAGTTGAATCCCTCTCCGAAGCTACCCAGAAGTACTCCTTCTGGACTGTAGGCTATCACCGTCTCTGTACTCCAGCCTCTTATGTTGCCATTCTGGCGGACGGTGACGTAGATGTTGTCATTCCTGTCCACAGCTAAGCCGCGTACATCCCAGATCTTCTGGTTATGATGGATATCAATGAGTCTTGTGACTGTGTCCTTGGTAGGATCTACGACTTGGATGCGGTGATTTCCAAAGTCGGCAACAACTACTTCTCCTTTGGAATTGACATCAATGAACCATGGGTTGTTGAACTGTCCTCTTGTGGCACCTGGCCCACCAAGGACAGCGATACGTTCTCGGAGTTGGTCAAAGACCACGATACAATGCTTCTCGCCATCTGCAACATATACTTTGCCTTCTTTGTCACATGCTATGCCCGTAGGATTGGAGAGGAAGTCCTGGCCAAATCGCTGTAAGTAGGTGGAGTTGGTGAATTCAAGGACACACTTATGCTTCAGGTCAGTGACCACAAAGGTCTTCCCGGTGTAAGCAATTGCATATGGATCAAACTTGGCCATTGCAGGGTCAGATGGCAGCAGGAACTTCCCAACCTGTTTAAACTGCTTGTCCATGATGATTACTTGGTGGTTACCTTTGTCAGTTATGTAGAAATTGTCATCATGCTGGATGATGTCATGTGGCTGGTTGAAGTTACATCTTTCATTGATCTTCATTGCTCCTCTTGGTTGAGCTATCAGGTTAAGAGGACTATTCTTTACAGGATTCCCAAACAACCCAACTTCAATCCTGTACTTGCCAATGTACTTGGGTGTAAAGGTTGCAATGGCAGCACTAGCTTCTCCTTGTGTGAATTGGACATGGCCTGTGAAACTTCCAGGGGCTGAAATGGTTGCAACTAGAGACGACATATCACTTGTCTCAATAGGGGAGCCCACAGCATCTCTGAGAGCCAGCTGAATCTTGACTTCTGACTGGAGCACAGCCCGGGATGTTGACAGAGAAAGGGCACTCTGGTGGCTATTCGGCACTGGCTTTGTGACAACCTCGCCCAAGGTCTCCCTCTGAATAGCAATCTCAAGATCCTTGTCCCACTGAACTGATATCACGCTGTTTTGTCTAGGGGCAAGCTGCAGATCCTGTTGAGACATTTGATTGAGTTTGTTCCATTGTTGCTGTCCAGAAGCAGTCATCACAGATTTGGTCATGCTTGATTCCTCTTCAGAATGATGTTGCAAACCAATCAGTTCAGATATTTCTGCCCTGGCACTAGATAGCATTTCCAGTTGGGCAATCAGAGCACCTTCTTTCTCATTGTATTTCTTTTCAATCTCTCCATTCATTTTCACATGGGCTTGGGTCATCATCTTCATCAGCTTGTGCACATGATCATTGGTTTCACGCTTAGCCAGTTCATAGTTCTCTCTCAGCTCAGCTCTAGTCTTCTCAAGGACCTCTACAACTGTGAAAATCTCTTTCAGTTTGTTCTTAGCCTGTCCCATCAACTTTGGCAGTGGATCACCCATTACTTTCAAGAACTCTTCTATGGGGACTGTCTTGTGTGATCTGTGACTGACCTGAATGCACTCTTCGCAGACAGGAACCTTGCAGTGCAGACAAATTTGGGCAACCGGTTTCTTCAAGTGCTCTTCGCAGGCTGCGACTTCACTGCTATCCTGCACCCTCATCATGGACTCCACAAACTCGCAGAGACTTGCAATTTTGAAGTTGTTTGGTAGCCCCTTCGCACCATTTAAAGGAAGTGGCTGAGCAACGTGGCATTCTGGACAGAACAGCTGCCCACCCCTTGCATTTATCCACTGCCCGATGCATTCCTCACACACCACGTGCTGACAGGGCAGGGTCTTTGGGCGCTTCAGGATGTCCAGGTGGATGGGACACATGAGATGTGTTTGAAGACCATCAGTGATCTTGGGTCCATGTAATGGACTCAGTGGAGTGGCCATACTGTGCTGTGGGTTTCTGTGACAAAGAACAACACAGAACACAGTTTGCTGAAGAGATGTGGACGATAAAATTAAGGTGAACACATGGCATGCTTCTGGAGATGAACAGACGTGTATATGACATGTAATAGGGTGTCTACATACCAGGGTACAAGTAGCAATCTAGCAATCAAACAGGACTATCCATGTCTGGGACTGAACGTCAACATCAAACAAACATACAGTGTGTAAGACACAATTCATGATCAAACCCGGGTATGTTTTGTAGGTCCTCCACTTGGCCAACTAACATCTGAGCACTGAGACAGTGTAATAGAAGATGACCATTGTTTTGATGCCCTGCACCCTTTTTATATATATTTTTAAAAAGTTGTATATTCCTTACAGAGGTGAACACATCATGGGTCAGGCTGCTATGGCTACACTATAAACATGGAGATCTACTACTTGCATAACACTGATTCTGAACATGAGTACTGCTACAAGCCTGCATTACAAATACATGTATAATTACAGTTCGGTAACCCAAATTAGGGAATTAGTTAAATCAGATATTGTATGCCTTCCTGATACTGGTGCTTATTAAAAGGCAAAAGGATGAATTTTCTTCTTTTTTTTGGGGGGGGGGGGGGGGGTTAGGTCCTTATTTTTAGACTCCTTGCAATTTACTTGTCTAGTGGTAGCAGCAAACATCTTGTAAATGAGTTTTAAAAAAATGATTGTATAATACAAGCAAGGTCTTTGCAGGTTAGAAAGCTGGTACAAGCCGATTACATGAATTTGCACTTATTACCGAAGAACAATCTACACTCTTTTAATGGTAAAAACTATGTGGTCATAGACGGTACAAGGTAGGCATCATATCACAATACAAAAAAACTACTTCAACTGTACACATTGCCTCAAATATATTGTACACACAAGCATTACATTAATATTGAGGCAGCAAAGCAGGGATGATTTTGGAACACCTTGAACATAGAAGGCCACATGCAAGACAAAATTGGTGCCAATCATGTAGATTGTAAGTGCACAGTTAACATGCATTACACTATATTCCTATATTTTGGAAAACAAGACAATGAACACACATCAGGGTATAAAAAAATTGCATCTATGTTCAGGCTTCAGAACTTAAAATACAAGTTTTAGTTTGAATAAATAAATAACAGGCATAGGTGAATAAAAATGATCTTCAACTACAACTTTGTCAGGAAAAATGGGTGTTCTCCTGCAAGGAATATAAGGATTTTTAAAGATAAATTTGTGGAAAATGATCACTGGTGGGGACGTGGAGGAAAAATTCCTAATCTCTGTTAAAATTTATATTTTTGTGTTTCAGCCTTTCAGGACATTATACATTAACATCTTAATTTGATTATTTAGAGTAGCTTCCTCAGAAGAGCAAATAAAGAATATTTATAAAATGAGGTTCATAGCAGTATGCTAAAAAAAGCCATGAACTGCTGGTGAATACTTACTGTACATTACATTGAAAACAGTAAGAGTGAAACTCTTTCTAGCACAAACAGCATGCATTAGCACAGGTGCTTGGCAAGTCAACTAAGAAGTCATAAATTCACCAAGATGGCAAGATCATGATTTAGTGACCAATCCCCCACATCACATACACGTATACATGCCACACTAAAACATAAATAACATGCACCATTCAATGCAAATAAAAATCAACTTAGATTCATCACAACAGGACTATTACTATTTCCCTTCTCAATGTAACTTAGCATTCATTCTCACAAAATATTGCTATATTGCTAGATGGTTACCTTAAATTCATGCAATGTGTTGATGTACTACTAGTGTGCACCGTAACTCAGATGTACCAAATAATATACGCCCACATATTCGCATTCACACATGCACTATCACTACCACTACTACAGGCGCGCTAGCACTGCCGCGACCCACACCTCCAATGCAATGGTACGCCGTCGCCCTGGCCAAAGCCAAAGGCGAGTAGGCCTACACGTACGGTGTCACAGCACAGCTCATATTCTTTGACAAATAATCATGCAAGTGAGTGATGCAACATCATTGATAGTATAACTGAATTTTTCATCTACTCACCAAACGAATTACTTTGTTAAGGTGTCAATGTTCAGTTTCTAAGCTAGTTAGCTTACTCAAGCCTGACAGTGCAGTATAGACTAACAGTTAGTAGTCTAGTAGTAGTGCCTGGGAAATTTTTGACAGTGGATAATTGTCACATGACATTTAACATGACGTGCCAATGTTTGTTTCGATATGGTAATTCGTGTTTTTGAGCTGCCCCATCTACGTTGAATATCGGAAGTAGGGTATTGATTGATTGATTGATTGATTGATTGACTTGTATTCGCCAAGCTTCCAACATTTTATTTAGTTTTATTTCGTTTATTTCCATTTCCAACAAATAAAACAAAGTACATGGGATTGCATTGTACTATTGAACAATGAAACTTAACAATATAGGTCTATTTAGTGTACAACAGGCATTATAAAACAGGTTAATGGATCGAGGACTTAAGAGCTGGGCTTGTAGATTGCAGCCCCCATAGTTGAACAAAAAAAAAAAAAAAAAAATAAGGGAACGCACAAATACTTAAACCAAATAGACATAACATAACAGGAGTGAAAGGGACAGGGAAAGAAAAAGAAAAACATACAACAAGTATACAAGAATAACAGATCAAAATTAAGTCAGCTTGAACAGGATAGCCTAAACCCCATGCAGGCACGTACCCAGAGTTCGATGTTTGGCGGGGGGGGGGGGGGGGCACATATATGTAATCGATCGAGGTCAAAAAAAGGGGTCTAAAAAGTTCAACCGATCTTGGAAATTTTAGGGCCCCCCCCCCCCCCCCCCCCCCCCCCCGTGACTACGCGCCTGCTAAACCCACGAAAGCTCGAGAGTTTATTTGAGTGAGGTCCCCGACATACATGCACAACATTAATAAATTGAAATAGTAATATTTACAGACAGATAAGAAAAGAAAAAAAATTAGAATAATGATGATAATAACTACATTAAACTAATGATAGACTGATAATAAGTGTGAATAATATATGTAGTACTTAGTACTTTTGTTTTTGGCCCACCTCAGTGTGAAGAAATAATTGACGGATCCAAGGTGTTCCCACCGGGGAAGGGGGGGGGGGGGGGGGAGCAAGCCATAAAATATAAACTTTTTTTTTGGGGGGGGCCGATGCCCTGGGTACAAAAATGGGGCATTCCTCTTTGAGTTGAGGGTCATGCAGCGAGCCATAAAGTTTCCGATTTTTCATCACCGCGCTGCACGGGGTAGGGGCGGCTGCAGTGCATTTGAAATGTAGGTCTACCTTTGTCTCGACGTGTACGGGTCACCCCGGATCCGCCTATGTCATTGGTTGATAGTTAGATGATGAAGCGGATCCTAATCAAATGATTGGTTGAGAGCGTACACGTGACCAGGCATTTCAAACGTAATTTTACTAATGACGGGTTATTAGTAAAATCACTTTATTTTTTATATATTTTTATCAATTCAATTCTGGTTTATTGTAAATAAAAACATGCTGAATAAAAAGTCCGCAGATACTATTCAGTTCACAAATTATAAATACATACAATATAAGAAATCACTACTTTTAACAATCCTCATATTAATTACTGATTCTAATATCAAATAACCGCAAAAAAATACATGTTGTAATTATTTAGTTATGACATTTGAATAGTAAGATATTTTGTCACCATTTTCTAAATGACATTTTCAATTTTGTCATACACTTTCCAATTGATAAGTAATCCTTGTTATAAAACATCATTTTATGATAAATCAAACAAAACATCATCTTATAAAACAAATAATACACATCATTTTGTTCGGGCATTATGCCCTCCAGGGGCAGATCTAGGGGGGGGGATGTTTCGGCGGTTTAACCCCCCCCCCCTTGGGCGGCTAAGTGAAAAAGAAAAAAAAAGTAAACTGTAAAACGGCGCGATTTTTGGAGAAAAAAATTGGTCAACCCCCCCCCCCCCCCTGGCAAAAAGCTAGATCCGTCCCTGACCTCACTGCTGTATATTATTTGTATCATATTTTATCATCCATATTAGGCTTCCAAGTAATACAATAAATCAGAGTAATTTGATATCTTTAGCGCAATACCTGGATCATACAGATCAATATTGTTTTTGTATTGCTCTGTCACCCGATTACTGATAATGACTTTGGAGCAGGCCACGCGCGAAGCTTAGATATCAAGGGTTATCCATCTCTTGTGATCTAATAAGTTTAGTTTTATGAAAAGCTGAAAGATTGGCGAAAAATTGAAATAAATTTGATCAAGAATAAGAAAGTTATGAATGTTTAATTATGCAAATCTCATCACTAGATCTTTAGGTGTTCCTACTTTGGTCACTAGTCGAGGATATAATTCCCCCCGTCCCCGTTGGTCACGTTAACAAAATACCATTAATTTCTATGTTTTCTTCCTAAGTGCATTCTCCCTTGGGGCATTACTCAGAGTATATCATGGGTGATATATAATTAAAACGAGAAAAGACCCTCGTGAGTCATTGATGTTTGAAAAATTGAAATTTGAGTCAATACATTTTGTGTGTTGGAGCAAAAGGGAAAGTTGTCCGCCACTATATATCATAGAGACATTACATATTTAGCCAATCGGATCTAAATAGCCTACACCAATAGTGATTAAAAGTTTTAAACATTCACAACTTTCTCATTTTTGTTCTATTTCATTTAAACTTTTGCCACTTGTCTTTTTTCCAGACTTTTCCAATGTACAGTAGTTTGCAAGGTTGAATTTCCTTTTGGCATCGTAGATGGAGCTCTTGCTCAAAAACAAGTTGTTGATTTACTACTGAATTGCACGATCAAGATCAAGATCCTGTTCGTCCGTGAAACTACAGGTAACTTGATTGGTTATACTCTGTTTTATAGATCAAAGGAGGTTATTTTAGATTCAGTAACTTGAAGATAATGTTCGATTGTATGATGAAGTTGTATGCTGGAAATATTACGAATTTATTATTAGTAGTAGTTGTAGGACAGACTTCGTCTTCTTCTCCTGCTTCACCCATCCGGGAGTGGGCGCGGTGACCCGATTTTGTTGACCGGGACGACTTGGGCGATGACTAACCGAAGCTTGGCCTATTAAGCCCAAGGCCCAGCGGCTAAGCTACGTGCAATCTACAGACTAGACTACAGAGATCAGCTCAGAGAGGTTGATATGTATCTAAATGTTAAATCGACAAATGTGAAAATAACTGTTTTAACTGTGCTGTGTAACTAACTCATCTTTAGATCAGCAGTGTGCCTGTGACAGAAGATTCTTGACTTTAGTCTTTACTTTGTGAAAAAATTTAACGACGTTCTGTGCTTTTTCTTTCTCTGACATTAGAGTTAAGAGTGGAAACGTCCTTGTGTTTGACATTTTCTTACTGATTGGTGTCCCATTTCAGGTGAATTTTCTTTAGCGCAATCATGACGACATCTCAAGGAGTTTACAAGTACCCTGATGGTGAAGAATACAAAGGAGAATGGTTGGAAGGTAAGCTCAAATGAAATTTGTAAATTGCCATTTGCTTGCTTGTCATCTTTATTTAGCTGGTCATAGTTTCAGAAATCTGTCATAAGTACAAATTTACACATATTCTATTGAAATGCACATCAATTCAAATTTTATGTCTTTGTTGTCTGTGAATATGTATATCTACTTCGTGAAGCAATGCCCAGTATGATGGGTGTTTGGTTGTCCGGACACTCAACATACATGTATGTAAACTTGTAAAGCCTTCTCTTTGGCCTTCGGGTTTAACAAGAAATATTCATCAAATAATACCAACCATCATGAATGATTTTCTTTTGTAATATTGTCCAACATAAGTCTGAGAAGATTTATGAAATATTGTTTGTAACTTTCCTCTAATTTCTTTTTAAAGTCAACTCTTCGGATAGGTAGATACACAACCTGTCCGTACACACAACGTCTGGGTATAACTTTCAGATCATCAATTGACTGAGTCATTGTTCATCGTTTAATAGGATAATTGTACCTGTAAAGGTACATTACCAGAGTTCTGCTTTTCAAAAACTCAACTGTAGTCTTTACCCTGTAAGTTGGGGATTTGATTGGATCGGAAGATCGGAGCGACATCCTCGCACCCTTGATCGGTATCGGCAAAAAGTATTGGTTCACTTTAAATTTGTTTTGTTTTGTTTTTAATTGATTATTTTCTGAACATTTTCTGATCATTTTAATTGATCGGCAATCGGAATGTGTTATCCGATTTCACCTGATCGGCTGATGATCGGCCCCCAATCAAATCATTGGTTACAGGGTTATCTTTAAGACTACTGTTTTTGTTTTTTGATAAAGAACAATATTTCAGATAATATGTAAACGCTAAAATATGCCAGTATTTAAAATTCATTGTTTGTTACTCCGTTTCATTTAAACTCAGCAATTCTTCCTCTTGTTTCATGTTTTACCCCTCTTTCCTTATTTTTGTCTTCACATTTTTACTTTTCTCTCTCTCTCTCTCTCTCTCTCTCTCTCCCTCCATCTCCATTTGAAACTTACTCAACAAAGGAAAGAGGCATGGTGTAGGAGAGCTGTATCTGTCCGATGGATCCAAATACAGCGGTCAGTTTGACGGTGGACTCTGCTTTGGACATGGGACTCTACTCTTTGCTGATGGATCAAGGTAAATCCAAAGCCACTAGGCAAGGTGCATTTAAATGCACATTAATTCAAATTGTATGTCTTTATTGCCAGTGCATTTGTAGATCTACCTACATATTATATGCAGTTTTATGAAGGTATGCCCAGTTTAACATTTCTGATCATGAATTTATGGGGTAATTGTTCATTGTGTAATAGGATAAATGTACCTGTAAAGATATTGTCCTCTGAACATGGTACTCTACTGTTTGCTGATGGATTGATGTAAATCAAAAGCCAATTAGCAAGATGTAGGGCTTGAATCGGGATCTAATTTCGACCTAATATCCAAAAATATGATTTTAGCTTTAAAAGCCATTGTTGGATACCAGTCAGTTTTGTACGTGGATATTCATCAGTCAGAACTACTGTAATATTTTTACCTGAATGAAACATGTACAATAGACTGTCCATTTTGTGGTGCATTTAGTTAAAAGAGATTATATTTTATCTGTTTAGTCATTTGCTTTATTTCTTACTTCACAGGGAGATGAGTCATCATGGAAACTGAAATACAACCTTATTATGAGTTCATTTTTAATGAATCCTGAATATCTTTTTATTCTCTATTTTACAGGTATGAGGGTCAGTTCCAACAGGGCAAGTTTGATGGTTTGGGGGTGTTCACACGCCCTGATGGCATGCTGTTTGAAGGAGAATTCAAGCAAGGGAAGGTGAACGGACTAGGTAAGAAAGAGTTGGTAGTGACGTCAAGTCAGATTTTTGAGGCACTTTATGATCATTTTAACGCACAAGTTTGTTTAGGGCTTCAACATATCACAGACGCTGATAACATGTAGGGCCATGCATCTCAGATTCAATAAATGTTACATGATACCTTTAATATCTGTAGATATAATTTCTGCATCTGCAACTGTTCAGTTGTGTGATCACCTTCCTGTATGTATTGAGATCAGGGGTACGAAAACCTGGCGCAGCACTATTAAATGGCCTTTAGAAAGACGTTCATCTTCATTTGCCACTTCATACCCACCAGAGAAATGGGTAGTGGCATGGGAAATATCTACATGTAGGATGCCAAAAGGTATTTATCAGGTAATGCAAAGTTTTGGAAAATTTGAAAATTGGATGGATAGTAATTCTTTTAAATGTTTATATATTCTGATCCCCCTGTGGATGTATTATAAGCACTAGACAATATAGCCCCTAAAACACTTCTGCTTTGGAGAAATTGAATAATTAAAATTTCAAATGGCGTCGAAGGTCATTCCCTGGTAGCTGCGACCATGAAAATGTCAGAATATGAAGATCAGATATATAATTTCCAAATGTGAATAGCAAATTGGTCGGTTGTAGTGAAGAAACATTGTTTTAGAGCTAAAGTAATAGTAGCCTTGAGAGGGAGCTATACAACATAAAGAGTTTATTATTTACAATTTCATCACTTTAGACTCTATTTCAACCATGACAACGATCACTGCATATTGTAAAATGGCATATGCTTCCAATATGTTCATTTGAACCAAATTCATGAACCCATACCAAAACTTTGTTTTACCTTTACAGAGAATATATATAGTTTCCCCAGTGAATGGAGAGGGTGCACACATTGCATACTGTTGCATTTGTAAGGGTATTATTCAGTACAATCAAGTGATGAGCAGCTTGAACACATTTGAAAGATTTCCCATCTTTCTTTCCTTTTTTTTTCTTTCGTTCAGGGTTGTTGACATTTGCTGATGGTACCCATGGTCTGCCAAGGAACGAAGGACTGTTCGACGGAACGCGGTTGGTGGAGAGGCAGCGTGCCAAAGAGATTGTAACGAAAGCCAAACAAGCTGCCCAGACTGCCAAGAATGTTCAAGTCAGGGTATAATGTACACTTTGGAAAACAATTAAGTCCGAACCCCATCAAGGACATAGTTCTATATCTTGTGTAGGCTCTTCATTAAGGCCTTGTTCATGTATGATGTGGCAAACCATCTCAAAAAAATCTTCTGAAGCAAAGTTATGAAAAAACATGTATGTGACAGTGCTTCATATTTATTCATGTTGTAACTCATAGATGTGGGGGGGGGGGGGTATGCTTAGGGGCACTTTTTGAGAGCAGCCATTTTTGTTTCACCCTCACTTGCCATTCAATTTCAGACTTCAATTTTTTATATTTTTTTGTTGATTTGGTGGTTTTGTGAGGTGGGTAACTGTTTGTTTGTTGTGTAAACAGGGCCTTACTTTTGACATTAAGTATGAAGTATATATGCAAGGTGCATGAGCAGAGATAGCACACTATTCTTGATGCTTAAAATCGCTCAAATAAAACAAGCGTGGCTAAATAACCCATTTATGTGTACTAGGGGGATGTTTCACAAAGATCCTAAGTCAAACTTAACTCTTACTTGGACTTAAAAGTTATGGAAAGCCATTTGTAGCCTTATAATAAAATATATTCAAAAGCAAAAATTCAAGTATTTAGACTTTTCATAAATTCCACATCAAGAGCATGAAATCTCCTTGATTATAGAAAATATGAATGATTTGATTCAACATTTTATGCCTTTTAATATAACTTTTACAAAATATTTTCAAAGATGCTATGGGCTATCCATAATTGTTAAGTCCAACTTAAAGATAAGTTCAAGCTAGGATCTTTGTGAAACACCCTCCTGGAATGGCAATTGGGATGTAATCTCGGGCCCCTTGACAGCAAACTCTCATATCAATGTGTAATAAGGTACAGAAATGTTCAATGCACTTGTCAATTTATTTTGCCTGGTTTCTTTGAGATGGTCACAGTGTTATGTGTAAACAAGGCGTTATCTTGAATATGCATGGACCGTATTAAAAATTTATTAATTTCTAAAGAATCGTGTACATATGAAATATTTTATGGAATACCATACTCCCTAGCTATAGAATTTTATACATTTTCATTGTAATATTAGCATACATGTAATTTATTAGGTAAATTATTCATATTTTTAAAAGATGTTTAATTGTATGATATTTTGATAAAGAACTACATTTACATGTATGTAGATATTGACTAAGTCAAAGAAATAATAAGACTTATGTCAAGGGTTTTCTTATAGAATTGCTATGAGATGTTGGTTCCCCTTTCTTGGTATTGTATAAAACTTTGTGAAGCATATCTTATGATCATAAATAATTTCTCTATGGTTCCAAATAATATATATTGAGCACAAGCTTTGTAAGATCTCACAATTATGAACCCAGTCAGTGCACCATTCCCAATCCTTCTGTAATACATGCATGTTCTATAAAGCACATGAGACATGCAATTACACCTATGTGTTTAATATGCACTATCCAAAAACGTTTGATTCTTATTATTGTAATCATTAGTTGTGAGGAGTAATTAAACAGTTAATACTAATCTGACTTACTATTTTCAAACCTTGAGACCTGTATTCTTGTTGCTTAAAGATAAACTTTAGTACTGGTAATGCGATTGCATTGTGAAAGAAAAGGTGTGGAAAGGATCAGAAACAGTTGATCATGTAGCATGTAAGTATTGCTGTGCACTGCAAGGTTCAGGAGTCATCAAAATCATAATAAATTTGACCGAGTCTTGGTATTAAAGTAACAAGCACTGTACACAGAAAGCTATATATGGGACAACACACATGGTGTCGAGGCTATTACTACCTTGATTTCCTTGTCTTTCTATGCTCATTACTCAGCCAGTATACATTTTCTTCCAAAATTGTTTGGCACATGTCATTTATTTGTAATCTTGAACATTCAGTGCAAGTTTCGTTTGATTCTGTGAGAATTAATTTTCTTTTTTTTACCAGAACTGGAGTTTATCTTTAATTTTCTTTTTTCACTCTGCCAAACTAACATTCCAACTCTTTGAAAGAAAGAACACTATGGCCCGAATTCACAAAGGAGGTTTGTTGACAAACCTTGGTTTTCGTACGTCATATGACGCGTTTTTACGCATTTTTTACAAACCTGGTTTGTAAAGAACAAAAGGAGGTTTGTCGACAAACCTTGGTGAATTCGGGCCTACGAGTCCTATACTTGATTATTTCTCCTCTCCTTATAATGAGAGTATGTGTAGCTTCATGAATATGTAACTCAGTCTAATTGGCAATGTTTTTTTCCTTTGTGTATTGTAGTTGCCCTAGGTGCATTTTGCATAGATCTCTCATATTCAAATATTCATATGTAATTTTAAGAATATTACATTTATGATTCAACTCAGTAACATTTATGCAGGAAGTCAAAATAAACATTTTTTTCTTCTTTTCTTTCTCTTTCTCCTTCTCCCTCTCTTTCTCTCCATCTCTTTTATCTCATTAGATACCCAGAACTGTATAATGTTTGTCATTATACCTACTTACATTATATGTACACTTGTATAGTTATTAACACATGATTTTCTTATTTTATTTAGAAAAGCTGCTTTATTATTATGTTGTATTTGAGACAAGGGTCCTTTTTTTGGGGGGGGGGGGGGGGGGGGCTTATCAGCCATTTTCTTACAGGGCTATTAAAATTTCCATCATACTTTCATGATTCATCAATTATGTATTCCCTATATTTGTAAATGGGCAGGTCCCAGACGAGATTGTATGAAATTCAGTAAGTTTTATATTGTATCAAAGTGAAACGAGTAATAGTAGTTTTATGTAAAACACAGATCACTACTCATTTTAAAAGATCTTATTTTGAACATTTGTTTAGACTGCACATTATACATGTACATGAAAGGTGCTATTGTAATTGTGATTAAATTGTGCATAGATTCATCTTTAAAATACTTGGTGTGGTGAATCAAGAAACTGTAAATCCAAAATGATGTATCTAGAAAATTATTGCAACACCTTTTTGGCAAACACTACAACTTTTTTAATTGTTTTTATTCCTTATTTTGTTCTTGGGTGAAGTACAGTATTGTTCTTTTTTTCCTGATTATTCCTAGTACAATTATATACATGTATTTGCACCAAACATTTGCATATAATCCCCAACGGTTTACTATTTATTACCTTATCATATCTAGCCTATAGAGTAGACAAGTTTAATCATTTAATCCAACATTTTTGTTCATTATTTACCTACTGTCAATGAATTATTATATTCTCATTGCCTTCAACACAGGAGTTTGTCGCAGGCAATTGGTTGAACTTAGTTGAACTGGGACTAGCCCCCTTTTTTTGCAGCTCACTTGGTAAAACATTTAAGCAAATAGTAATTCTTTATATTGCAATGTTTGTGTCTTTCACTGTTCATACATTTCTTTCAAAATTGTTTGCAATGATTTGTAGCTGTACATCAAATGCAATGTAACCCCTACATCAATGTAATGGGTGAAAAAATGAATTTAATCATTTCAAGATTACTAGCATAGGCATATGCACTGTGTAAATGCAAGTAATCATGAAACTATATATCGTTATTAAAAATATTTTTGACATTTATTGAAAGAATGCAGTGACTTGTGTTATTTGTGAGACCTTTTCAGCTTGACACTTGGTCAATGTAAAATACTTTGTCGTTCATGAGTGGTATTCATTTTTGTTATTTTTGTTGGGGGGAGGGAGGGGTTACAACTTTTTATGATGACACTTTCTATCATACAATAAATACAACACAATATGACACAAAAAGTATTTATTTCACCAAAATGTGATATTTTATTCAAGATCATCATCATTTCATTTTCAATCATTCATTTTGCCAATATTTATAGATATTTCTCCCAATCATCAAGATAAACAATTCTTTGTGCATACACTTTATCACATTAAAAATGTCAGACAGTATTAAACATATTAAAATCTCCTATTAATATATAATCATCTTTCACATATAGATTGCACCATCTTGCCTTCAAACTACATTGATTACATACAAAATTTGCCCCGGAAGAAAAACAAACTTTTATTCCTAATTTGCAGGTATATATTGGCAGGTTTCTTATTTTAATAACCAAAAATAGAAGCATCTAGAATATTTGCAGAATATAAATTATAAATTCTATGACATGAATAACATGCATTAAAATATATGATAAGAACATGAGAGAAAGAATAGATTTTAAAAAAATGGAAAATGTAAAAAAGCAACATTACTGTTAGCTTGACCTAGTCACAAAAGCCTTCTGGTCTTGGGATGCAACACAGACATGTACAAAGATGGCTGTCATGATCATTTTATTTTACCAATGCAAAAGGGAGTTCTGATGAATATGTGTATCTTGTTTTGTGATGTTACCTGGAGCAGATGTGGAGAACTTGCTTCAAGTTTGAATTTATTCATTCGAAGCCAAAACTTGACGATTCCGCAAAATCAGTATCCCCAAAATCAACATTGTACTTGACCTTTAAAAGTACCATCTATGTTGTATCCCAATGACCCATGGCTTTACAGGATTAATTTGCAAACACTACAATTTACTGTGACTTTTGCATTTTTCTTTTGGTGTGAAATCGCATATAAACCTAAACATATCAATTGTAATGAAAATCTTTTGGAGGTCGAAATTAAAATGTTTGAAGGCAATACGAAATGTCATTAAAATTATTGAAAATCTACATACATAAAATGAACGATGCAATACAAAGAAGGAACGCAATGGAATGATCAAATGGGAATGATTCTGTTCTCTGTCTTTCAAATGTAATTTTTAAGCATCCCACTGCTTAGAAGAAATTGCTCACATTGCTTATTCCTTAGAGTTTCTAAAACATGCAAACTAAATTAGTGTGATATAAAGGATTTGAAGATTACAATTGCTTAACCCCCAGATACCACAATAACACACTACAGTCAAACCTGTATATAGTGACCACCCAAGGGGAACACAAAAGTGGTCTTTGTAGACAGGTTCCTTTAGTACATGATTCAATGAGGGCCCATTTTCAAGGGAAACAACAAATGTGGCCTTTGTAGACAGGTGGTCACTAAAGCAGGATTGACTGTAAATGTTTCCAAGAATCGTTTGAAAACCTAGAGCTTTACTGATTCTGAGAGCCATCAGAATTGACTACTGAGTAAATCTGAGTGTAGCATGCTTAAGCATTGAGGTTTCATAACACATATTAAAGCAAAGTCTAGTACATGAATGAAAGTATGTCTTTGTGAAATGGTAAAATATTTTTCTATATAAAAAAAAACTACAGCATTTGTGAAAAGCATATGATCTATTAAAATGGCCTATATACACACATAACTTCTGCCGAAACTCTGCAAAAGCATTATCAAATCTTTAGTACTGAGTAAATCATACCTGTAACGGTTTACAGAATATATCTGAGTAGTTAACATTTTTTTTAAATCATTGCAAGAGACAAAAACCGACCGGTATAACATGAAATGGAATCCACTTGAACTACACTGATAAGAGACAGAAATGAATGTCTTTGTCTGTAGGGTAATTCTGTATCAGAAAAAAGGACGTTTGGATATTTTCCAAACTACAGGCTACATACAAATAAAGAATTTTATTTGGTGTCATTATACAGTATAATGATACCACAAAGATAAAATATAATTGGTTGTATTGAGTGATTTTCCTTCTTTTTTGGCTGAAGAAAATCGCAATTTAGAGTATAAAGTTTTGAACAAATACATATGATATATGCCAAATTTCCATTATAAATCCTCCCCCCTCCCCCACCCCCCCCCCCCAAAAAAAAGATTCCAAATTGGGTAATACGACACTCTGGTGTTATTCCATGATTGCCCAAAGCAAATCTTTCATATATCATATAAAGTGAGTAGGCTTGGGAAAGCTTTAAAAATAACCTTTTTAAAAATACAGAATTACCAAAAATAAACATGTAGATGCCATTGTTAAACATGATAAACGCCAAGAGTGTAAAATTAACAGAACATGTATCTTATAGAAACAAAATGCATTATTGTAACAATATGCATTATTGTAGCAAAACCAACCCACAGCAGATCAGTATAATTAATACCAAGACATTTAAAGTATACAGAGAAATTTGAAAGATTATTTTTTTCTTTTTCGCTCATTGATTGTTGAAAGTACTGATAGATAAAACTTGGAGAGTTGCTGTGTAAGAAAGGAGAATGTGTAGCAGGAATTTTCAAACTGCAGACTAGCTATACCTAACATTTAAATTAATAGCAGGAAATTTTGCATCCTAGACTAACCCTAGCATTTGACTTTTTTATCAAAGTAAACATTATCAATAATCATGGTCCTATGTTTATCCATGCCTTATTAAAAGCACATTCCATCTTTGCATTTCATTTAATATTATCGCTGGAATCTCAACCATGCATCCTTTACCCAACAGATTTTACATTTCACATGTATGTAAACACCATTACATTGACACAACAATACCATTTCAATTTCCACCTTTACAATTTCTCATAAATTTCTGACAAATAGACAGTATTTAACACTCATCTGCAGCATTTTTCATTAAAACACACAACATGACCATGATAGTAGTAGAAAATAAACACCACATGATTTGGAAAGAGTGGTATATATCACATTATTCTATCATCCCATAGCAATTATCATCACTCTATACTTTATTATTGTTGTAAATATCATGGCCCAAATTCCATGCACACAGTACACTTTGGCCCCCAGGTTATTGGTTCGACTGTGATTCTTCATGAATATTAAAAGAATAATGCTTGCTTTTCTGTTATACTAGTATGAAAAACAATATTGCACTTCTGCATATTCACAGTAGGTCTCCACCTTGTCTTATTAAGAGTTGCAATTGACCCATATTGACTTAAAAGTCTTTGATCTTTCGCAGTCCAATAATGAGCCACTGCAGAGATACAATCTGCACATCGGCAGATGAAGGTCATTTGTAAATAAAACTGTTTTACAAAACAGTTACAAGACTGTAACATCCATCGAGACGCATGCTGGATAAAAGTTCATAAACATTATGTAATCAATATTCATATATGCACCGACGGTACATTTTATGATACACAGGTGGAAGTATTCTTTTCAGGAGGGCGATCAAAAGTATTCATGAAGCACCTCCATCACTTTGGCAGTGAATGTTCTTCCTAAAATGCACAAAGTGAGACGCGTCCATGTTCAAAAAGATCTATGGATATTTGGGGGTCACTTGTACAGTCATGTGGTATCTCCAAGGTGGTCTATTGGAGGACTTTGCAATCGATTCTGACCAATCACAACACTTTGTCTGACGGAGGCCCAGTTCAGTCTAAGAATTGGAATGATGCATGTTCTCTTCATAAAGATATTACATTCAGTATCATAGATTACAATCATTTTGTCTCTTCGAGTCTTACTTTCCCCTTTACATTAATACCACCTACCTCCAAACGAGTATCATAAATACAAATTCATGACACAAGCATTTAACCATGTTTCTTTCGCCTTTTCACTGTTCATATCAATTTTAAAAAATGTGTTCAATGGTAACAAATTTGAGAATTCATTCAAAATTTCAAGAATAATAGAAAGAAACCTCCACATGAGAAAACTTAACATTTGGTATCTAAAACTCCATCTGATACATATCTCACACCCTCTTTGATCATCCACTCCCATTTTATATTTTCCCCTAAATTTATTTTGTCCCTTACCAATTTCCATTACTAATTCTTGACCCCCCCCCCCCTTCTCTCTTTCTCTCTCTCTCTCTATCTCTCTCTCCATTTCTCTCTCTCTCTCTCTCTCTCTCTCTCTCTATCTCTCTATTTAATATATTACACAGCTCTGTAAATACCAGCTTCTTCTTCTTCTTGCTATGGAGTGACTACCTATTCTAGACATATCTCCAAAAGTTGTAGTTTGGCTGATATCATTTGATTCAGAAGTCCTAGAATATATCCTAGATAAAACAGTAGAAAGACCAATTTTGTACACAACTGGTACCCATTTCTGTTGTGTTAAGTATGTCATTTGAAGCCAGGAAGATTAAAAAGAAAAGTTAAAAGCTTTAATATTGACAAAATCTTGGTCAAAATTTTCATTTGAAATATACAGAATAAATGATCAACATCGGTGTAGACAATTTAAAGATGAGCTTATCTTTATAAAAAAAAAAACCTGTCCGGAAACTTGTTTATCTGCGTAATATACAGATGTTTTTGACATCTTCTTAAAATTCACTACCATTTTAAAATGAACAGTCTAAAAAATAATCTGATTTCTTTCATGATTCTCATAATAAATCACATCATTTTTTTTAATCGCATTTGGCTACATACCATTTACATGGATTTCTCGCAATAAGAATACATTTCATATTCTCTCTTTGTATTACATGAACCATTAGCTAAATCACATATTCAATACACAAAACTTGTCGTAGTTATCATTCATAATCTATAAAATCATCTTCAAGTATTTCAATGGCAATACATTCTTAAGTTTCAATTTACAAAAATTGTCACATATACTATACAGGATAAATCAGGCACTAGAAATAAAGATATATCTGTTCTTAAAAAAAGTCTGATTTCAAGATGTCAGTCGTTTTAATTCAACATGTGGTTAAGTACATGTATTAAAAAGAACCTGGGTACTGAACCTCTACAAAAGATTAAAGTCTCTACTATTTTGAAACTGTTTAAAATGAACATAGCATCAGGACAAAGTAACTTTTCATGTCAACAATATGTGAACAATTATAAAATCAAAATATGTTTTTTTACAATGAAGATACAACTGAAGAAAAAAATTGTGATTGTTTAATTATATTTCTAAAAAATGAAAGTATACAATTCCATTCTGAGCAAATCTGAAAATATCAAATTGCAAAGTTTTCGATAAAAGGCAAAGAGTTGCTGAAAATGAGCCATAATTGTGTTTATTAAAATGGATTTGGAATTTATGATTCGTTTTTAAATGAAAAGCTAACGAAGAAACATTTGCTGTTGACAAACCTGTCTGACATTTTGAAATCAGAGTAAAATGGAAGGGAATGCTATACCATGGCAGGGTTATCGTACGCGTGATCCGCGTGATGCCGTATGTGTCTCGCGTCCTCTGACACACTGACTGAGAGGGCGTCGTCTGACTGTATTGCGGCTAGGGGTGCTACGGGTAGCTGCTGCTGCTGCTGATGTCTCTGCTGCGTCTCCTGCTCTCTCTCCCTCTCTCTCTGCTCCCTCTCCCTCGCCCTGTTCTCCCTCTCCCTCTCCCGTGCGTCTCTCTCCCTATCCCGCTGCTCCTTCATCTCGGCTTTCTTTGGTTTGAGTTGAACAAGGGCCGATGCCAGGGCTAGTCGGGGTTGGCCAAGAGGGGGCGCTTCTCCATCTGGCATGGGCAGCTGCAGGAACACGGTCATGATACCGGCTTTGTTGTCGCTACATGGCTCTAGGGCTGCTAGTACTTGATAATTCTATAAAAACAAACAAAACAATGTACATCTTTATGTTAATTATTTCTCAAAAAGTTTAATCTAAGGCTCATAATGAAAACAGAAACATAAATTCATCTTATGAAAATAAAAATTGAGATGGGGGGGATCTTCTTAATTGCCCACTGTCATCTCATACGATATAATGCTACCAAATTAGAGTAAAGTTCTGTAGTCGGAACTCTGAACTGGTAGTTACTTAAAATTCATATCGTTCCAGCAGCAGATTTCGAATCTAGGATGAAGCTAGGACTCTAAAACCAGGATGGTGAAGGGAGCCAGGTCTAAAAAATGGTGCCCTAAAGAAAATTCACCCTAAATATAATCATTGTAGATATGTGTTTATACAACCCCTATATGAAAAAAAAATATCCCGTCATCAATGACAAAGAAAATGAAATTTTATGACAAAGAAAATGAAAATTTATGACATTTTACGGCAATTGAAGAGGAGCTCGCAAGATATGCCATGCTATTGCCAATTTGTAATTCATTGATGACAGCATAAAAAATTTGTAACTTTCATAATTTTTTTACAAATGGGATAATGCTCAAACTATCAGTCATTCCCTTTTCTTTTTTTGCTTTTATTAAAACCAACTTGATATCAGGGCGGACTTCCCCTTTAGCAAGAAGGCATAAAATTCGAGCAGAGTATAAATTGCTTACCTGGCATTCAGCAACTAGATCTGGTGGTGCCGATTTGCTGACCTCTACGTTGACCGCTGCAAACGGTCGACTAGCCATTACGGCCATTTCGACAGCCCGTTGCTACCGATAGCAAGGAACGGAAGAATGGGGGGAGGGAAGGGTGGAGAGAGCAAAAGATAACCATAAGAATACCACACGTCATAGTTAAACTCAACGACTCAATTTATACTACAAGAGTGCAAAAATTGTATTACAGGCTACCCCCATCTTTCAATGACTACGTAATTATTGTTTATTTCAATATTTACATTAATCCTGAATTCATGCTTGAAATATATGGTAAACTGGCATTTTAAAAATGTTGTTCAAAATTTAAGAGTATACACAAATTTTGTGAATTGTTATCATCACTACAGACTTCTATCTCACTCAATATTTATTTATTTATTTATCTATTTAATTATTTTGGTGGTAATTCATACTCTTAACAATCAACTAAAACCAACAAGCATCAAAATAAAACTTTAACAATTTATTGAAGATCATTATTCATCAAATATCTCAAACAATCTTTTTCAAAACTAAAATTTCTATAACTTCATTCATTTGTGCAAATGATATTAAATATTGTAGACAGAATATGCAAATTTTGAATTGAGGAAAATTTGCTATTTTAGCACTACAAATGTGTTAGTAATCACTAAGTGATGCAAGAATTTATTAGATTATTGCCAATTTGTGTGTATTAGTCTAATCATAAGCGAATAGTGATTATACATTAACTGATGTGCATACATACACTATTAGGTACACATATGTATTTCTATGGATGTAGAGGGTTAGTGACATGTGTCTAAAGCAGTAACAAAGTGGAAAATATTGAAAATAGGGTTTGTCAAAGACATGCAGTAACAGACTTCACCTTTATAGATATATGTGTGTGTGTATTAACGCATAGTGATATGTTACAAATCGTGCAAGTTTGGTGGCAAGATAGTGTGAATTAGATTTGTTAAAAGATGACAATAAACAGGCTTATATATCAAAGAAAAGAGGCAAAATATGGAACATAAACATCGAATGAAGACACAAAATACAACAGAAGAAATAAATCTAAAAAAGCAGGCTTTATAATGACAATTTGCATAGGCAACAAAATATGAAGAAAACAAAAAGAAGAAATGTAAAAATAGATCAAAGTAACAGATACTGCTCCTCTACGCAATATACTTTGATCATTAATAATGTTCTAAAGGGAAAAGCAAGCCATTAAATTTTGATGTGAACTACTTTCTGTGCAAACTTCCCCCCCCCCTCCCCCTCCCCAATTTTTTTTTTTTTAAATGGTCATAATTATAATATCACCCATTTACAAAGGAATACTAGATTCTCAAGCAACTAAAACATATATGCCACACCCTTATACAAACATACACATTAGCATCACAAAGCAAAATCATTCAGTATGACCTCTCACACACACACATACACATACAATTACAGACCACACATATATAAATAAACCTGCCGGTTTATGTTTTAAAACAGACGCAAATGTTGATGTAAACATGGAGGGGTGACATCGCTGACATGACACAGGCTCTGGCGACAATTGCTCCGAGCTTTACGCCAAGGATAATGGATTAGGGGCTACACGAACATGTGGCATAAAACTCTGTCCCGATTTTATGCTGTTACATGCCATATTTAGAATATTAAGGCATTTGAAGAGCCATGCTTTTCAGGGAACATTTTTGTATCTGATGTTTTTCCACACTTGCATAATAACAATGATAACGCTCACAATTTTTTTCTTCACCTCTTCCCAGAACTCAACCTCCTCTTTACTTGAACTTGGTTGATCTATGACATTGACTGTGCAGAGCAATTGATGCCAGAGCATGTGTTTTATTGATGTACTGAGGAACAATGTAATGTATGGCTTCCGATGGCTGATTTTGTTTCCTCATTGGAACATTTAGTGTATGAGCTTCATATACAGTCAACCCTGTCTGTTATGGTCATCCACAGAAAACACAAACAGACAAGTTCTTCAACACTTATTTCTTTCTAGAGGGACACCGAATGCAAAGCAATTGATGCCAGAGCATGTGTTGGCAAACTTGTATTGATGTACAGAGGACAATGTAAATGTATGGCTTCTGATGGCTGATCTTGTTCTCATTGGAACATACGAGTGCATGAGCTTCATTTACAGTCAACCCTGTCTAGTATGGTCACCCATTGGATACACAAACAGTGGTGCAGCCTTTCTAGACAGGTTCTTCAACACATTTCCTTCTAGAGAGAGTCAATATAGGTGACCTCTACATAGACAAGTGGCCTTTATAGACAGGTGGCCACTAAGACAGGTTTGACTGTAGGATAAATGATATGTACCTGTATAAGGTATGTGACATCAACACAAGACAGATGGAGGAGACTTATATGCAGAGCTGCCAACCCAAACTGAACAAAAATCCTATTCTTTTCCCCAAAAAATCCTATTTTGGATCGATAAGTACTTTCTTTTTGTTAGACTGTGTTCGTCTACATTTTGAAGAATTATACATGAGTACATTTTACAAACATTTTGTTGAATATGCAAGAGTTCATCATGAATGATCGTTCAATGAACCAATGAACAGAATGTAAATGTATTTTTATGGACCATTGGTTGAATACCGGTATGAATGATTTTGTCATGACTGGTGTGTTTGATGAACCAATGAACATCCCCAAATTGCTGATGTGAGATGCTTGTAGGATACTTTACAATGGGAAACTTGCCATTAAAAATGACACACACACACACAAAATGCACAAGCGCATTCAAATTTTTGGGAAATCTTTTTTCTTCTTATTTAAAATCTTATTTAAAATCTTATTTTATTAAGGGAAAATCATACTGTCGTATTTACTTCTAAAAATCGTACAAACTATGATAAAATCGTACTGGTTGGCAGCTCTGGATATGCTCTTATGAATGTGTACATTGTTTGATACATGTAATTGTTTCAGTGTAATCTGACATATATACACAGTCATGAATAATGATGCAGTATATTTTTAAAATTTATGGAGCATATGAATTAAACTGCTTATTGTATGACTTCCCTATTAAAGAAATTATATCTTTTATATAGTCTACGATTGTCCTATCATAAACATGTGAATTGCATTTTGGTGACTTGGTTAATTTTTCAAATTCAAACCTGAATTGATTAGAAAATAAAATCAAAGAGCTTTAAAAGTAGCCTTTTCATATCCAAGGTTATTGTTGCATTGTATGTATGTATCAAGTCATTTCCTTTGACTATCATTCATATAACTGTTCATATAAAATCTGTATTTTTGCAGTGTTTTATCTTCACAAATATTACCTATACTAAATATATTGTGGCTAAATGTAACTGAAATATAGTGCTGAACTGTCACTCTTTGCATACATGTATATCGTACATATAATTATTCTTAGTTCATTTTTACAATCTATTTGCCAAGAATAAAGAAATAAAACTTTAGAAAATTTAATACACAGAGCTTAAAATTGCAACTTATTCGAAGACAAGAGAGCTTAAAGCAAATGTACAGGCCTAATTTTTGTTTTTAAGAGGGGAAAAAAAAGGAAAAGCCATGCTCACAGTCGTAACATTTTAACTTGGCTGTGCAAATAACTCATAACATTTATGTTGCCGCAGATAACGTATCATTAATGGCATTGTTGTGATAATTTTCTGCAAAATTGCCATACAAAGAAGAATAGAAGGGGTCAATTGCTCTTGATAGTATATGCCTATCAAATAAAATACATTGAGAAAACCATGATATAAATGTAAATGATACGCAGAAATGAATATGCTAAATTTATATCACACTTTGAGTACTTTGGGTATATGGATTCAATGAGTAAATTATAATTCACATGTTGGCACTAGACATACAAGTACTTTGTGGAATTGTCTTATTTGGAATACATACATGTAGGTATAATGTATATGGGACAGAGTAATATGGGAACATGACAATGTAGGACTGTGTACATAAAGATCATTTGGTATCTGCATTTATATTAAGCCTGCTATGAAATTAACACTATGCAGAGAGAATGCAATGGTGTGACTTGTTTTATGCAATGTGTATAAAGACTAACTTTTTGCAAAAATTCTGATGGGAAACCTTTTTAACTTACTTTGTTGCCAGTTGGTTTTAATACAACCAGGACATCTAAAATCAACCTCCACTTATCCCATAACGTCTACATCAAGTTTTGACAATTTGTCTGCCTTTCATACGATGCAATTATCAGTTGCTATTTTTTCTATGTACTGTAATATGAAGTATTTTTTCCTATGACCAATTGGCCTACACTATGTAATCATTGTATATTCTATCTATTTGGTCTACCCGTATATTTAATCTCTCTTTTGTCTCTTATTGGTCTATATTCGGTCTGATATTTGACTCCTGCCGGAAAGCCCCCCCCCCCCTCCCCCTTAGCACTCTGTAGGTAAATTTTTTCCCACCATCAAATGGATGATAGACCAATATAATTACAGACCTAGCAGGATTAGACCAACTATGATTTAAACTTAATGGACAAAAGGCCAAACAAGCATTAATTGGACCAACTTAAATTAGACCAAAACGAGTAACAGCCTAAACGGGCATTAAGTAAATACTAGCAAGTGGACATATCCCCGGGTACATGTAATGAAAATGAGATGAGATGAAATTATATTTATTAAACCCATATGGATAGTGAATATGTAGATGAATACGGTGTAGAGAAAATGGGTTCAAAGTTGACTAGATGGGTATTAGGCAAACTGGATGTACACTATGGAGTATGGACCAAACGGCAAGTTTCCTCTTTGATACATGGGCTTGACTCTATAATGTGTTTCGATGGAATGCCATGGGGTAGCGGGTATTTTCGGACACGTTACTTCAAACACTCACCACAACATGACGATGGCGGTCATAGCGATCCTTTATCTTGAGGCCCGCCAGAAATATCAGCAAGAGAGAAAGGAAACAGACAAAGAAAGCCACCAGGACAGTCACCCAGTCAAGCAGAGGGTGGTACTGGGCCACCTGAGAGGGGCCGAGGGCCAGAGAGGGGGGCAAGGCAACAATACAGATTCAGGGCTGTGGCTAACTTATAACTCTTTACTTGCTTGCTTTGCTTTGCTTTGCTTTGCTTTGATCGACCAGTGGAGCACTGAAACAGGAGGCTGCCGTGCCGCAGTCAACTTTTAGCACACATACAGTGCATATGTGTGTGTTACTGTGAGATGTATTCTGAACAAAGCGGCGGGCTGTTCAGGGCCTCCATCCATAGCAAATAAAGGGTTAACCAAGGAGCTTTATATAAGCTTCTCCAGTGGTGTATCGCGCGGCAAGAGAACGAGAAGGGGTTAAGTTTTGAGGCAAGGAGGAAAAGTTATGGGAAATTTTTCTCCAGTTGGATGAAAGGACAGAATCTTGGGAAGAGAATTAGTCACATGTATATGGAAGAAAGATTATGAAATGTTGGAATGAAAGGAAGTCAGGTGATAAAAAAAGGGAATACTGGTAGTCAGAAAAGAAAGACAACAACACTTTTAATTGTATTCAAAAGAAGAAAGGATCACAGAAATGGGGAGAGGGGGAGGGGCACATGAGAATATTTACATGAAAAGAAACAGAAATATAAGTTTTTATAAAAAATGGTCATGATGTGGACATGTAAATGCTTAGAGTGTTCCATTAAGATTAGAATTAAAGATTATAGAAAGAGATGATGAAAAAAGAAAGATCATAGGAGAAAAAGGGGACTCCAAATGACTCTACAGAGCAGGAGTTATATTATTGAATAAAGATACAAAGTACAGATGCATTTGAAGAGAACACCTCTATTCTCTTTCCTTCATTTCATATCAAAAAGAAAAAAATTCTACACCTTAGTTTCCAATATCCTACAGCATCATTTTGTAGGAATATTGTCTTTTGGCATATAAACGTGATTGTGGGGAACTGCCTTGTGTGTGGAAATGTGTCTTGTATGTGGAATATTCAAGAGAGAGGTTGTATATTTGTGAAGTAATGTCTGTGTGATGATATACAACACTCACAAGCATACAAAGAGAACAACACAATTCCACCACTCAGTAAAGGGAGACACATTAAATCAATCTCAAACAGAAATACATGTACAACAAAAAAACTGCACCAAACCATTTCAAATATTAAAGTGAAGTTCAGGATAAATTAGGAGGGGAAGGGATAAATCACCTAATTCCAAGTAACAGGACTATTAGTTGTGAGAGAAACAAAACACATAAATCACAGCATGCAGGGTGCTCTGTCTAACCAATGCTTCATTACAAACAAGAAAATAAACAAAAGTCATAAACCATACAAATAATTAGCTATAAACTATAATCAGAATGGCAAAGGAAATAAAATATAAAATAAAAGTAAAATTCAGGCACTAGTCAAAAAGCTGAGGGAAGAATGGGAGGGGGTGAGAGACCGGGCAGAACCTGCTAAAGTGTTCAGATGATATACGGCAACATGCGACATGCGTATTAAACTCATAAGGTGGTGATAAGTGGCCAACGAAGGCCAGGCACAATAAACTCCAAGTCTAACGACGGGAGAAAGACGGGGTTCTCGGTACGATTCCGACTTCGGCCGAGCCTCAACGACGTGGCGCTGACGAACGTACCTGTCTGTTTCGGAAAGCATCGCAGCGCTGCTTAAACTTCCAGCCCAGCACAAAGAAGAGTAGGAAGAAGAGAAAACAGCTGAAGAAGACGATAAGGAACTGGAGTAAGGTGAACATCAGCATGGGATGGATCAAAAATACCTGTTGGTGTAACCAACCCCGTAGCAAAAGGGTAAAAAAAAAAGATATAAAGAGGGAGGGAAAATGAATGAAAAAAAGTAAAGCTTGTATGCAATCTATGGATTTAAATATACCTGTTTGTGTAACCAACCCCCTAGCAAAAAAGGAAAAAAAAAAGATAAAAGGGCAGGGGGGGGGGGGGGAGGGGGTAGGAATGAATGGAAAAATCAAGCTCATATGCAACCTATGTTTGCAAAGTACCTGTTTGTATAACCAACCCAGCAGAAGGGGCAATACAGATGAAAGGAAAATAAATGTTGAAAAGCTAATCTGCATTCTACTTTATCTTTAAGGAGACCTACAAAATAACAGGAGCATGATTGCGGGTCAGATCATGACCTGCCTACACCCTCAAGAAAATGAACCTTTTGTTTAAGTTGGGAAAAAGCCCATTTAATTTTTTTTCTTCTTCTTTCTATTCAAGCATTTGAAAGACCTATACTATATGCAGTCTTTGTTTACTTCTATTTCCTAGCCATATGGAGAGTAAGACTAAGACAGAAAATGATTCTGCAGTAATCTTCCATTGAAAAGAAAGCAGGATATATGTTACATAACTTGGAACCTGTTTAAGGAAAAAAGGCTGATGGAGAAAAGAAAAAAAAATAAAGCTGCTACAAAACTTTCAACCACAAGTAGAGAGAAATGAGTGGATTAAACAGAATAGCAAGTGCTGATGATTTTTAAGTAAGTACATGACATTATCTGCAACAGAAATAGAAAAAACATCAACCGGTTAGTGGTGACAAAGTATCAAAATATCACACCACACCAGAGACATGAATGTTTGGGTGCAATAGGTTATATAACGGAAAGAAGAATGTGCAAAAGACACCCGAAAGCACGAGAGGCGTTGATTAGTTAAGGAAGCAAAAACGTTACACCTGTCAACGAGGATCGTTGATTGATACAAAATCTTTTGAACAAAGATCCACTTCCTCGAGACGAGGACGTATCCAGAAGAGAAAGGGGGCTGGCTTACCTGCCGTTCACGGCGTGTTACCAAACAAGTTTGTATACGAACGCCCATAAAAAATAGGAGCAGTGTAACAATGAAGGCACCGAGAGCCGCCGCTATGTAATGTAGAAGGTCTGGTTGCATGTCCACATATAAAACCTGACGTGTTAGCGAATGCGGAAGGCATAAGGGGGGAAAAGGCAAAAAGACAAATCATATTTCAACTTGCTCACATAAACGAGTTTTGAATACGGTAGAGAGCTATGCTCTTGTGTTTTTCGATACCATGCAGGTGATTAGACTGTGCTCTGTATTATTAAAAGTTGGATAATAAAACAAGAGTTAGTAAGGTCAAGAAGATTTCCTCAATGCAATGTTGTGCGGGAGAACATTCTCTATAAAGTACTCTGGAAAACGTGCCATGCGAGGTCCCAGAATGCACCGGTAGGCGGTGGCCCCGCCCGGTGCGGTTACGCTACCTGTCGGAGGCGTCGGATCTCGAGGTGCTGGTAGATGCGCCAGGTGAACGTCATGATACCGAGGAGGAGCACCATGCATGAGACAAAGACAATCAGGGCTTCAAGAACGTCCTGGAAGTCCCCGCTGTACTGCAGGGGGATCTGGGTCAGGATAGGCAGAGTAACTTCAGTTGGAAAGCAATTTGGTTGGGGCTGATCAGCATTTGACTCAAAATAAAACAATTCACCTTCATGGGAAGCTACTAGTTTGGGGAGATATCATTTTAATAATGAAATAATTATGAAAACGACAGGCTATGTAAAGCAAAATAATAAAACTAATAATCATTACAATAGAAATAGAATTGACATATTAAAGACTCTCAAAATGAAGGCCCAAAACATTGCTTATCTAAAAATGTGTATTTAATAAATCTGCATCCCCCCCCCCCTCAAAAAATAAATAAATAAAAAAATAAAAAAAATAAAAAAAATAGCAGAAAATATTGAAGGAAAGTATAGACGACTTCAGAATATAGACAGTACCGGTACATGGCTTATTAATAGGAAGAAAAATAATAGACCTACAAGAGAAAAAAATGGATAAAGACAGGTGATTTCTTTCAATTAAGACAAAGATACAACTAAAGTCTGAGAAGAGTGCATACCGCAGACTCAATCATGTCATCAATTTTTCGTTGTACATCCTGGTGAAAATCAACCATGAAGGACTCATGTAGATGAAGATGCACGCCACTTGACCAAGACAATATCAACTACCTATATATTAAAAGGGTATTCCCCTCATCACCATATATAAAATTAGATTGAAAAGAAAAGAAAAAAAGAACCAATTTCAAGAAATTGGACAATAAATACTATCAAATTAAATATATTTCTCATGAAAAAACCTTGCATCATTCAATACTGAAATCTAGAGGAGCAATATAACTTGCTGAGTACCAGCCTTAACCAACTTGCGGATAGATCATATAATGAACACATTTGCATGTATCATTCATTTATGTATACACACTTTTACATAGAGTTATTCAAAGGGAACCTCATCCAAATGATTTTGCATAGTACCTCATGTTATCAAGATAATGGCGATGACAATGTCGTGCTTAGAAACTTTACATTATGCTAAAAAAAAAATTGAATAAATGAGGGAGGAAATACCATCAAAATTACCATCAAATTATTCTGCACACAGAAGATACCATCATCAACGATCACACACATTCATTCAGTCTAACTTTCAATTTAATCCAATAGCATTCATAACAACCTAACTACTGGGAAGTGGTTTATTCCAAAATTATTATTCATGATCTCACTTTCTCATGACCTTCAAACCACAAACATAAAGTACAGATAAATGAAAAAGAACCAATCCCAAAACTAATGACTTTACACAACTGTCCAAGCTTCTTTGGTGATGTGTATCCCCTATAAAGAAAAGGTAGGTTTCCCTGATCCCATGAACGCAGTAGAATCCAAAGACTTTTGATGGAGTACGCAAGAGCTGATATCATATTTGAGAAGTAGCAGTTAGTATGAGAGTATTAGGCACGAGGTACAGAGAGACATATATCAGTAATATAGGCTGAAATATCAAGATTCTGATTGTTATTGCACACAGCGAACTCCTACCAATGAAAGAAAGAAAATTCAAAGCACGGTCTACGGCAGGATCCTGATAGGGATATAGTGTTGTATGATTCTAATCGTATGCAATAGGCCATTTTCGTAAGGCCAAATTTAATGTATGTGTCTTTGTGAAGTGCCTCGATACAAATTATTTCATTCACCTGATAAGAATGAGAGTATTTCAATACCGGTAGTCAGAATGCAAACTGCATAATATTAGGTGTTGCTAGGTAGGTCAATCCATAATGTTTGTCCTACCTGGCAACAATTTAATCTATGCAGTTCGGATTCTGTCTATTGAAATACTATTATTCTTATCAGGTGAATGAAATAATTTTTATGGAGGCACTTCACAAAGACTTTATGCATTAAGTTTGGTTACATTAGGAAAATGGCCTATTCGAAATCATGTTTGCTGTTGAATAAAGGAGAAAGACAGGGTAGACAAACAGAGTGAGTTTAGAGCTTGTGTATTTTATAATTTGTCGCTAGTAGCCATATGCTAGTGAGAGCCAGCAGAACAGAGCTTGCAGAAGTCTATCGCCACTTACCCGCCGTCCCTCCCTTCTGTTGCAAAAGTTAACGCAAATCCTGGCCAGAAACATCCCACAGGAGAAGAAGACAACAACAGTCAAGATCACCAGGGCTACAGCAAAGGTCACAAAAATGTGCGAGCCCTCAATGTTTCCTTGATCATCTTCCCATGATGGACTTGGTGACACACAGTATTCCGTTTCTAGGCACAGCTACATATGTTTCAAAAGTACATGAAGATTTAAAATAGCAAAATGGGTCTTTATAGCAGAAGAAAGAGTGCAGGACTTGGTCTACCGGGTCACAGAGGTGAAGGGAATTTCTAGTTTAACTCTTAAGCTGCCCCCATTCAAATCACCCAGTGCCACAGTGCTAATCCCTATTGTGCCAGCCACTAATCCTCTGCGTGCCACGTTAATTTAAGGTAGGTTCAATTAGCGTGTGTACTTATGCACGAAAATGTGTCCGTGACACGCGAGCGAATGAGCGTTTATGTGTGCATGGCAAGCCACCAGAAACCCAATTATGTGAGCGTGGCACGCCAGCGCATGCACAGAACAGTGTTCTTGGCACGATAAGAGTTAAAGAACTTACTGGAATTCATCGTATACTGTAAACACTGTAATTTGAGCATGATTAATTCTCGCTACCCCAAATAGCGATTCTGCCGAGATCCGGGGAAAATCCTGAAAACGTGCAATGCATTATGGGATAGCTTTTCGACATTACAGCTTCCTGTGCAGGCGGCGCGATAGCGCAAACTTAAAACGCCGTCGCCACACAACGTGTATGCACCGAATATGTCGTCTGCTCGGTCTTGTTTTTTTTTCGCAAATATTTCAACGTTTATTTGAACATTTCATTCGTTGTTTTTTGCGTCTTTTGACATCAGTGACGATGGTTTTCTTTTGTGAGGCTGCACAGTGCTGGGCTCATGATTCCAAGCGTAAGAACCCTGAAAAATGGGGGTGGATGAAGGCCGTGACTTGGGATGGGACTCTATACCGGAAGTTGTAGTGACGACCCGAGAGAGTGAAAATTACCTCGTCTCGCGAATTTCGAGATTTTCGTACCTATTTAGGGTAGCGAGAATTGTTCACGATGATTGACCTCAAAACATATTCGCAGGTTCTTAAACTCGCGTTGCACGCAATTCAGACCGTTCAAAACACACATAAGCAGTCATGCTTATATTTTCGTGAGTTCTAAAATTTGCTCTTACTGATCTTAGTGCGAAATCCGCGAAAATTAATGTACCGCAAATATATCTACTTTTACCAGCATATGTGTATATACATATACATATTGACATGCGAAAAACATGTGCAAGACCAAGACAAAAATTTTTTTCCAGATACTGAACAATAGATACCATTAAATTCAATATTTTTCTTAAAGCCCCCCCCCCCCCCAAGTGTTGGGAGCCCAAGTAAATTATGCTTGAATTGTTTCATAAAAGGATGTCATTTAAGACACATTTCTGTAAGGATTTTCAAAACAAATGTGTTTGAAGTCAAATATTGATGAATGAATACAAAACTTAGGGTTTCTGCGTACAACACAAAACCAAAATTATGTATTCTTTTAACAATATTTGTCTTCAAGCACATTTTTTGAGGGGAAATCTTTGCAGCGGTGTGTCTTAAATGACATCCTCTTTCACATTATGATACAATTTATCTGAAATTTTCCCATCTAATTTTTTGCAAATTTGGGGCTCCCAACAGTGGGGCTTTAAGAACAAACCTTGCATCATTCAAGACTGAAAGCATACATAAACATATTACATTCAGATGATAAAAGACTTTGCATAGTATGTCACGCTATCCAGAAAATGGTGATGCCCATGACGTGCTGAGAAACTTTACAGTGTGCTTTTAAGTTTATACCTCTTTCATACACTCTGGTGGAAAAGTCTTGTAGATTAATGGGCAAGAATTAAATAATTCTCCTTTTTTTTAGGGGCGGGGGGTGAGGTTTCCTTTTAACATCTCCTGGTGCTCAGTAAATAAGTTATTCAAACACAGAAATGCTCCCAGAGTCAGACACACAAAAATACATGCTAGAAAACACACAAGATAACTGAACAAATCCAGATCTATTCATCTCTGATCAAGGCACTCAGATAACTCAAAATGAGACTTTCAACCGATTTTCTTTGAAATATTTTAACCGACTTGTCCATGCTGTACACAGTAAATGGAGAGAGAGCCCAAGGTGAAAAGTTATTAAAATATCCAAAAAGACACATAAATCACGTATGCCACTTCTTAAATTTAAGAAAGAAAAAGTATCAAAATTACCATAGAAGAAAATATGTGTGATAAAGTTCACCGATATTTTGCACACAGTTAACAGCATCATCAAAAATCATACACATTCATTCAAAACAACTTAACAAAAAGGTTTATTGCAAAAAGTGTGATAGCAATCAGAGTTGCTGAATCACATCAGCGATATAAAACAATAGGAGAGAAATATATTACAAAATTTTGAATTAAAACAGTGAAGATGAAGAAAACGTTTACTGCAATAAGACCAAATGGCTTAAGACCAAATGGTTCTAGTGTACAGTATGTATCAACTGATTGGCTCCAAACTTATTATTCATGATCTCACTTTCTTGTGACCTTCAAACCACATACATAAAGTACAGATAAATGAAAGAGAACCGATCGATAAAATAGTGCCTTTAGAAAACTGTCCACGCTTCTTTCCTGATGTTTCTCCCCTGAGCAAAGGTTTAAAGTAGGTTTGCATGATCCCATTAGCATTAGAGTTCAAAGACTTTAGGTAAAATACATAAGAGTTGATATCGTAGTTGAATATTTGAGAATGAACATCTGCAAAAGTAGTAGTAATAGTATTAGAGTATTAGTCACCAGGGAGATACCATAATCAAGACATATATCAGTAATATAGGCTGAATTATCATGATTCTGATTGTTAATGCTCACAGCGAACTTCTGCTAATGAGAGGAAAAATTACAAAGAAGAGTCTACAGCAGGATGGGGATATAGTGTTGTATGATTCTAATCGTGTGCTATTAAAAATCATGTCTGCTGTCCACATGGCACGAGATGTCATGACTTGTTATGAAACACTAAGGCTCGTTCGCCTAATATCTGAACGAGGCCTTAGATAGTAACATGATATCTCACTTAGCCATCAAAGCTCCGCAAGATATGATACAACATGCCAAAATATCTGACTATTTGGACTGCAAACACGATTCAAATCATACGTGAGAATGAAAAAGAAAGACACACAGAGCGAGTTTAGAGCTTGTATATTTTATCATTTGTCAGTGGTAGCCATATGCTAGCGAGAGCCAGCAGAACAGAGCTTTGAGAAGAGAACCCTAGTCCGTCGGTCACCACTTACCCGCCGTCCAAGCCTTCTGTTGTGCAAGTTTAGGCCAATCCTGCCCAGCAACAATCCGCAGGAGATCAGGACAACAATAGCCATGAACACCAGGGATATTCCAAAGAGGATCACAAAAATGTGCGAACCCTCAATGTCTCGTTGATCATCTTCCCATGGTGGACCTGGTGACACACAGTCTTTTGTTTCTAGGCAGAGCTATCAAAAGTACATTTAGGATTAGCGAAATGGGTCTTAGAAATGTTAGAAAGGGAAGGAAGGGTGCAGGACTAACAGGTCACAGAAGTGAGGGGAATATATAGTTTGGAGATACTTCTAGTTTGGAGAAACTTACAGGAATTCAATATGCCTTTGGTCAGATCAGCAAGCATTTCTTGTTTACTTGAAGCACTAACAGTTCCTTTTCTTTTAAAAGTGAACAAATAAAAGCACATCCTACCTCCACTTGGGAACAGACTAAAGCATAACCACCAGGACTAACAGAGGACAACAAATTATTCCATGCTCTTGCTAAACTTCAACGTCCAAAAGTGGTTCCTCCTTGGAACAAGAACCTTAATGTTATTAGAGACATATTTGTAGTTTTTTAAGTAGCTCTAGAGAAAGATGGAATTATCTCAATATCAATATTAGGAGGGCTCAGAGCCTCAGACTGAACAAATTTTATTTGGTAAAGTGAATGTGATATGTCTTTGAACCTGATCATCAAGAGTTGTCAGGTGGCCATGTTTGGCCATGCAAAGAACAACCTACAACAGGAAACACTCTGCAGAACAACCAAACCACAACAAACCATATTACATGGGTCCATAAAACCAAAGGAGACCACAGAAATGTGTGCCACCTCACTGATCTAACTGTTTTGAGAGAACTTCCAGACCTTTCATAAAAAGCCGAGTATTCTGGAGACCCACCTTGATGTTGTCCAACTAAGCCAGTATAAAAAAGAAGGACGATTCCAATGTCAGACTCAAGACTCAAGGGAAAATGGTTCCAGAACTCTGCTCTTTATCAACCCACTGACGATTTCATTTTTCATTCGACTAGAATTTCTAATGGATCTATTCTACAGCTGTCTAGGGCTTGTACTTGATAGTTTCAGGACAGTTTACAGGAAATTTCCAGCTTGCAATATCAAAAAGAAGACACTAGAAGAATATACGTGTATGAGAGCATCTGATCTCACCCAGGCAGATATTGCAGATCAGGGACCCGTTTCACAAAGTATTTTTTCAATGACAAATGACAAAAATCAATGACAAATCTGCTGATAAACAATCAGGAACAAGGATTTCAGTAGCTTATAAAAAAAACTGTCATTTGTCACTGATGACAAGTTTTGTGAAAGCCCCCCAGAAGGCTTGGAGAAGGGCAACAAGGGAAATGAAACATCCAACTCTGCAGCATGGGAAAATACGAAAGCTAAATGATGATGATGAGTTTACAGGAGATAAAAATAATAATCAAAAGGACCAGGCCGTATGTACTACAGTGTAGTTTGGCTAGGAGGGATTAGACCACCCAGGAAGGTCACCTACAGGTGGCTATCTCATCAACTCAGCTCTCAGTAAAAATAAGGAAAAAAAAGATCATGGGGAACTAATGGTCACCGATTAGGCATTGTTTTCTATATAGAGGGAGCAAGTAGCTACAAGTAGTACAGTGGGCCTTTTATAGTTGGCAATTAACCAAACAGTTTTCAAGAATACCTTGTAAAGTAATTAGGATGATACAAAATGTTGAATCAACGGAAGCGATCAAAATGTGAAGAAATTGCAGAGTTTGATATCAATCACAATTCTTGGCATTCGAAATATTGTAGCTGCAATTGATTTAATGACTTTATGTGAATCAAGATCGGTTGTAACCCTTCATAAGGATAGGGCACAGGTAGTACATATGGTATAATAGTATAATATAAATGGGGGAACAGTTGGTCAACCTGACAATGTTTAATAATTTGGCATAAAATATATCAACCAGCATGTCCATAGCAGGTTATTACTTATGATTTTAAGGTATAAAGTGCAATACCACAAAGAACCCGTTAAGACGATTAGAAAAATGAGAGGAGGAGAGAGAGACCTGGAGAAAGGTATAAAGGGGGAAAGAAGGAGAGAGACTGCGAGGAAGAGAAACAGTTTGACACACGATGTATTCAGAGCATTAGTGAATCGTATGGATCAGTGAACCGGATGCCAGGAGACGAAGTTTCGTGGGAACACACCCTTTAAACACCCATCGGGACTTACCCGCCGACCCGAACGTTGCCGAAAGAAGTTTCTATCACAACATATCCTGATCCCAGACACAAGGCATGAAAAGCCTATGATTATAGCCATCACACTGATGGTCAGTTTATATCTTGTGGAGGAGAAGGAAAACCTCCTATGACCTTCTCGATCGTGAGGTGACTGTGTTTCGGTGGGGTATGTCACAGTGGGATTGTTCACACGGCTTGGGATAGTCTCTGTGTACATCCGCATGAAGATACCTGTATCAGGCTGGGTCATCGCTGAAGAGACCTAAAGGATGGCAAAGTGAGAACGTGCTGCGGTGGATAGAAGCTCAGTGGTTTGGGAGAATGCATGTGAAGGGGTGGAAAGTTCAAATAAGAGGTGGAGAATAAGAGGTTAGAGAGAAAGACAGAGAGAGAGAGAGAGAGAGAGAGAGGGGACAGAGAGGACAGAGATCCTGACTAAAGATGTAAATTATTGTATGAAGACAAAAAAGGTATATGTACAAAACATTAAGAAATATAGTTAGTAGTAGAGATGGGCAGAAAAAGAAGAGAAGGAACAGCAACAAACATAGGACAAAAGTATCAACAGAAGATATACAAAAGGAAAGAAAGATGACACCAAGATAGATAGTAAGAGATGGTATCATCAACCATTCTCATCATCATCAAAACTTAATGAGGGCAAACATGAACAGCACAACTCCTCCAAGAAAGAAACGTAAAGAAAAAGAGACACGTAACAGCTCAAACAATAACAAGTGTATTGAAAGAGCCCAAATAACCCTGTTGCATTTTGAAGCTTTGCTATATTAAAGATATCAATATCAGTCAAGTCAAATTGTAAAAATAGCACTAGAACAAAATTCAGATGAGTCAAACCGTTGAAAAGCTAAGAGCGGTGTTTTTAGTTGCCACGTTAAACGTTAACAACTTATTCACTTCATAACAATGGCCTCATACAGTATAATACTAATTAATATCAGTTTCTTGAAAAGGTATTCCAGGTAGCTTAAAAAGGGGCAATATCAATTCATTAGATATCAATAAAATCATATCGATGATGTTTACCAACTGACTGATAAATATGCTTTAAATCCAAGTTGTAGAAATTTGGTCGTAAAGAAAAGATCAATTTGACCTAAAAGAGTCCTTCGCTTGTCCATGTTCGTCAACTGCTGTACAGCGCCACTAAACATGTGTCCCAACATGGATTCTTCATCCTAATGTCAACGAGAGGCAAATAAGTTTTTTAACTTAAAATGCCTACTTTCAAGGAAACGGTATGAAATAATGATGATTTCCTTTAAAGTATTCAGTGCAAAGAAAGACAAGAGAAATAGAAATTAAGAAAAAAAGCTGTATCTCAAGCATAACAAGGTAATGCTAGCTTTGAAGACAGTTTTGTTGTTGTTGTAGTGACGAACCATCTTTCTCCTTCGGCAAAGAACATCTCAAATACATCACTAAAATCTTCTAAAATGAGAGAAAACTCAAGTTGAAAAGTACCAAAATCCTGAAAAAGAAAATTGTGTAGTCTCAGAAAACGGATGAACGAATTTGCTGATTCAACAAGAACAAAAATTCAAAGCTATTGAATCTTTTGTCATGTTAATATCACTTCTTCTCATTATAATCTTCCGTATTCCATTCATGATAATCAGTATCATAACACTTGTCATCAACTGCATTTGATACCATGATTCAATGAAACTCTTAGACGTCTGATCAGAGGACCTGCCTGTTTTACGGATGGGAAAAATATACATCATTTTCATGCACTTATTCATTTTTAGAATGAACAAAAAAGCACATAAAGAGTATAAACATGTATATCAGAAATAGATCAAAGGAAATGCATGAATTGCAACTACACCTGGTAACTTTCATCGAGCAAAAGATATCCAACTTAATACATTTATCTACAAATAATTCTGCAGCATTTAAAAAAAAATGAGATGTTTCCCAATAATTTGACACTTTTTCAAGGGCAATCCAACCTTCATAATGACTTTGTTTGCCAGAAAGCAGATACAAGAGAAACAGAATAGCGAAAGTTTGAAATAAATCGGACCGAAAGTAAGAAAGTTATGAATGTTTGAAATGTAAGATCACTAAATCTATGCGCATCTCAAATTGGCAATTTGGTCAGGGGGTTGTGACGTATGCACAGACAACTCTTCTGTATATTGTGCACAGAAATAACATAAATTTATTTTTTTATCCAAAGCTCTTTCTTTCTTGGGGCACCACTCAAAATATATCATGGAAAGCAAACAGGTCCTCTAAAAAGGAAAATTGCCTCCAGAGTCATTTATTTTGAATAACTGACATTTTAGCCATTTTGTCTGTTGGGAACAAATGGGAAAGTCATCCGGCGCAAAGTAACAGTGATATTCCGATTCAACCAATTTGAAATTCAAGTACGAATAGTGATTATAATTGTGAAAATTCATAACTTTCTTATTTCAGGTCCGAATTCGTTCCAACTTTCACAAGTCTGCTTCTCTGATTTTCCTGCTTTCTATTTTGTAATATGCTGTTAAGGTTGGATTTTCCTTTACATAGAAAGAGAGCAAGGCTCAAATAAGATCATGCAACAATCTTCTTTTGCTCAATTTCACTTTAGAAGTTTTTTGCAATCTGGCCAAAACTAAAATAAGGTTGAATAGATTAGGAGGGAGGGGGTCAAACCAAATTAACAGGGGCAAAATTAATTAAAGAAAGGCAAAATGCAATACCAAATATATATTTATAACAAATATCAATGCTGGACAATTTTTAAAGGGACGGGGGCTTACACATGTACTTGTTATGAGGGGGAGGGGTAAATTATGCTAATTTTTCTGTCAGAATTTCTGAACCCATATTGTTAATGTTTTCAAATGTTTGTAAGTTTTCTGTCTGAGTCAATAATGTATTTATCTATTTAGTAATTGATGTTGATTTGTTATTGTTGTATTTTCACATTTACATGGGGATAGTATGAATTAGATCATACTAGAATTTAAAGAGAAAATTAATACAATTCACACAGTGCATACAATAATAATAATAATAATAATTGTAAATTTATAATGCGCAGTTTCTATATGTATATACTCAACTGCGCATGACATATTGGATATTATTATTACCCCGGCTTTAGCTGTGCTGCCATTATAGCGCTCTAGCATTTCAAGGAATAAATTCCTACCGGGTACCCATTTACTTCACCTGGGTGGAGTGTGGCAAATGTAGATCAATATCTTGCCAAAGGACATTAGTGCGGCGGCGGGACTCGAACCGCGGACCTTGTGATCGACAGTCCGGCGACGTATCCACTCGACCACAACACCTCTACATCAAGGCATCAAGCCTTGAATATAATTCCTTACTGAGAAATTATATTTCCAGAATATTGATGACAATTGAGTAACTTCATTTCAATTTCATAAGAAAAAATGTCTCTGATCTCAAATAAAAGAAATGGGCATTGAAAACTTAACATGATTTCATATTTCCATGGCAGCTATAAACTTCAAATTATTTCCCATTTTCAGTGTGTTTCCCAAACGTAGATAAGGCCTTAAAAAAAAGATGTTGTATTGCCCTTTGCGACCGAACCCAAAATCTTGAAATCTAAGGTCGGTTTTATAAAAAAGTTTTTTTTTTCAACGTTTTTTTAGAAAAAAAATGTATTAAAGCATTTTCCGACAGACAGACCCATGTTTTGGCACCTAAATGGCAATACAACATCTTTTTTTTTTAAAGGCCTAATGACGACTTTATTCACTTCAATTTGATAGAAAAAAAGAATGTCTCTGACCTCAAATGACATGGGCGTTGTGAAATTGGAGAGGTAGAAGTAGAAAGTTGTGTTGCCTTCCATGCTGAAGTCGTATTCGTAACGAGACAGCTTTCGGCGGTACGTGGATTCAACGTACATTCCATCGACCACCGTTTGCTCCCCTTCCACGTCTTCTACAAGGCAAGCAGCAACAAGACAACATGCAATGATGGTTTCATTTTTAACATAAACTGCGTTCAGATAGTCAAGCTATAACTTATTTTATATGTCTTTCTTATTGAGCGGGACTACACTACTTACAGCTACTTGTGCCCTCTATATAGGTCCCACATGTTCCCCTTTTTCGTATGTTAATTGAGACTTGATTTGATGAGATAACCACCTATCAGTGACCAAGCTGGGAGGTCCAATCCCTCATGGGCAAAATAGTGCAGACAGGCTTTAAAAGCTATTCATATCTCACTTGCATTAATGATTTGTTTCGTTTACAAGTATTTGAAAACAATTATAGACACCAAAATTCATGAATGCATATTATCTGTTTGAAGCCAGTAGGGCATTAATATCCTATCATTTTACAGAGTTAACACCCTTCTGGCTCCAAACAGAAAACATGAAAACATATGGATAAGAACAAAATGAACAAATACATTTAAGTCCAATAAAGTTCACAAAAGGTTTTTTTGACACTGAAAAGTGTTTGAATTAGACCAGGGGGGTGTTTCACAAAGATCATACATGTAAGTCAAACTTATTTCTAAGTTGGACTTAACAATTATGGAAAACCATTAGCATCTTTGAAAATTTTCGTAAAACTTATTTTAAAAGGCATAATATTGATTCAAATCATTCATATTTTCTATTATCAGGGAGATTTCATGTTCTTGATGTGGACTCTATGAAAAGTCTAAAATACATGAATTTTTGCTTTTGAATATATTTTATTTTAAGGCTACAAATGGCTCTCCATAATGTTTTAGTCCAACTTAGAGTTAAGTTTGACTTAGGATCTTTGTGAAACACCCCCCTGCTCTACCAATGAGCCCTGCCTCTTGTCATTGGGAGGACGACTTACTTGCAGTGTATGTAATGTTGAGGTAGACTGGACTGTCAACACGAAGAATGAACTCAATATCTCGGTTTGGACTGTTGGGGGCAGTCATCATAGCGATGCGGGTGTGGTTTTTATCCTCCTCATCAGAAAGATTGAAGGTGTATTGCCAATTCATCAAGAGTTTGTCTGTAAAAATAAAATTGAGTGACAATGGAGAAGTGAATTTCTGGCCTACAATTTCATCCTTTTTCAACATTAGGCTGGCATATACAGTGAAACCTATCTATAAAGACCATCCAAGGGAGACAAGAAAAGTGGTCTTTGTAGACAGGTGGTCTTTGTAGACAGGTTCCTTTAGTACATGTTCAATGAGAAACCATTTTCAAGGGAAACAAAAAATGTGGTCATTATAGAAAGGTGGTCTTCATAGACAGATAGTCGCTAAACCAGGTTTGACTGTAGACTTGACAACTGCGTTAATTATTAACCTACAACTACTTTTATTTTGTTGAGTATTATATCCAAATAAGGAAAAGTGTAAAGTATCTAAATATTCCTTAAAGGTAGTGTATCCCTTTTGCAGCCACCATCAAATCTGTACAACTTTGCAGGAATTATGAATATGTCACGTATGTCCTATCTGTGAAATTTAAACGTTAGCAATGTCCTAGTATTCCAAATACAACAACACATACATGTACATTCTTTGATATTTTCTTTTCCCCCTCTCTGACAAACACCTTAACAGTGATGCCTGTACTTACTACTATAATATTGGTAGGAAAGAACAATTTCAATTCATACTTACAATAGCAGTAGCCATCATTTATAGGATTCCCATAGTACTTGGCATTTGTTTCACATCTATTGAAAAGAATGAAAAGATGAAATACAAGTCATTGCCATCAATTGACATCAATTTAATTCTAGTTTATTTCCACATTCGGTTGAAAAACAACGAAATACAATCAACATGTGTGCATCTCTGATATTACTTTGTTTAGATCAAAATTAAAAACCAATCTAATGGAAAAGGCATATTCAACCTAGTTCTTAAATTGTAACCTTACCCTTGTTATCTTATGTTTTACTTTTGTTCTCTTGTCATTTCTCTGTTTAGTTTTACTTGCATCAATAATGTAAAGCGCTTTGATATAAATCTCATATGAAAAGCACTATATAAGTAGAAGTTGTTATTATTATTATTATTATATAAAAAAAATATTATATACCCTCCCATGCCATAAGTATTGCAACATGATGAAATTCGTTAAATTTGTGGTTAATGACTTCTCTTTGTTGTAGCGGTGTTTTGTTCGAAATTGAACATGCATGACCGTTGTTTCGGTATAAAATGAATGTGCACCTTGTTCACTTTCTCATTCAATGCTACTGAGTCATTCATGCACGCACCATGGTTAAGACAGCCGAGTTATCTAACGAGCAACGCCGACAAATCGTTGCATTGAGACAGGAGGGGGTTTCGGTAGCTCGGATTGCTGATCGCTTTGGGGTATGCCGTCAAACCGTGTACCGAGTGTGCAAACGCTACGAGGACACAGAAAATTCCGACAAGCGACCAAGACCTGGCAGAAGCAGGAAGACAACGCCCCGGGAAGATCGCTACCTTCTGCGTCAGGCCCGTATGACCCAATTCGATTCAGCCCAAACTTTGGCAGCTCACTGGAGCGACAGAATTGGTAGCAGAATCTCAAAGAGAACAACACAAAGACGCCTGTACTCTTACAATCTCCATGCCCGCATTTCCAGGAGAAAGATTCTGATATCTCGCGTCAATCGCCTAAGACGCATCAGGTGGGCCACCCGAGTGAGGGATTGGACTTTGGAGAACAATTGGAGGCATTTCGTCTTTTCAGACGAGAGCAGGTTTTGTCTGTCTTCGAACGACGGAAGAGTAAGAGTCTGGCGTGAACCTAACACCTCTTACGACCCAAGGAACCTTACTTACACCCAAAGGGGTTCAGTTTCAGTCATGGTCTGGGGATGTGTCGGCCTCTATGGAGTTGGCGATCTTGTTGTCGTAGATGGGAACATTGATAACGCCAAATATCGAGATATTCTGGACGCCCACTTGTTTCCATCCATTGCTAACATCTTTGGCAACGCGCAACACCCGTTCGTCTTCCAGGATGACAACGCACCGGCACACAGGGCAGCCAGGATGGACCAATGGTATGACGAAACTGGCGTCAACAGGGTGCAGTGGCCGGCGCAATCACCAGATGCTAACCCGATAGAGAATCTGTGGGATGACATCAAGAGAGCCAACACCAAAGACCGACCAACCACGAGGGAAGGTTTGGTCCGCTCTATCTTCAGGGCCTGGGGCAGCATCACCCAAGAAAGATTGCAAGGACTCTACGCGACGATGCCAAGAAGGATGCGCGCCATCATTAGAAGGCGAGGATATCCAACAAAATACTAGAGACTCGTGAATCTTACATGAAAAATGACTATTGATATATCAATAAAATGTGCCTGATAGTATGATAAAAAATGATGCACTACATATTCATTAAAACAGCACTCATTTTCATGTAATTATTTGTCTCCTGTGTAATGTGTGTGTCTATGTTGCAATACTTTTGGCACGGGAGGGTATGTATATACAGTGTAGACACAGATTAAAAAGAAAGATGTACTACCCAAAATGTGGTGGGAACAACAAAGGCCAAACAGGCCTATAAAGCAATTCCTAGAAGTGAAAAGTAGTTTTCACATAAATCACATTTTGTACAGCAACAAAAGAGAAGACAAGAACTCTAATCACTATTTCTGCTCCCACATAACCTTTGACTCTTGACCTCACCTGTCGCAGTTGTTGCCGGTCACTCCCTTAGCATCACAGTAGCACTGACCAGTGGTCTGGTGGCATATGTCAGAGTGACCATTGCAGGAGCAGGGGTTGCACTCGCCACCGTTCTGCGGCCGACCGTAGTAGCCGAGCTGACAGGTATCGCACTTTTCACCTGCGAGAAAAGTAAAAGCAGACCGATAAAATTGACGGCAAGAGAACGTTGGAAGGTTTGGATTACTTACGTGTAAGCTTGCATATTGTGTATTAAAAAAATGTATTTCATAAAGCACAGTATCAAATATTATAACTTAAAAAAATATAATTTGATGACTGTTTAGTTATAAATGTGATCCAGTGTCTCTATCTATGCATAAATGATTTTTAAGACCATGTTTTCATTCATTTGCAATCTTTCAGTTGATCTTTAATTCTGGGAATACAGCCTCAATGTAACACTTCCTTACCACTAAAGATCCTTAGCATTCCCAACTCGCTTTTGTTATCTTTTCTTATCTTATTCCCATATGTAAATACTATATTAGGTTTACATTATATTTCTGAGGTACTTGCATACATTATTTATAGAAAATGAAATTTTCAAATATTAAACCTATACTTTATTCTCAGTATGATTATTCACTTAATCAACATAATAGTTTGAGAAGTATCAATAATATTCCCATTTCCATGTATAATTTTGTTTCCTTAAATCTTCAAAACTCTAAAAAATAAGGCTAAACTCCATGCATTGGCAAGGTTAACCATTTTGAAACAGAAAAAATATCTTTAAAAGAAACTTGAATTGTGTCAAATAAAACAAATTAAATCATTTCACATATCAAAAATTGAAAAAGGAGTTCACTCTAAAATATTCAGGCACAATGCATACCAAACAAACTTTTAAAAACAAAATATAGAAAATAAGGCAGACCAGTTTTATAAGAAGCCATTCAAGAGATGAAGTAACGATAGGTCACATGTACATGTGTGTACATAAAATTACTAAAATTCTAATATCAATGTTTCACTAAATTTTCCAATTATCCTGTCTGATATATGTCTCTGAGATGAGACGAAATGGATTTTTTTGATTTTCTAGATTTTACAAGCAGCAGGCATATTATGTATGCTATGCCCACAGCAATATAACAAAATATATATTTTCATTCAATTAGTCCATGTGCCTTCAATTAGTAATTAAAACAGTCCATGTAATAACAGCAGCAGTTTATAGAGTACCCTTTCCACTGAATACAACGCCCTTTACATACTAATCAGTTCTTGTACTTTATAAAGGTACTGTGCAACATGACTTTCAAAAAAAATCATAATTGCAAATTCAGCCTAAGAGGTCAATATGGCATGACAATCATATAATGAAACGATGAAACGGTTGACTCAAGACTGAGGAACTTGGTAAGAAACTTGGAGAGACACTTGATATAGAATTTTGAATGGGTCACTGAACCTGTCATAAACTGACAGATCACTACTGATGAATCATATAATGGGGGAAATAATAATTTCTTTGAAATCATTACACTCAATATGAGAATTTCTTGGTGAAAATTTGATTGTGAAGTTTTATTTTTATACCGTGGTATAATTAATTAGAATTCTTGTTCTTGTTAGATATAAATTATTTTCCATACTAAAAGTTGAAGACTTTTTAAAAAAGGGTTTCATTTTTTCTGACAGAGAGAAAATTTCATAAATAATGCAATCACTTTCATAATCATGTCAAGATGAAAGTTCAAACAAAAGTAGATGTAGAATATTGCTTTCAGATTGAAGACCTAAGATTGTCAACTACAAATACAAGATCACATCAAAGCTTCAGTGAGAGAAGTTTAAAAGATAAAGGATACAAAAGCATTTTGATAAAGAGAGGTTACAAGTGCGGTGCATATAATTATAGCCAATACCAGAAAGCCAGTGGTAGAAAAGTTTGAAAGGAAATTCTTTCTAATAATACAGCAGATTCATTTATTACCTCCTTAACCCTGTATACATGTAAATGTAATATCTAGCCGAATGCATTTTGATATTTTTGCAGTATTTAATTTTGTGGTTATTATTTTCAGCCAATTCCTACACTTACATGTATCCCCTATTATCTTCTCTCATTTCCCTTATTTGACAAGGAGTACAGCTCAGAAATAATACTTTCTTGTGAAATTCAATGTCCCAAATTCTGAGCTCAATTACAATGTGCAGTCTGAAAATATTCCACTGATTTAATAGTCTTGTAACAAAATACTAACAACTTTAAAAAACAGTGATTTCAACCCTCTTAGATTAAAATGGGTCTTTTCATTATATCGGGATGATGTGTTGTACACAAAAGATAACCGACCATTCATCTTTCACAAGATGCCAAATCATATACCTGTCGGGAAAGAACTTGTATTAAAAACACAGCACTGCCATCAAAAGCATGAAAAATTGAAACAACCATTCAACTATTTTTGACACAAATCAAGCAAAACATTCCAAAGCTGATAAAAAAACAAAAAAACATTGATTGATAAAACTGTAAAAACTACAAAAGCGTTTGAAATTGTCGCACCTTCTGTGTAGTCTTGGCACAAGCCACACTCAGACGAATTTTTCGGGCACGTACTGTGACCATTGCACTGGCATGCTATGTTTGTGTACACGATTCATTCAATCCAACAGGAGATTGGGGGATACAAATGATGGAGTTCGGATGGACCAAGGATCAGGGACAGCGGACGGAATCCAGGAGGAAGGAGATAATCGAAGGCACAAAACAGAAAACAAAAGATAAAAAATAAAGAAAAGAACAAAATGACATTTTCAGCAGCTAATCACAAACGTTCAAGTATTTCTACGTCGATTCAAGAAATAATAAATGGTTCAAAATGAAACTGATGAAACTAGCGGTGATGAAAATGAAATGGTGTACATTGTAACTTTAAAATGATGAACACGAAAATGAAAAATGATAAACAAGGCAGAAATCAAATGAAATCATTAAAAAAACATGAAATGAACTTCAAATGTTAGTTAAATTCTGAATTGCTTAATGGAGGAAACTGAAATAATAATAAGCAACACATTGCATGTGTGGCAGCTTGTTATAATACTCACGAAAGAAGAGAAAGATTTTTAAAAAAATCATAATAAAATGCAAAATTGTGACTACTCTTTGGTATAAATAGTTTGCAAGGATTTGGATAGGAAAAGAAAACTGAAATCTAAACTATGAAATGATCAAGAATATTGGAAAATGGAGAAAGTATCTATCTGATATGATAAAGATTAATTTCATCAGTGAAATTATGTGGAAAGAGACAGTAAGATTGAGGGGGAGAGGGAGATAGAAAGAGAAAGATGGAGAGAGAGAAAGATGGAAAGAGAGAGAGAGAGAGAGAGAGAGAAAGAGAAAGAGAGAGGGGGATAGAATTATATAAAAAAGAGAAAAAGAAAAGAAAAGGGAGAGAGATGCAGAGAGAAAGAGAAAACAGAAAGAAGGATAGACAGTCACCGACGGATACAGGGAGATAGGGGAGAAGGATGTGGAGAGCAGAAGACGGGAAGAAATACCAACAAATTCTAAAATCTAAATAAATGATGTTTGAGTGAGAGAGGTAAATAAATATATGAACAAGCTACAAACAAAACTTTAATAATAGTTTAGGAATCCCAGGGAAAGAAATAATAAGATCAACTTTGACACTTTTGAAAAATTCAAACGACTTTTAAATATTCTATCTACGTTTGACTTCAATGCCAGGAATAAATGTTCGAAATAACAGAATATGCATTTGGTATCATATATTTTATGAAATTTAAAGAAAGAAATAAGTATGATACGTTAAAGAAATGATGACTGAATGATATACTGTAACATAACCTCAAAATGAACATAAAATGAATAGAGCAACTACTTGGACTTGAAAGGTTAGGGGAACAACATGCATGATGACAGAATGCAATTGAATGATACCCATGCAGCATGCATCATGCAAACATATAAACAAACAAATGAACAATTCCTAATGGCATACATATTTCTCAATCTGAGATGTAGTCCAGTACAGTCTTAGACCAATTTCATTGCCTCCATCCGTGGCTGAGGGATAGTCTACATGGTCTGCATGTATGCCTCAGTCCAGAACTGGTCCACGATCAAGGATTGGGGCACAACTAATTCAATGAGTATTTTTAGACAATGACTGAACTACATGTACATGTATAGGGCCTGGGTTCAGGTATCAGTCTTGGTTTAAAGCCTATCTGCACTAGTTTGGCCAGGAGGGATTAGACCTCCCTGCATGGTCACTGACAGGTGGTTATCTCATCAAATCAGCTCTCAATTAAAATAAGAAAAAGAGGACCATGGGGGGACCAATGGTCACCGCTTAGGCATTGTTTGCTATATCAAGGTTTCAAATAGCTATAAGTAGTGCAGTGGGGCTTTAAGTGATCTTGTAAGGAACAAGATTTCCCTTTTTACAGGTTCGGTTATTGGTCTAAAACTGAATTTCTGGACTATACCATGACTGGTTCTATTTAATTGAATCATAATAAGTTGTTTTGTCTGACAATACACTGAATGAATGCTATAAATCCTAAAACCTCACAACAATAAATAACATTAATTCTTTCTAATTTTCCATTCCAATCTAGCTCCAAAAGCGTTCCATTGTCATGCACTAGTGTCAAACCATGTGACAACTTCAGCCATAAAGGAATGAACAGCCTCATTTACCTATGCAAACTCTGATCACATATCTATGCTAACATTTTAACGCTTAAAGGGAACCAACTCTGTGACAAGAAATACATTTTTGGGAAGAGAATTTCATAAATGCAAGTCATTTGCTCTCAACATGCTAAAAAAAGTTGGATTTTTAAATTAAAAATTACCACAATGAAAGCAGGTTTTGTTTTCTTTGTTTTCATTTTCATCAATGAAGCAATCTAACAGTAAATGGGTATATGTATTGAGAAAAGTGAAGTTTAAACCATTTTCACAAACTAGAATTGATACATGTACTTCTATCCAGAGAGACTACAATCTACTGAAATATTGAGTTTTAAAACTTTTATGACATTCTATAACATTCAACAAACTTTGGAAAAAAATAGACAAGGCATCAGATGCCAACTTACATGGACACTGGACGAAATACCACCTCTGGGCGGGGCACATGCCGTAGTCGACAACGACGGGTTCGAGGGCGGTGTTGACGGGTCCGGTGTAACTGCCTTCCATGCATGCCCCTAGGCCGTCCCTGTTTCCTCCATCACACCAACCGCAGGCAGGGTCACCCTGGCACTCCTGACACGTCTGGTAGTTGGTACAGATTTCTTGGAGGAAAGGAGAAAGAGATTTTAGGATATGGGGAGCGTATGTTTTACAGAAGACCAAATTGAGAACAGGGCCCCATCTTACAAAGAGTTGATATTAATCGTAATTCTTTGTAAGACGGGGCCCAGATCTCCTGTAGAAAGGGATTAATTAGACATATTATCAAGTTACATGTAACCTAGGTCAAGCAGGAATTCCTGAGAGGTTCCTTGGAAAAATTAAGAAAGGAATCATCAAAGAAGACAAGTAAATACTTGATGAAAGACTACATCAAGATTTTGTAGGAGAGTTGTAGGCAGAGAAATAAAGATGGGGAAAGAAGGGTATAGAGATGAGAGAAGAGATTGAGAGAGAAATAGATAAAGAGAAGAAAGGGTGGAGGAAGAAAGAGAGGGGGTGGAGAGAAGAAGTGAGAAATAGGGAGAGATAGAGAGACAGAAACTTATAAAAAGATGCTTAGAAAGAGAGATGACACAGCTAGTAAGAAGCACAAATTGATCTCATCACTTACTTTGGCATCTCTCTACATTGGCTCTCCACTCCAACAGACATACTAACAGACAGACATACAGACATTCAAACAAATGGACAAACAAACATACAAACAGAGAGTTTTACCCACTTGAGCATTTCTCTACATTGGTTCTCCACTCCAAGCACAGACCAAATGGAAATGACGTCATGTACGAGGTGGAATCCACACAGACAGACACAGGCAGACAGACATACAGACATTCAAACAAATGGACAAACAAACATACAAACAGAGAGTTTTACCCACTTGAGCATTTCTCTACATTGGTTCTCCACTCCAAGCACAGACCAAATGGAAATGACGTCATGTATGAGGTGGAATCCACACAGACAGACACAGGCAGACAGACGTACAAACAGGCATTCAAACAAACAGATGAACAAACAAAGATTTTTACTCACTTGGGCATTTCTCTACATTGGTTCTCCACTCCAAGCACAGACCGAATGGAATGACGTCATGTACGAGGTGGAATCCACACAGACAGACACAGGCAGACAGACATACAAACAGGCATTCAAACAAACAGACGAACAAAAAAAGAGGTTTACTCACTTGGGCATTTCTCTACATTGGTTCTCCACTCCAAGCACAGACCAAAAGGAAATGACGTCATGTAGGTGGTGGAATCCACACAGACAGACACAGGCAGACAGACATACAAACAGGCATTCAAACAAACAGACGAACAAAAAAAGAGGTTTACTCACTTGGGCATTTCTCTACATTGGTTCTCCACTCCAAGCACAGACCGAATGGAATGACGTCATGTACGAGGTGGAATCCACACAGACAGACACAGGCAGACAGACATACAAACAGGCATTCAAACAAACAGACGAACAAAAAAAGAGGTTTACTCACTTGGGCATTTCTCTACATTGGTTCTCCACTCCAAGCACAGACCGAATGGAAATGATGTCATGTAGGTGGTGGAATCCACACAGACAGACACAGGCAGACAGACATACAAACAGGCATTCAAACAAACAGACGAACAAAAAAAGAGGTTTACTCACTTGGGCATTTCTCTACATTGGTTCTCCACTCCAGGCACAGACCGAATGGAAATGATGTCATGTAGGTGGTGGAATCCACACATCTTTCCTGACTCTGACACCACATACAGCTGTTGCTATTGTCTGACAGGCACGAGGAGCAGGAATCAAATAAACCACATGGTTCACTGCATGACCCTGTATTACCTGTTAGCAAACATACATGTATATAACACATATCATTTTAATTTACTTGTTTCAAACATCGCAAATGCAAATGAACTTTTTGATGTTTCTAAATAAAACCTGTACCTACTCAGGCAGTTAATCTAAGCATAAAGCTTTTGTAAATAAGTATTTGTAATAGTGGTTATCATCCTGTTGTCATTGACAATGTAAGATACTGTCAGCTGACTGAAAACTATACAACAGACAAATTTACTATTATGCCTTTTCTACTCATGCTCTGGTTACCTCTTGATGTTGATGGTTGACATCAGCCACCCCCTCCCCCTCTCTCTCCCTCTCTCTATCTGTCTCTGTCTGTCTCTCTCTCTATCACTCTCTCTATCTCTCATCCTCTCTTTCTCTCCTCCCCTCCTCCTCCTCCTCCATATGTTCTACGATGGTTATCTACAATAGTCTAAACCATGACATAGTTACCTCCCGATGTTGAAGGTTGACACTTTCCACCCGACCATTGACAGTAGTTCTGACTATTGCAGGAGCGGCAGTTGTAGAAGACGGAACATGTTGGTGGTTCACACTCTTGACTGCTTATCTGATATGGGGAATAAAAGAACAAGGTTTATCTCAAGATCATCACACAAAAATCAAATTTGTTGTCTCCACTAGAAAAGGTAAGTGGTACCCTACAGATTCTTGGGTAAAGTCATGGGCCCTGGGAAATTTTGCATTGGACCAACACTTCTAGTAAACAGAAAATTTGGCCAATTCACACTCTTGGCTAATCTGACAAGGCAAAAATAAGAATAAAGTTTATTGTAAGATTAATACCAGCAAAACAAAATCAGCATTAGTCAATATAAGATTTCAGTACACAATACTCATGTGTACATTTTCTGGTATTTTTTTAACAGGACTCTTCTTGGGTTTTCTTAAAGGAAACCGAACCCCAAGTAATAAATTTACCTATTCTGAGAGATATATTATATTATTGCCCATAAATCTACAAGATTCCCCACCAAAGTGTATGAGAGAGGTATAAAGCAAAAATAAATTACAGTTACTCAGCACGACATGGGCATCGCCATTTTCTTGATAATGTGACGTACTATGCGAAGTCGGTTATCAAGTAAATGTATTCAAATTTATGGATGCTTCTTTCCCAGACGTGTGTGGTGATGAAGCATTTCATTCAGCTGCTATTATCCTTTGTACTATAATTGCCAGAAGGCAAATTGCATAAGTAAGTCAGTGCTCTCCTGGGGTGAAGGTTTCTCATAAATGAAATGGATTTGTCAACTGCTATAGTGTAGTATTTATAAATTAATTTTGTTACAATTGTGCCCCTGTTATTTATTATTCACCTTATATAATTTATATCATCTCAATTATTATTTTTTTTCATTGAAAAGTAAAGGTTTCGTTATTGATTTAAAAATTCTTTCCAACTAAAGCTGGGTGCATGATACATGTACAACTTCAACAGGTACGTCACATTTTCAAGAAAATGGCTGCGCCCATGTTATGCTGAAAGGCATCACATAATGCGAAGAATATCTTCATTTATATATATCTTGTATATTTTCGTAAGGAATATTGTACATCAAAGGGCAGGAATACATCTCATTTTTCAGAATACCTACACTTATTCTTTGGGTTTAGGTTTCCTTTAAGCTCTTTTAGAAACACCCACTGCTCCTATGTATTTCCTTTTTATTCAAATCAAATGTACATCTTACTATGCCTGATAAGATGACTAAATGTGTTAACTAAAATCCAACCATATTCAAAGAATCTAATAGCTTTCATCAACTATTGTTATTAATAACAAATTTTTAAGACAAGGCCCTCATTTCCATCCTCTAAACAAATGTAAAAATGGCTTGTTCTATCTTACCTCATTTGCACACTTCTTACTGCAGTTTCCATTGCAAAATCCACAGCCTGGTGCCTCAACACAGGATTGGCAGGTGCTGATCATACCGCACTGTGGATCTACAGAACAAAAAATGGTAACCAGTCTTATATCAATCTCTTCAACACTGTACATCTTCCACAAGCTACACACACAATCAAAAGCCTCAGCAATTATTTACAACAATATATCAAGGAAGGAATATTCCTCATTTTCTTTTTCATGTTCTATGAACAGCATAAAATGTCAGATTTGATAGTCAGCATATAGTTGTGAAAGTGAAAATCTATCCATCCATGATTTAATCACACGTTAACAAAATTGGTGAGTAAGAGAATATTTCCTCTGTTTCGAGCCCGATAGCGTTTCCTCTGTGCAAAATTATATGAGTTAACACCCTTCTGGCTCCAAGCAGACAATTTGCTATTCATTATCATAAGTTACAGTGTAGTGTTCTAATAGGATAAGGTTTTCTGGAAGGGCTTAGCACATTTTTTTTCTGGATTTGATGACATCAGATATCATGCAATTTTCAATTATTATAATTTTTTGTTTTGACATCCATACGGTTTGCTACATGTATGTTGGTTTTATTTGCATATCAAAGCTTTCTATTTATTTCTTGAAATGTTTTTGTACTTTCGCTTTGGACCACCTATCATTGTCCTTAGGGTTGTACCAGGTCCATAGAATCCATTTAAAATTGAAATGTAAATGGAATTTTGTTAAACATTCAGCACCAGATATGCAAATGTCTAAAGACAGGGATACAGTCTATTTTTTTAAATACAAAATTTGTATGAAAAAGAGCAAAGAAATCTTGGGTTTAAAACATTAGTATGAAGGCCACAAAATATGAAACATTCCTCCCAAGATAGGAATGGTTGGCAGCTATGGAAATCAAGGGGGGTGTTTCACAAAGATCCTTAGTTGAACTTATCTCTTAGTTGGACTTAACAATTATGGAAAGCCGTTAGCATCCTTGAAAAATATTTTGGAAAAGTTATTTCAAAAGGCATAAAATGTTGATTCAAATTGTTCTTATTTTCTATTATCATGGGAGATTCATGTTCTTGATGTGGAATTTATGAAAGTCTAAAATAATTGTATTTTTGCTTTTTAATATATTTCATTTTAAGGCTACAAATGACTCTCCATAACATTTAAGTCTAACTTAGAGTTAAGTTCGACTTAGAATCTTTGTGAAACACCCCCTGGACTTTCTTAAAAGACATACCTTCTTCAATGGGGCAGGTTGAGTGGTTAGTTGCTAGCTCTGGGACGGAGTTTGCTGACACGCAGGATTCACTAACGAGATCCCAGACGCACCAAAGGCCAGGCAGGCCTTCTACACACACGGAAGAATTAGTAATTACAGAACAGTTCCCTGGAAATCATAAGAAAATCAGGAGAATGCAGATGTTAGAAATAAATTGAGATATAAACTCGTGATAGTGTCCCACAAATCATTTAATGTGAACAACAAACTTGAACTAGCACTGTTAAAAGCCCTTTTTTTCAACATATAAGTCAAGAGAAGATATTAGATATTTGTTCACTTTGCTAGCAACAAAAATGTGAAATATATATGAAAATAGTTCAGTTTTAGCATATATTTTAAAATGGAAATCGACCCTTATAACCAACTGGTATAAAAATTTAAAAAAATGAAATTTGTCTGCTTCCATTAAAACCAACATATTATCAGGATAAACTTCCCCTTAAAATATGCCACCTGGAGACGAGAAATGAGGTTGATATAAGCAGATGATCTTCATGTACAAGTTAAGATCGTACAGGTTTCAATGAGAAACATTGTCAAAGGAAACAAACCAGGTCTTGAATTGATAGATGGCCTTTATATACAGGTGGTTGCTATAGCACTTATGATGACCAACATTATAACAAATGTCAATCAAACTTATGGGATACATGTATATCCATTTTAAATTTCTTGAAACCAAAACGGTAAAGGTTGAATAATCTATGTATCACTTATGAATGAATGAATGAATGAATGAATGAATGAATGAATGAATGAATGAATGAATGAAGTGAAATAAAATGAATGAATGAATGAATAAATGATATGAATAAATGAAATGAATGATTGAACAAAAGAATGAAATGAAATAAAATGAATGAATGAATGAATGAAATGAAATAAAATGAATGAATGAATGAAATGAAATAAAATGAATGAATGAATGAAATGAAATAAAATGAATGAATGAATGAATGAATGAATGAAATAAAGGAATGAATGATTGAATGAACGAATGAATGAATTAAATTAAATGAGTGAAATGAAATGAATGAATGTAGGAATGAATGAATGAATGAAATAAAGGAATGAATGAAGTAAAATAAAGGAATGAATGAATGAATGAATCAACGAATTAAATCAAATGAGTGAAATTAAATGAATGAATGAATGAATGAATGAATGAATGAAATAAAGGAATGAATGAATGAAATAAAGGAATGAATGAATGATTGAATGAACGAATTAAATCAAATGAGTGAAATGAAATGAATGAATGAATGAATGAATGTAGGAATGAATGATTGAATGAATAAACGAATGAATGATTGGATGTATGAATGAGTGAATGAATGAATGAATGAGTGAATGAATGAATGAATGAATGAATGAATGAATGAATGAATGAATGAATGAAATTAAATGAGTGAAATGAAATGAATGAACAAATGAATGAATGAAAGATTGTACCTGGGATGTATAATAAGGCACTGGTAGAGAGAAGACCATTGTATCCACTGTATATCCACATGGATTCCTGATAGATGAATGCTCTATGAGCAAAGAGAGATACCTCGTTGTGTAACCCTGTGGTCATCTCTATCTGCTCCCAGCTTGCACATTCTGGAGGGAAAAAATTCATAACTCTGTCATTATCATCTTGATCATCATGGTCATTGCATTCTATCTTATTATCACTATCACCATCACCACCACAACCATCGTCATCCTCATTACCATCATTGCCCTCCTCCTCCTCATCTTCATTATCATCACCATTTTTATCAACATCATCTCCATTCTCATTGACAACATCTCCATCATTGCCCCCTCCCCTACTCATCATCAGCATTATCTTTGTAATCATCATCACCATCATCACCATCAGGCCTAAAACAAAAAGATGTTGTATTGCCCTTTGCGACCGACCCAAAAATCTTGAAATCTACGGTAGGCTTTTTTAGAAAAAAAAATGTATTAAACCATTCAAAACTGAGAAATATCAGCCCAAAGAGGGAGTAAAAATGAAATTAAAAAAGTAATTTAAAAAAAAAAAGATTTCTGACCGACTGACCCATCTTTTGGTACCTACAACACCTTTTTTTTTAGGCATCATCATCATCATCTCCTTCATTATCACCATCATCTCCACTGTCATTATCAGAATAACATCATTATCACCTACATCACCATCACTATGCTTATTATGACAACGTCATCCTAATTATCATGTTAATACATTTTATTTATAAATGGAAGAGGAAAATGGTAAATTTGATATTGCATTGTCCGTTCAACTATTTCTTAACATACCCACACCTATCTTCTTTTAAGTGTACACTGTATATACATGTATGTATGTGGGAGGGGGGGGGGGGTATCCAAAATTCTTTTGCGGAAGAAACTCACCAAGGTTGTAAGCTAAGAAGTCTTTGGAATAGCACTTGGCTCCATTAGGGCGTGTGTTGTCTGTATGCGTATTGCCCCCAAATACAAGCATCAACCCGTTTAAAATCACTGCTGAGTGGAAAAACCGGGGCTGAAGACTCTCCTTCAATATAAGCCTGTAAGGATGAAAACAATGAATGATATAACAGTTTCTGTATTTATTAACATCCAAGTTTGATTGGCTTAGGGTGTTTTATACACATTTTTGGGAGAAAACGTTCAAGTCTGCAATGTCCTGAACCATAGAGTTTTAATATAGCCACATATTTTGACCTGGAAATCATTTCCATTATATTCAGATTTTCAACTCCATGTTAATGTGAATAAAAATAGCTTAAAATTCATAATTAAATTGACAGCACAAGGGGCAGATAGATTTTATAGACTTTGACTTTCTTTTGCTATTTGTAACTAGTTGCATCAAATCTATGAATTCCATAAAGTACTCAGTATGTCACCCATAAGTGATCCAATATAATGCTAGGTTTGTTACTCAATTAAATGAAATGTTTTTTACGAATGATTCCCTTTAATGGAAATGAAGAAGATACAGACCCAATGAAACAACAAATCAGAAGAAAAATAAATTCCTTCAATTTGATCACTTTCTCATGGTATGCCAGGCTAAAGCTGTGGTAATTACATTACTGCAGGGCCCTCATGAAGTTTATTTGGTTTGATGGTTGTTTTACCAGACTGCTAAGAAAACATGTGTATGCTTGCAAGTAAGCGACCAGGGTACAGAATGCTTTAAGTCCTCTCCGAGGGACTCGGTTATGAGGATTAATGCCTTACCAAAGGGCACTAGTGCATTGACTTGATTTCGAACAAGCGACCTCCCAGTTACGAGACCATTGCTCTACCACTGAGCCATCGCGTCTCTTTCAAAGTCATACTAATGATAGCTACAATGGATAAAGGCCACATAATGTACTTACCATGATTTTGTATTCACATCATACTGGTATGTTTGGTCTGACAGCATATGATCGTTGCCCGTCTTCAGTTTAAACCCTCCGTGTATGTAGATCTTGCCACTCTCTGGGTGATAGACACTGGAATGCCCGTACGCCCCTACCACCGCTGCCCCCCTGGTCCTCACCTCCGACCATCTACCCGATGCTGATAAGAAGAAGAAGAAGAAAAAGTGCAGAGGAAAATGATGAAATGTGCTTAATTCTCTAATCAGTACTATTGCAACTTATATAGGGGGTAGTTGTCCTAGGGGTTAGTTGTCCTAGAGGGTGGTTATAGTAGGGGTGGTTGTCCAGGGGGTAGGTGTCCTATAACTCTATTGCAATGATGTTGGGATATGTATGTCAATATTCCATCTCAAAATGGTTATGGTTGAATACCCTTCCACATATTAACTGGGCATCAACCTTTGGGCAGGATATTTTTGGATATCTTTGGATATCTTTGGATATATATGTTTGGATATGTTTGGATATGTTTGGATATGTTTGGATATGTTTTGGATATGTTTTGGATATGATTTGGATATGTTTTGGGTATGTTTGGATGCTTGGATGCTTGGATATGATTTGGATAGGTTTTGGATATGTTTGGGTATGTTTGGATATGTTTGGGTATGTTTGGATATGTTTGGATATGTATGTCAATATTTCATCTCAAAATAGTTATGGTTTAATACCCTTCCACGTATTAACTGGGCATCAACCTTTGGGCAGGATATGCCAGGAACAGCATGGAAAGGGTTATACTTATACATGATCAAATCTCACTCTCTGTTTTTGAAATTGAACTTTTCGAGTATTATTTGGGGTTGATCCCAAGCCTTGATAATATCATCTCCAACGCGTTTTCTTGGGAATTGCAAACGCGGTGCCACTGGAACTGGGAATAGCTGAACTTAGTTTGCAGAACCAGACCCCTGTCAGTCATACCACACACCACAAGGTCTGAATTCTAAGACTAAGTGTACATAGACCTAACGTTCAACTGCACACCATAGGCCCTGTATTGTAGCTGCCAGAGACAATGTTAGGCTATGCTCGAGGCTTTACGGAATGGTGTTTATGTGTCAAAAAAAGTCTGTGCCTTGCAGACTAGGCTAGGCTGAACTGGGTATAGTGTAATCTTTCTGCTGATCAACAATATGGATAATGTTCATGTTATGTCACCTTATCAGATGAACTCCAGGGCATTTCATAAAGCATGAAAATGAGTACATCGGCAGTGGCAGATAATTGATCATGATACCGCGACAAATATGTGGAGGATGACTGTCAGAAATTAATGTTTACAATATCATTTTGTTCAAGCGATTTTTTAATAATCTTTTTAGGATTATTAGCTCACAGCCAAAAAACAAAAATCTATAAATATATATAGTTGTAACATGTACAAGAAAATAACTTCTTGTTGCAGTATTCTTCAATCTTTAAAAAAGAAATGAAATATGCACATTCCAAGATTCATAGAAATTGACATTGACTTGACTTTTAAGACATAAAGCCTTTTAAAAACATAAAGAACTTCAAATTAAAAAGGGGATGGGGAAAGAGAGAGAAAATCTCTTTCATATATTTGTTCTTTTCAAAATCTTTACATTTTCCCTTTCACTTCATATCATTGATGGCTGTATTTCATTTCACTTCCCAAATTTTCGCATTGATCAGGCAACTGATAAGAGACTATACATGTAGGTCTGGATATAGTAACCACTATTTAAGATATTATGTGCGATTCTTTGACATTTTCAAAAATGTTTACGCAAATTTAATATATAGGTTAGATAAAGCGATATTCTAATAGCTGTTGTATCACATACCTTTCCCCGACCATAATTAATTTCAGAGCAAAATAATTATACAGGTTAGGTAACATACCTACATGTATTTATTCAGATATCATACCTTTCCCCCAATTTCATTAAATGTCTGAGCAAAATATTATGGTCATGTAACACAGTATCTAAAACACTATTTCAGATATGTTGACGATTTATTTTCTTTATTGTTCGCCCTAATTTGCACAGCTACAGGTGAATACTCATCATTCTTAACCCATTTCTATGCATCAAATACTCCATCACCCAGAGCAACATCCTTCGTTTAATCTTCCTTGTCATTTTATATTCATAAGGCCTGTTTTCATCAGCTCGAGCTTGGCAAAGAACCTGCTATTTAACCATCCCTATTGAACTGGTTAATTTGCCCCTTCATTAGCCTGCAATTGCAATTATCAGGATATTTGTTCAAGAAAATATTCAAGAAAATATCCAGAGAAATCTTGGTCTTGTTTCCAAAATATCCCGCTATTTGGGAATTAGCGGGCTAATTTGCGCCTGTCCGAGCTAGTTTGTGATGAGCTTATCAGCCTGGTGAAGATGTAATCTAGAGCTTCCGGATAATATCCTAAGTCTGAAACTAGCGGGTTATTTGGCAAACTTGAGCTGATAAACACAGGCCTCTTTCCTTCACTCTTCCCCACCAATTGTTTACATGTACATCATTCGTGCATGCATTGCCAAGATGTATCGACCCACTTCCTTTTCTCAGTAAGTGTAAATCTTCCTTCAGGAAAAACAAAGCTACTGGATTTCCTTTTATGTTGAAAAAAACTTGGTCAAGTTTAAATGCCATGCCCTCAAATATTGTTCATTTTACGGCAGCCTCACTGATTATTCTGATTCTCCAAATAGCCCAAAAAATATTCATACGTATATAAAGATCACTTTTATTTAAAGACCAACTCTTCCCTCAAGAAAATATTGAAAGTAATTTGCATATCATCTGCTGAAGGGTGCTCCGTGTTAAAGTATGACTAAATGAACATCTGGCACTATTAGAGCAGACCATTTACTGTAATTGCTGTTATTTTCACATGATTATTAGGATCTAGGAGTGACTTGTGTAAATCACTATATCACTTGTTTTTCTAGTTTACCTCCAATGACTTACATATATTTCAACTTTATCTACTTACTGATGTTATATTCCTGAACCAGATTGATGTAGCTATATATGGGACTGTAGCCAAAGAAGACGACCATGACGTCATCAATGACATGCGCACTGTGGCCCTCTAAGGCGTGGGGTCCGTCCGTCATGTTGGTCCATGTTTGAGACGCAAGATCAAAGGACCACATCTCAGCTGTTATCCCGCTCCCGGATAACGACCCGCCGAACATATAGAATTTATCCTGCGACAAAGGGATTCAAATACATGTGTAAGAGTTCATGAGCTACTGTACCTTCTACTGCTACAGAAAACTTGCACTACATACACATACTCCTGAGAATCATAGCAATCCCGGATATTGCACTTTGTTAAGGGCAAACAATTAAAATTAAAATTAATAAAACTTCATTAAAATTAACAAAATATCAAAAATAAAAAAAACTTGTTACCCTCAAATAAACTTTTATCAATCTTTTATTGAACATCACTAAAGGATAATTTTTTTATTAAACATCACTAAAGGATATTTCCTTGAAAGGTTATAAAAAACCAACATAATGCATTGAGTCTCAGTTTTATTGTTTTGTTCATGAATGTTTAGGTCTTGAATGAACAAAAATTGGTGAATAAATGAGCCTCCACATAAAGAGAGATGAAATGGAAAGGAAAAAGAGTGGATGGAGGGAAGGGGAGATGGAAAGAGAGGAGGGGAGAGAGGGAGATAGTAAAAGAGGGAGAAAGAGAGAAAGAGAGATGGAGAAAGAGAGAAAGAGAGTGGGAGAGAGTGGGAGAGAGGGAGAGAGAGAGGGAGATAGTAAAAGAGGGAGAAAGAAAGAAAGAGAGAGGGAGAAAGAGAGAAAGAGAGTGGGAGAGAGTGGGAGAGAGGGAGAGAGAGAGGGAGAGAGGGAGATAGTAAAAGAGGGAGAAAGAGAGAAAGAGAGAGGGAGAAAGAGAGAAAGAGAGTGGGAGAGAGTGGGAGAGAGTGGGAGAGAGTGGGAGAGAGTGGGAGAGAGAAAGAGAGAGGGGGAGAGAGAAAGGGAGAAGGAAGGGGGGGACACATAGACATAGAAATTAAGGACTTTTAGATTCGCACGAAGACAATGTGGATTGCTACGCTCGACATCCTTTTAATGCACTGCCTTGAATGGACGTCACACGTATCGGTCCACGCAAATCTAAAAGTCCCTAAAACACTATTCAGGGCCTCAGGAAACTGCATAATTGTCAGAATATTTCACTGGCTTCATGACGTAAATGCAGTCATGTATGAATTTCAGGGTTACTAATCGAATCCTGAACAAAGAGCAGGATAATTGTGCCACTTCTTTTTAACCCCAAATCTATTTCATTAAAAGTCTTCCTCTTCCTCTTTATCTCCAAGAAGACAATATAAAATTCATACCTCATACAGGACAGTAGAATGTGAAAATCTTGGCCTGGGCAGGACTCTGTATTCTGCCACGGCATCTATGACCAGTGATGTTTCTGTTGGAATGTTATATCTGAAACCATAAAAAGAAAAAGAAAAAAATGCTTGATTAGAAAATGAAGACATAGGCTGTAATGTAAAGACACAAGGGTAGATGTAGTCTGATCCAATCCACAGATAAATTGGTATACCGGTAGTGCTTTTCCCTTGCAGTTACAAAGCGCTTAAAAATTATCTCCACATTATAAGGACCCCTTAAACACTTTTAAAAACTTGCTTTTGCAAAGCATCTACAGTGAAATGCACATTATACTCAAGTTCTCACAGTTAACTAAATCATTCATACCCCTCGTACGTTTTATATATTTTGAATTTTTCGTAGCTCAAGAATGAAAGATGGACTGGTTGAATTATTTAGAGACTTTGTTGAATACTTTTAGATGTGAGCTCAATTTTTCACATCCTTAACAAAGTTCAAAACTTGGTAAGGGTATGAATAATTTATTGTTAGCTGTCAGTCTTGGGATAGCTTAATTCCAGGAGCTACTAGAAGGGATTACCATTTCAAGGATCCAGCCCATGAACACTGAATATCAACATACACTGTATGCATCTCATAATGGAAATTTTGATAATAATCATTATAGATCGAGAGAGAGAGTAATCTGGAATGAGGGGACGGAATCCGATCTGGCGAAAATGAAGCCCCTCACGTCACTTTTAATCAACGATATCTTCATTTCATCCACTGCACGATACAATAATACAATCATCAATATGGATCTCCTGATTGAAATCCATCTACATAACATGTATCCACTCTTCTGTTTCAATAGATGCAGGCCTTCACAATCCCATCTCTCTTTGGAAAATATAATATATTGCATGAGACCTATATATGTAGTTCATGGTCATTTATTGATGCGGAGCTAATTTCAGAAAATGTCATCTTTGTTATTAAATATCAACAGACCAGCATACATTGTAAATAGGGCCCCTCAATGTCTGCCAATTTGTTGATGATAATATCTAATTGAAATAGGAATTCCTTCAAAAAAAGAATGTATGTGAGATGATGATGACTACCATAGAGGGACGAGGATGTACACATGTACAGAAAGAAATATAAAATTGCATATTTTTGTAATGACTTTGATACATTTATGTTACCGCTGAATCATAATATTAACCCAGCGCCTACGGGAACTGGGTGAATCCTGTACGATGTCGACAGGAATTAGATAATTCAGTGGTCAACAGGATGACTTATGACTGTCACATTAATAGCTACGGTTTACCAAAATCAACAACATATTCTTTGATAATTTTTATGTATAGCTCTGCTCTGTGAAACAACAGTTAGTTTGTAAGAGCGCTATAGAAATGACTTATTGAATTTGTATTGTATGGTCCAAGTAACTCTGCAATAGTCGGTGCTTATATGACATGTTACAATTACCAAATGTACTAGTGATTTCTATTAAAGGGAGTTCCACACAAAGGAAACCTAATGGAGTAAAAGTTTACAAATAAAATAAGGAAAGACAGATATTTATTTTAAAAACAGTGCCCACTGCATGAGGATTGCCAAAAATTGAATTGGAATAATCTGTTCAACGGCACTCTTCATCAACTGGTGATCAGATGTTCAAAAGAATAAAAATGATTTATTAAGACATTCAATTACTATCCACCAAAATCCCCATATAAAATAACTATTGGATACAAGCCCCGTTTTCTGTCTAGTAATTTGTATTGTTCACAAGATTATGCCACTGAATGCTCGACTGAAGTGTATCACTAGGGGCATTCACACCTACAACAAAGAGTGAGATTTAAAAATTAAATTTTGCATCGCGATCCAAAAATAGTTTTTCTTTGCGTGTGTGGACAGAATAATTTAACTAATCCTTGCAGTAAGATCTTTTGATTTTCCAGAATATTTGCGATAGTTTACCGGGCACTGTGTGTGTGAATGGCATTGAGAATATTAAAAAAAAAAAAATCAATTTATTTAATCGCAGGATTCCAAGCGAGCATACATCGTCGAGATTCATGCATGCGCAGTTCGGACTTTCTTGCCGTCGAACAAGTATTCTCCCTGTGAATGGTTGCCAAAAAAAAAAATCAATCTTTGCATCGCGATCCAATTCGCGCTAAATTGACATGTGTGAACAGGCCTATTCTCATGGAGTATTCATTAAATATTCACTTTATGAATACATGCATGCCTGGATTGGACAGAAACAGTGCTGAGATTAGCCAGGATTCTCACTGAGGGTGGTTTGCGGTTTTCCGCATCCACCTGGAATCACCCAGCAAGCCACAGTAGCAAGGTGGGTAATGGCTTGAGAGCTTGGATGCGGTTCAGTATCTTATAAGAGGCCCATCTTTCCGTCCTAATCCACTGGAGGAGTCAATAAACCCAGTGTATGCGGTTTCTACGATAATAATGATGATGGAAAATAATCCATAACACAACATGATACATCTAGAGCTTCATAATTGGAAATACAAATCCAAAATTATCAATAACACACAAATCTGTTAGAAATTCTGGTCTGGACATTTGGAATAATTTTCCTGACAACATATGCAAATGTCTATTAAGTCTTTCCTCTACATAAATAAATAAATAAATAAAGAAGGAAGGAAAATAAATCAAATAATGAATGAACAAATGAGTTAACAAATACATTAATAAATAAACAAACAAAGAAATAGATAAATTTATAAAAAGTAAATATACATTAAAATACATATGCTAGATTTTCTCAATTTCTCAACCACAAAAATTGGTGCATACATGAAGTTAGATCGTCAGAATTATTTTGCATATCTCTGACCCAGATCTATATTATATGGCAGAGAAGAATTCCATGAAGAATTTGCATAATCAAGGGAACAACCCTCGAAATTGACAAAGTCAAAGTAATTAGGTTGCGAGAGCCTTCCTGTCTGCGTCGCTCTACAAATACCACTTCGCAATTATGATTAATGGGCATTACTTGATGAAAAAAGCACTTTCGCCTCCAGAAAAAATTCCATTTCCATATATTTGCTGTATGAAAGGCTAATGCTGTTTCCATAAACTCAATTTCCCTACATTAATATGGTATGTTCTAGTAGGTTGCTTTATTGATTGGGGGGGGGGGAGCATTTTATAAAAATAGATTTTACAAACGCATTTCATAATATGCATTAGTAGTGAAATAGAAAAAGAGAATCAAAAGAAACTGTAAAGAACCAATGGCATGTTTACAACTGACAGAAGTTAATCAGTATCCTTTTAGTGCACTCATACCCAATGACTATCTACATGGACATGCATACACAGCATGTTTTTCAGATAGAGTGTAAGCTGTGCACATATCGTTAGAAGAGCACATCACCAATTTTATGTCCAAATATTCATACATATACTTTACATTCTATATTTCATTAAAGCCCCCAAGTCTATGACTCAGCCGTGTAAAATGACCAATGTACGGTGGAGGTAGTGTAGAGGAATAGGAGAAGGAATGGATCTTCTTTCCAAATATTTCTCCCAAAATGAGGTTGTCTTCTTATCAGAAGCCTACAGTTTGTCGTTTGGAAGAACCCATCAACATTTTCATGTCCAAATAATCGTACTTATACCTCACATTCTATGTGCCCGTCAAAGCCCCTATTAAGTCTATGACTCAGCTGTGTAAAATGAGCAATGTAAGGTGAAGGTAGGGTAGAGGAAGAGAAGGAATGGATCTTCTTTCCAAATCTTCCTCCCAGAATGAGGTTGTCTCCTTATCAGAAGCCTATACAGTTTATGTCATTTGGAAGCATTCATCAAAATTTTCATGTCTAAATAATCATACATATACCTTACATTCTCTATTCCACAGAGCCTCAAGATCTATGACTCAGCGGTGAAAAATTGCCAAAGGTAAGGTGAAGGTGAAGGTTAGTAGAGGAGGAAGAGAAGCAAAGGATCTCCCTTTTAAAATCTTTCTTCTAGGTGGAGATTTGTCTGGTAAATTCCAATGCTCACCTCCTTCATATAAACCTAATGTTTATGTCATTGGAAGAACCCATCAACCTTTTCATGTCCAAATAATCGTACATATACCTTGCATTCTATATGCCGTTAAAGCCCCCCCCCCCCCCCCCCCCAAGTCTATGACTCAGCCGTGTAAAGAGACCGATATAAGGTGAAGGTTGGGTGGAGGAAGAAGAGAAGAAATGGATCTTCTTTCCAAACCTTCGTCCCAGAATGAGGTTGTCTCCTTATCAGAAGCCTACACTTTATGACGTTTGGAAGAACCCATCAACATTTTCATGTCTAAATAATCATACATATACTTTACATTTTCTATTCCACAGAGCCTAGAGATCTATGACTCAGCCGTGTAAAGTGACCAAGGTAAGTTGAAAATTTGGTAGAGGAAAAGGAGAAGGAATGGATCTCCCTCCAAGTCTTTCTTCTAAATCTGTGGAGATTTATTTAGTAAATTTCAATGCTCACCTCATTCTTACATGTAGAAGCCTAATGGTTATGTCGTTTGGAAGAACCCATCAACATTTTCATGTCTAAATAATTGTACATATATCTTACATTCTATATGCCGTTAAAGCCCCCAAATCTATGACTCAGCTGTGTAATGTGACCAAGGTAAGGTGAAGGTTGGTAGAGGAGAAAGAGAAGGAACGGATCTTCTTTCCAAATCTTCCTCCCGGGCTCCCAAGCATTTTGTGATGTAAACTCTAATACTCACACCTCCTCAATAGAAGCCTACCGTACATCCCGGCTCAAATCCACAGTTTGACACCTTCAGAAATCAAACAACACACATGACCTACCTCACCTATTTTATTAGTGATGAGTTTCCAAGAGACTGCTTATGCTTTTTTTGTCAAATGAAGGGCTGGCTACATGAAGGTTACTGAGAGCTCCAGAGCCATCTAACTAAACTATTGGTAATTTATTATTTAAAAAAAAAAAAAAAAAATTGGTATAGTCGGCAAGATGTTTAAGTAGTGAAGAAATATGTTACTTTATCCAATAATCCCTGTATAGCTTTACATGCAGCATTATGCTCCTTCAATGCTTAGATTTTTCATAAAAACCTTGATCAACTTCCATTATTACTTAACAATGTTCAGTACTAGAACCTTTAAAGGGAGTGTAGCTTGGCAAATACTGGTTAACGTCATCTACGTCTTCTTTTAGACAACTGCAGATAAACAAATGGACTTGATTAACGGTAGTCAGCGACTTAATCTCTACATGGTCAGCGTTCGCGAAACAGACTGAAGTTCTCCTCACGCTTCGGTTTAGCGTTTGTTGCACACACGTGATTGCTGCGGTTGTGTCATCCATAGTCATATTATACCCGATTGGCCCAGAAACAGGCCACGGGAAAGACACGTAGTCTCGTCAGGCTACACTCCCTTTAACAATGTTCAGTACTAGAACCTTTAATATCTATATTTGCGGAAATATTCACACTTCCTACATGAATCATTTCCTATTTGGGCATGAAATAACTAGAGCCACAAGTAATTTACAGTCCATACAGGAAATACTTTCCACTTCAATTTTATTGATCTGAATTTAAAGAAATAGTCAATTAAAATACCTCTTAAAGGAAATATTTGATAATGGTTTCATATCTTTATGAAATAAATGAGGAAATGTAAACAAACGGACACCCACAATACCATGAACAAGCTAGTTGGCTCTGACTTTATGCTTTGCTGCATGATGAATATAATCAGCCTACACACATATTATATTACAAATTTACAAGAAGATGATTTACGTCATTTATGGTTTGGACAATTTTGCAGAAAGGTTTTTGCCACTAGAATTGAGATAATACAAGAACTATACACATGTGGCCTTATTATAGAGATGGCCACTATCCATCCCTTTTTCAAAACTTTGCCAAACTTTGTCAAAACTTTGCATTACCTTTAAGCAAAATTTTTGATTGATCATACATGTATGCAAAATCTACCTTGCCTTGGGGCCAAAGGAACATAAAATGTTTCAATGATGCTAATCACTGAATGTTTTCCCTCAGCAGTACTCACCCATCTCTTTCATCATCATCAACTCTTTTAGGGTAGACAGTTCAGTCTATTAAAGCAGGGGGAAATCCCCTTTCCCCTTTTGATTTTGATTTATCTGTATTTGTGAACCCTATATTCCCCCTCCCTATTCTACATGATCTATAATTCCCTTGTGTATTCCTTCTTCCTCTTTAATACACTTTTCCTATTTCTCTCTTCTCTATCACTTTTTCTCTCTCCCTTCATCTCTTCCTCATTCTATTTTTTTTCTCTCTCTCTCTCTCTCTCTCTCTCTCTCTCTCTCTCTCTCTTCCATCTCTCCCTCTCTCTTTCTTCTCTGTTCAAAACACTTGTTATTTTGAGCCATAAGTAAAATCTATCTTGCACATCATTATTTTTTTTTTATTGATACAAATCATAATCTATTTCTCTCTCTATCCTTCACTCCCTGCCACATACACAAATGTTATACTTCTTCTCTCCTCCCCTCTCAATTCTCTCTTTACAAAGAGCACGCTCTCCATAAAAGGCGAGGTGTTTATACAGCCTTTCTGCGATGGATACTGATCTTTTATAATGATTTGTGTGCCCTCTTTAAAACCCGCAGCATTGGTCCCATTAGAGATAAGAGAAATTGGTACTGCCTCGAACCTGCCTCAATCATACTGTAATGATAGATGCGCAACAAAGCCTCTCTGATCGAAGCCCCTCAGGATAATTACTGATTAGTTATTGATGTTGGTACAGTGACATTTTGAGCTCAAATGCCAGAGCTTGAAGACATATCGAAGGCTTCTAATGTACCTCTCCACAAGTCGATAATGTTATTAATAAACCCCATTTTTATCTCTTTTATTTTATCTACAAGATAAGTCCTCAAGTAATTTTATCTCTACACGTTCAAATTCCAATTAGGACAAAGACTATTCCATACTACCTTATGTTTTGGTGCCACTTATGGAGAGAAATGCTATTTCCAACTAAAATTGAATAAATGTGTGAAGAGATGTAGATGGGGGGGGGGGGGTAAGGACTTAACCCTAAACTGAGGCAGGGCCCTGTTTTATAAAACTTGGTATCAATAACAAATGCTAAATTTCTATGACAGATTTGCTCTCAGCCAATCAAATGCCACCATTTCAGTAGCTTTAATGTAACAGTTATTGTAACTTGTTATTGATAACAAGTTTTATGAACAAGGGCCCTGGGTGGGTTTACAGTACATTGTAAATCAGATTTCCACAGAATCTAAACACTGTAGACTACTTATCAAGCAGTAGAGTTTCAATTTCAATTTTTGGAGTTCTTGGCGAGCAACTTAAAGCCCCTCTGCACTAGTTTGGCATGGACAGATTAGACCTCCCTGCAAGGTCAATGGCAGGTGGTTATCTCAAATCAGCTCTCAATTAACATAAGAAAAAGGGGATCATGGGGGATCAACGGGTACCGCTTCGGCATTGTCGGCTGTATAGAGGGCGCAAGTAGCTATAAGTAGTGCAGTGGGGCTTTAAGATGGCTAAAAGTGCAACTTTCCTTGTGATGGATAACACTCACCTGGAGACGGTTAGATTTTGTTTCTCGTTATACGTGTAGCCTCCGACGACCCAGAGGTCATCCCCAATCAGTATGGTGCTGGCCGCGCCCCGCCCTTCACCGATAGCGCCCTCTTTTATCTCCCATATGCCATCCTCTGCCAGCGTCCCACAGTCACGTCCTGCGGAAAGAAAGAAAAACAATGCATGAGTTTGACCATGAGATAAGTCTGAATGTCAAACTCTTTGAGTGCAATCTGGGCAAATTTGTAAGACAGGAGAGCTTTTGAATTCTGAGGAGAATCAGAATTTGTGATCTGACATTTGTTCCTGATTGTAATTCACCGAAGGCTGAAAATCCTCCAAAATCAGGCTTTCGTTTTAAGGGAAATTATAATGTTAGAAGGGTTTAGTTAGTGTTTGATATTGACACTGGGGTGACTTTCACTGGAGCATGCTGTGACAGACATTAAAAATGCAATTTCTTTTGTTTTTGTTTTTCTTTTTTCCATAATTTGGGTCTTTAGATGTTCTACCTGTACATGCAATAACTTTAATAATAAGCAGATTTCTTTTTTCAAGGAGTACATGTACATCAAGGATCTATAGATCACATCTGAGTATGAAGATAAAATATGTTACAAAAAATGTTATGAGAGGAATTCCTGGTTGCCTCACATCTCAACACTTAACACAAAATAAACAAGAACATTACGACTGAACTAAATCATCAACCATCTGATAGTTTTTGCACAGTACTTTAGTGTGCTAACTCTCAAGGGTACAAAAGATACATTTTCAAACATCAGAGAAGCAACCATAATTCAATATTCTACACATGATTTATTTTGTTTCTACAGAAAAAAGAGAGACAATTGTTCTTGATACTAGCAGAACAAATAAAATTGTAAAATCTTCATAAATACCAACTGCTTTACCAAATCCACTTTCATCTCATCCTAATTTCCCATCCACAAATGGCTTTATGATATGAAATCAAGATTCAGGGTGCCTCATTTGATGAGAGAGGAGGGAATTGTCAAAACACTTGCAATCATAAACAACAAGCTCATTACTGCTTATCAGAAGCAAAGAGGCCCCTCTCAAGGCATGCATGATACATGTAAATATTTATAGCAGAAACTGTTTTGTAATAGGGCATTTCACACACAAGGTATGTCTTCATCAGCTCGAGATTGCAAAATAGCCTGCTATTTCTGATTTGGGAAATAAGCCTGAAGTTACAAATCGCATCTTCATCAGCTCAAGACTCAAAACTCGAGCTCAAGAAATTAGCTCGAGATATTTTGCTCAGCGTTCGCGCATAGTGCGAGTCTTCGGGCTGGTGAAAACGCACCAGACGAATAGTGGGATATTTTGCAAATTTAAAGGTAAAGACCAGTATTGGAAACGCCTCAATTTCAAAAAATGAAATGGAAGCTCTTATTACCCATCATGTGAAAGAATAATGTTTTGAATAATACATGATGATAAAAATGTTGACGGGAAACCGCCTACTAATTGATATATTTGGTAAATTAGTGTATCTCTCGCCTGTTGAGAGATACAAATGCAAGTGTCGCGCACGTGTGTGTAGTCCCATATACATCTTTCTGTGTACAGTGATTCTAACTTTATGAAGACTTGGCCAAATTTCTTATCATTTTGATGATTCCAGAACCATGCAGTACATTTATGCTAGATGATCAACCTTTTCTGATCGATTTCACAATGTTTCTTTCACAATGCAATCGCATGACCATACATGGTCTTTAGCTTTAATAGCCCAAGATATCTTGGGATGATTATCTCGACCAAATATCTCGCTATTTGCAACTGCTGGCTAATAGTTAAAATAGCGGGTGATTTGGCAATCTCGAGCTGATGAAGACAGTCCTTCATAGATCAATTCATCTGTTGAGAGCCAGAAGGGTGTTTACCCAAACACTTTAACATTAGGGGAATACCCTTCTGGCTCTGAACAGATGAATTGATGAGATTCTGATCACGATTCCAATCTTTGTAAATTTTGACCTTTTATGAGAATAACCAAGATTGTTTGGTGTGTATCTCTTTGTTGCAATGGAAGTCAGAGGAGTGCACTCCGTTACAACCAAAGTAAACAGAAGTGAGATCTTATAAATCCTGCTTGTAAAATGGACTAAATTTTCTCAAAGAAATTATCAAATTTGAATTGTGATTCAATGCCATGGTTTTTTAAAACTCAAGTCAGATTACATAGTAAGGTGATTTTTTTTTTAATGCAACAATTGTTTAATGTTGAAAGAAGTTAAACGGTTCAAAATGTATCATAGCCTGTTGAGTAGAAAGCCCGAGATAACTCAATAGAAAACCATACGTGTAATAAATACAAAATACCAAACCTTTCCAATGACCTAGGATACAATGTGTAATTTTAATTATAATTAGTATTATTGCTATATGGTTTAATGCATGATGTTGAGTGTCTATGGGTGCTACATTTATACAATATAGCTATTTATGCTTGAGCGCTGGTTACTTTGGCAGCTCGGCTATATCTAACCAGGGTAATATGTGTAAAGCGCCATGACCGTCAGAGCCTGGCGGATACCGGCGCTATATAAATATCCATATTATTATTATTTATTCCTTGTTTATCACAGGCCATTGAATGAAAAGAGCAATTCATCCGTTGTGCATTAGCTCATATACTTTTACATTTAAAGGGAGTATCGCTTGGCAAATACTGGTTAACGCCATCTACGTCTTCTTTTGGACAACTGCACGTAAATGAATGGACTTAATCTCTACATGGTCGTGAAACAGACCAAAGTACAACGCTTCGGTTTTGCATATGTTGCACGCACACGATTGCTGCAGTCGCGTTGTACATAGTCATATTATACCCAATTGGCCCAAGTCAGGCGACGGGAAAGACACACAGTCTCGTCAGGCTACACTCCCGTTAACAAAAATGAATTGTCTTTCTGATTGTTTTCTTTATGGTGCCAGAGCACTGGATGCAATATTGGATCATATAAACTCATACAATGCTTCATCGCCATCTATATACATAATCATAATAATAAACATGGTGCTGGACGAATTACTTTTCAGCTGATAAAAACAAATATCCAACTCTTCTTCGACCCGTCTAATATTATCCTTGCCGCTGGCGTATCTGCGCTTCCCTTGCATCATCCTCAAGGCAATTCATTATTATAGAAATATTTCTTCCCAGGCACAATCGCAGAAGACGACTTGATAATACAGAATTTAATTGCACAAAGAGATTCTTCCGTCTTATCGCATTTCCCCTGAGAAATCTCTGTGATATGATTGAAGGTTGAAAGAAAATATGGTCTGCTGAGAGAGCCAGAAGGGAGTTATTGGATACTCATTTCTTCGTACACAGATTCAATGACCACCTGTCTCGAAGCTGACGAAATACAGTGAATCGCAAACGATCAAATCATATCATTTTATACATAGGAAACTTTAAAAAACATTGTCTTGAAAGAGTAGAGGTCTTTTCTTGCTATAGTCCTTCAGAAATATTTTTTTCTTCTTCTTTGTTTGGTATTATAATGGCTATTAGTCAAATTTGACTATTGTTGCCAATTTCATCGCATCTCTTTCTTTTAATGTCTTGGTTTTTTCCAATCTCATTTTAATATAAAATTAGTCATAGTCTACACAGTGTTATTTGTATGGTGTCTTCAAAATAACCACAGATCTCAAATACCTGAAGAGATAATGCAATGAAGCCAAAAAATGTACCCCTCATTAGTAATTGATATTGATCAATGCCTGTTTAGATTCGTGCGTCACGCTGCTCCCTTTCCAACACCAACTGTCAAACTTTGGATAACAATTTGACAAAGCTGATGACTAAGGGCGCGTTCATGCTTGATTTTGACGGCCAGAATCAGGCATCTGTTACGCGTTTAGTTTAAAACATGATTGCGTTCATGCTCACTTTTGTAGAATCACCGAAAAGTAAACTCACAAAAAGATGCGTTTACAATTTGTAAACGCGTTGAAATGGGGTCAACGCACTGACCTCTAGTGGGTCTACGTAGCATGCGCACACAGGTTTGCGAACCCAGCTGAAGGCCACCCAAGGAGAATTGCCTGGAGAAGTGAGCATGAACAGTGCACCGTGGAACTGCGATTACGATGAGCGTTTACGATGGGCGTTACAAATCGCTCATTCTGCCTTCAAAATCAAGCATGAACGCGCCCTAAGTAAACCGACTTTTTCACCCTCCCCCTCTCCTGCAGCTAGAGGCCCCCAGACATCATCTGAGCATGTAGCAATGAATAATTAGGCATGGAAACTGACAAAAATGGGGTGAGATTCTGTCACCGGTTAACTAGGGGAAGGGTATATGTCGCTGTGTGTTGGATGAGTCAGATGTATGTTCAGAAAGGCAGGATTAATGCACCGGGACTGTGATTCATTCTTTCTCACTTCTACTATGCATGGAACCTACGTTTCTCAATGGAATGTAGAATTAAACATGTACTGTGGATATGAGTACTCCATGGCTTTGTATTGGGAGGTTGGTTGAGAAAATGAATGACACTCCAATTAATGCTAATATTAAGGCTACAATTAATGCTAATATTGGATGAATATCCCTTTCACTTAATCCATATTGTAGGGATCATCCTATTAACAGCTAGCCCAGCAAAAAATGTATCTCGTGACATTTTAATTGGCCTTCGCTTTGCTGCATGTACAGTCAGTGGTGTAGCTTCTAAGGGGCACAAGGGCATATCCCCCATATAATGATAAAAAGGAAAAAGGGGAAAATAAGAGAAAATGAAAGGGAGAAGAAAAGGGCAAGAAAAGAAGGTAATATAATCCTTCCCACATCTTCCCTAATCAGTGGTTTTGGGAAATTCATATTTCATTCTCTGAGCAAGATCAGTGCAACCCCCCCCCCCCCCATACTCATGATGCTAGTGCCCCTTACATTGCTAGACTCGTGCTAAGCCACTGTGCACAATACTGTACATGCATTTAAAAAGCCTACTGAAAATACAAAGGGACAGGAGTCTGTTTTTATCTTTGAAATTATAATACCCAAATATTACTGCAATTCAATAAGACTCAATGTTTTTACAATGAGCCTTAGGCGCACGCACGCTGCCTTCCCTTATCTCGCGTTACCATATACATGTTTGGTATGAGGATGAGTATAGATAATCAATTGTTTTTGTAATTTGATAGAACTTCCTCAGTTTAACCATGTACATATACAGTACACATAAAAATGCCATAGTAACAATGCCATAACAAGAGGCTATTGTGCTGATTATGGTCAGCGATTTTCTATAGTTGTATCTTGCATTATGATGTATGGTGCAAGAATGATTTCAGTTAACAAATTATTTTAGGTACAGTGTAACTTGATAGTTTTCAGCACAATCAGTTACAGGTACAACACACGGTAACATTAACAGTACAATAGAAACCATGTCATAACAAGAGGCAATTGACAGTGCTATTCATGTATTGAATGCGGTCAAGGATTTTCTCCACTGTTAGCTGTGATACAGTTTGACCTAGCCACATAACCATTATCTAGAATATTCTGAATTCTGAGTGGATATGCGACAAGCTGATTTCAATGGCTTACAGAACTTTTAACTAAAAATGCAGAAAACAGTCAACCTCAGAGGACAATTGCTTTGTCTATCCATTAAGTCACAATGAGAAAGTCGTGTTTCAATTCATAATCTGTAAAGGAAATACTAGTGTTGTTTATGTCGCCACAATACTAGTATCGGTGTATGTTAAATTCAGGTCACTTCAATGAGCGATCGCTCATTTATGTTTTATGTTTTATGTTTTATGTTTTATGTTTTATGTTTTGCTCGGAAATGTACAGGTCAAAAATGCAAGTACACACGGATGTGTATGTGTTTACCTTTGGGGCATGTGACACTATCCCCTAATATAAACTTTCAATCGATACAAAGGACTTTAAAACATTATTAGCTGTAGGGTTCAGATAAGGGAAATGGGAAAACAAAATCATGAGAAAATTAATTTGATTTATTTAGTATGAAAATCATCTCCACAGCAAACTTCAACTAAAGTTGTTGTCAAAGAAAAGATTTTAAGGGACTACCCGTAAAACAGAATACGTCATAATTCAAAATAGCCCCAATTTAAAATGTATGAGATATATATTTTTGTATAATTAAACACAAAAAGAGCTCCCTTGGAATTAACAAAGGAAAAACACCTACTGTACATGACCCAAGAACTACACTGTAGCCTACACACACATATAAAAATATGACTCAGTTAATTGGAATGTTCTAAAAACACCAAACAGACACAAACAGGCACGTAAAAGGATGTAAATATGAAAGCTGCATATTTCATAATCCAGGAATGACATCACAAAAGAATGGTCCACCGATCACCTACTCACCTTAATACCCCATTTGTACTGGGAATTTAATTTCAAATCCCCTGAAAGAATAATCGGTGTATGGATGGAATGTATACCATCAAACTTAACCAAATTTACCTGGCATTCTATAGGCCAGTGGATAAGGAGTGTGAAGAAATTAAATTATAACAAATTCTGTGCATTAAATCTGAGTCCAACTTGGGTTCCACTTCCATGCAGGCCCTATTCTACGTATGTCGAAAAGTCCACTCACAGGTCATCAAGAGGGTATTTAAACATGCAGTACCGGTACATTTTTTTTAAAAGTACAAGTAATATACTCAGATTGTTATTATAGGATACCCACATGGAACCATTTATGTACAGGATAAACTATGTTGTGTGATTTGTAAACTTGAAGCACCTTAGAAGCAGCCCTGAAGCACCTGAACACCCAACATAAAAGGGTAAAACATACAAGGGCATCCTGGGAGGCCACTCTAGATTCAGTAACCTTTAAAAACAGTCATTGTACATGCACATGTTTACCACTTCTGGGTCATATAAATGTCATATACAGTACAGCAATATTGGTCATGCATATATGCTCCGGATGGTCGAAAAGGCCCAGTGTAAAATGAAATAGGCCAGTCTATACAGTAAGGCGCTTCAAAGGCATTTAACATTTCAGTGCAGTTTGAAAGGGACAACAGTTATTATGCCACCATTTCTACAATATATACCAATCTCATCGTTACGCAGTTATGACTCATACTATGACTTAGTCCTCCTGTATACACACAACCCAAATTAGTCGATGAGGGAAGGAACACGGTAACAACCCCCTAAACAGTCCTGTGTTTGACCATGGAAGTCAGAGTGTAACGGGCCATCTCTATGACACCCTCATCGTCAGGCTTCCTCTAACAGCTTTCTTCAAGTACATCCTCAATCATCACAGAGAATAGATCTCCATTGAGTCATTGTAAATCAACTTGTAATCTGATCTTGCCCTATTTATCTGACAAGTGTACTACGTTTATCCACGGACCTACAGTGGTTTATCATCAACTTGGAATAATAACTCCCAAAATGTCCTACCTAGACTTACAGTTTCAAGTCCCATGAAAGACTACCTACAATGTAAATGTTATAGCTGAAAGGCATTAAGTCATACAACGTTAACGCCCTTCTGGCTCTCAACAGATTCTATCTACATGTACAATCTATTTTTGCTCCAATCAAATGAGACATGAGCCAAATTCACTATGCACAAAACTTCTCATGACTAATGATTTAACTTTAGAGCGAAGGTACATAAAGCACACAATCCATCATCTTTCCTGGTTTTATCTTGTCAGATCTAGTTGTAGATTATAATATATATCACTAACCTATCCTCAGCCCTGCAATTATCTTGAATAGATACTGTAAGTTGATGCAATGCACCAAAATAATGTGTATGTTTTTTTCCTCCATCCCTTTTATTCTGGGCGTTCATAATTTCAAATGATTAAAGAATAAACCTACTACATGTCCTTCAATGCAATATGTATTTTTTGTGTCCTGCTTCATTTTGTCAATATGGTGACGTCATCAAAAGAAGCATATTTTCATTCATATGAAGCATTATTCCATTCCCATCTACACCAAACAAACAACAAAATAACACCAGAATCCAGAATTTAACAAAAATCTCTTATTTACTTTTGAAAACTAGCCTATCATCAATCTACCAGTAGTCAACTGATTTCTATAAAGGTATCCTCAATAGCTCTTAAATTACTCTCCGAGTGCAATTTAAATAGCAGCTTATGTTGCAATTCATGATAATTCAGGTGTAATTTGACAGCAATATTACTTCCTCCTTCCCTTTTCCCTCTTTCTCTTTCTCTTTCTCTTCCTGTCATTGGCTGATCTAAAAAAACGCAAGCTCATTGACAATATTTACTCATCTATATCGGTTCCTGAATGGACTCTGTTTACTATCTATGCTTCCTGATTGTCAAAGTTGTACAAAGATCCTGGCATGTTATGAATAGAACACACCTTTCAGCATAGTAGTATACAGTACATACAATGATTAATTCCTACATCTAGAGATGAAAAAGAGGTTCTTTTACATGTACCACCAGTTGCTGTCTATGTCGAGATTATGAAATGAAAGTACACCTACATGTATTTACATGTATATGCACTGGGAAGCCAACACAATCTAAAATTGAAACTTGCACAACATCTTCAAAACAAAGAACATCTGATAATCTATGTTTGTCAGTAAAAGTTATGTTTAAAGCATTCCCTTCCTGTTTTTCACTTTACTAAAGATTTAAAAGAAAGTAAGATTTCAGAGTTTATATTCAAATTGTACATTTTTTTCTAGAAGAATAGAGTTTACATGGGGCAATTTAAAAAAGAGAATTGTATTTGTTCAATTGACTTACATGTACATTCACATGATTACTGTAACAAAATGTATAAGATTTTTAAGAGAATTTTTTTAAAGTCTTTAGGAATCATAATTTGTTTACAGATCTTACAAGTCTCAACATTCTTGCTCACAAACCTGCCCCCCCCCCCCCGAAAAAAAATTAAATGTGGCAACATGAAATTGTAACATGAACGACAATGGGGTGAAAAAGTAGATGCATGGAACATGGGCCTCTAAGCATACTTGACCTAGCTAGTTATGTGTGTTACACAACACGGAAATATAGAGGGCACTGCATAAATGTCATGCTTTTTTGTCACAGTGGTTTTTTTAATATGAATTTTTCTTTTGGGCAGTTTTAATATTACTTCATCATGTGTAAAACAAGGCTTAAGAATGGGTACCTGGCAAGAAGTCAAGTATTCACAATGTACCCCTTGAGCTAAATCCATGGTATTAAAGAGAGATCTCATTATAAACCTTCACATTATGCCTGAGAGCACTGTATGAATGACTTGTGATCATTATAAAACTTGGCTGTGACGTACTTCTCAGTATTATCAATCACACATATAATCTTTTTGTCAGGCAATAATGGGTAGGGCCCCCTTCTAGTCTTACAAACATAAAGATTCCAAATTCAAAAGAAAGCTAACATATGGATGCATTTGGGAACAAGGTAATAGCTTTGCAACTATCTAGTTATAAATTCCACTACCAGGCGCGGGCTACGGTACAATACACTGTGAGAAAGCTTTCGTCCTTGAAGCCTAATTTCGTAACTGTATGTCTGGGGAAAAAAACAAATACTCTTTTCAACGACCTCTGAAACAGAGAAATTCCTATATCTTGAATAATGCAAAACAGTTTTGAATGCAAATTTATTTGAAGAATAATATCATTCTGTATGTGGTCTGAAACTTTTGGTGATCTTTGGTACTAAACTGAGGGAGATATGCAAAGTTGAATTTTGCTCCTCTCTTTGAACCGGACCTCGATAGCCATTACAAATTCAAATTGCACCTTAGCCCCGCACCTGCTACTGTCAAAATCAACGGAAGGCCCATTTACATTTAAGAAAAGCCTTTTTGAAAAGCATTAATTTACATTAGGGAAAAAACTTATTGGTGTATGTTGTGCATGCGCCACTTGTTGCTTCTCTGCAAACGTCAGTATGGAAGCAAGGAGAACCACATGACCAAAAACATTGGATCAACTTGGCATCATAACTCCCGAAATGTCATATAATACAAACGACTTGAAGGGGCACGTTCCCGCCAGTGTAGTTATCGGAACATGCCATCTGCGTAAGAGCCGTATTCTGTTGGTGTCAATAGGCAGCTATAGCACCGTCTGCCATCGCGTACGTATTTTGAGCACCCTCTGGAATAGGGGGAACATGCCTCTTTAAAGTTTTAAGTCCCATGAAAGACTACCTACACCTAAAAGCATATCTGATTTGTACCAATTCACATTATTCACTAACTCAATCAATGAATCAATCGTACCTTTGTAACCCGTTGGACAGACACAGGCTTTGGAGGCGGGGTCGCAGTAGCCCAACCCACTGCAGTTGCTAGGACACGCAGGAATGTTACAGGCTTCTCCGAGCCATAGAGGGTCGCAGGAGCAGTTGAGATGGTAGCTGGAACAGTTCCCGTGGCCGCTGCATCCGTTCCCCGGGCAGCTTTCAATGCTGTAGAGAATAGATAGAAAAGATAATGATACATTATAAACCATCATAATCATCGTCGTCATCATCATCATGATGAATCCGAAGACTGAGGTAATAATATGATTGCAGGGCCCTCAGGGAGAACAGTATTGATGAGGCCACCCTGAGTAAACAAGACTCATCATCGTCATCGTCGTCGTCGTCGTCATCGTCATCGTCATCATCATCATCATCATTACCATCATCATCATCATTACCATCATCATCATCATCACCATCATCATCATCATCACCATTACCATTACCATCATCATCATCATCATCATCATCATCATCACCATCGCCATCGTCATCACCATCGTCATCACCATCGTCACCATCACCATCATCATCATCATCATTGTCATCACCATCATCATCATCATCACCAACACCACCCCATCATCATCATCATCATCATCACCATCGCCATCGTCATCACCATCGTCATCACCATCGTCACCATAATCATAATCATGATCACTATCATCATCATGTGTGTGTAATTTGGTTTTTACAGACGTGTATCAATCAGATATGACCGCCCTTTACGTCACCATCTGAAAGACGATCATCATATGTCCATTTATACAGCACAAATCCAAGGATAACCTATACTGTGCTTTATATACATGTATGTAGGCCTAATTTATTGTACCATCTTTGGCCGAGCTACCATGATGAGGTGCTTGAGCATTCAAGGAACCTCTCCCTATCAGGAAACAATAAACTTCAATCGGGTGGATAGTGACAAATGTGGATTAATGTGATGGCAAAGGATATTAGTTTCGTGACAGGGATTTGAAGCAAGAACCATGTGTTCTATTGTCTTGTGACTTTTCCACTAGACCACTACACCACACTGCCTAATAAAATTATCTTATAGTGTCATTCGGCCGGATTTCAATAAAATGTTAATTGCTATTAAAAGGACCCTTCTTCTTAAACTATCAGACATTCGCCCAAGTGTGTTCTCTTGAAACCACTTGTGATATAACAATTCTAATTGGTAGAGAGTTAAGTTGAGTTTAATTATCTGAGTTGCATTAAATCATAACTCTAGTGAAAGAGGCTCCAGGAGAAAAGGATGTTGCAATGGAACATTAATAATCCGTTAAAACAAATTTCACCATACAGCAGACCTACTACTCTAACTCTCTTTTATATCTCTCTCATCTACATACTCTTTAGACTTAACATGAAGGATACTGTAGGAAACAACCTTGAAAGCTTTTCATAGGTTATCCTGTCAATATATCTTCCTTATATTTTCAATCTAAATTGTTTATACTGTGCTTATTGTAAATCATCTTTCATAACATTTATAATACTTCACAAATCAAATCAAGTTAAACTCGTCTCTTTTAACAAGACAGCACTTCACATCTGCCAAATATACATCTACATGAATAAAGAGGCTCTGGTTGTTTTACAGTTTTAAACCTAATGGACAGCCTCTCTCAATGAACAATACACATCATCTGCTGAGCGCCATATGGGCATTTAACTCATAGATACAGTCTCAATGCCCTCTGGCTCCCAGCAGACAATAGGGACTTTTAGATTTGCACATCGACAAAGTGGACTGCTACGTGTGCCTTAAAAGGACATCACACGTACGATGTAGTAGTCCACTCTATCGACGTGCAAATCTAAAAGTCCCTAATATGCACTTTCGAGGTACAATGAATAAATTTCCAGCACCGTCAATTTATCTTCATATTACACGCTTCATCCGCTGTATCTAGTTTTAACTATCCTCTACACATCCATCTCACACGACACATAATTCGTCGGCTTCCCACAAGAAGGCCGTTAATCCCATTGACAATGCATGCATGTTCATTTAGCTTTATGGCCTTCTTGCGGGAAGCGGACAATATGCTCCTTCCTGCGTTGGATCCATGCCATCTAGGAGATAAACCCAGCGGAACACCACCGCGCCTCGGCAAGACTTATTTTGGAGATCCCAATTCTGTTGATAAAGCGCCTTTTCTCTTGAAACTGTCATGCCCCATACAGATTCAATCACCACAATTTCTGTGGGGCTTCATAATGGATGTAAATCTCGGGCTTTGACGTCAGACACCACAAGCATCCATCTTTCTTTTCTTTTCTCTCTCTCTCTCTCTCTCTCTCTCTCACACACACACACAAACACACTCACACATCTGTGGTTGTCTGTCTGTCCGTCCCACTCTCTGTCTCTTCCTGTGTTTTTTTCGTTGGTTTCTGACTTTCTGTCAATTTTCTCTCGTTCTCTATCTCTACATTGTACGTCTCTCTCTTCTATATTAGTAGTGTTGTTGCTACCTGTCTCTCTGCCCCCTTCTCTCTCTATCTCTCTCTCTCTCTTTCTCTCCCTATCTCTCTCTTGCTCTCTGTCTGTCCATCTATCTTTCTCTCCGTCTGTGTCTCTCACGCTCTCTCTACCTCTCTCTCTCTCTCTCTCTCTCTCTCTATATATATATATATATATATCTCACTCTCTGTATCAATATTAACCTTATATTCCTTCCTCTATTATCTTTTTCTTTCTACATCTTTGTCCCCTGTGACATTCTAGCCACCCTCCAGTCAGAATACTTTATCAAACACTTCCTTTATCTTCCGCTTCAACACATAAATCATTCTTAATATTTCTTCTTTTGAGAAGCATTTGCAATTTATCATCGACAATCTCTATCTCTATAGCCTTTTCTTTATGCTTTAAAATTATGGCACTACCCAGTACAGACTACCGATGTATATTGATTTCAGGACTGTTTTCGTGCCCTCAATTTTTGATTTTCTAGATTTGTATCCCCTTTTATTTCCTTATTATATTTCAACATTTATTTTTTGCCCGTTTCATCATACACAGAGGCACTACCTGTAACATTTTCATAATTTTTGGGGGTAAATTTAGAAAATCCCATATTTCCAAGTGCCATTTGTTAAAAAGTTTGGTATGTAGAAACTACAGAAAATACAAGGTTAAAGCCCTTCCTTTTACAGCCATTTTACCTGCGGACATAGACTGTCCTTATTGGGAGAAAAAATGGACTGTCCCAGATTTTTTTCTTTCGAGTTAGCCTTGATGCTAATGAGAATTTTTTCACTCTAGGGCTGCTTACTAATGAGGTACGTGCTATAAAAGGCTTCTTACGTACTGCCTAATTGTTTACTGACATTTCCCTCACGATAAAATTTATAAATCGAGCTACATACCTGGGCCGCAGAGGAAAAGAATACTTAAAAATTTCGGGGCTACTTTTCAAGCTAGCTTGCATGAAAACAACACTCTTTATTTTGTTTTGCATTGAACTCTATGCAATTTTAGGGGCTCTTTTATGACTTTCTGGGGCTCTTTTTGGCATTTCGGGGCTACTTCGCCCTGAGCCCCCGTGTATTTTTTCCCTGGGGCCGCATTTCATAAAGAATTGATATTAATCGCAACTTATGTGAAATTAATATCAATCGCAACTACATAAATGTATGTACATAAGAGATAGGAGACTGCAAACTTACAATTGATTTGGATCAATCGCAACTCTTTATTAGACGGGCTCTGGCCCTTATGTCTGAAATGAGAGGTCATGAAACTATTAACTTCTTCCACATGAGTGCAACTCAAGACCTCTTAGCCCGCTTCAGGAGGCCAAAATAGCGGTCAACATTTGTATAGTGGAAAATCACACGTGAAACTGAAACCTTAATATCAACACTGAGCAAGAGAAGGAAAAGAGAAATAGAAAGGGGAGGACAAGTAAGGACGGACAGAGAAGAGTTATAGAATGATGAATAGTGATAAGAATTGTGAAAATGTGAAAACAATGATGGCGACTATTCTTGGCAAATGATTTAAAAATAACAGGTATTTCTAACGCTTCCAAGGGCTCATATCTTTATATTTTTTCTAGATGTCCTAAAAAGGTAAAACATAGGGGCTATTTTAAGGCTGGCTATGGGAGCTATTTTCAATATTGCCCTCAGCCCCAACCCCTGCCCGTATGTACTGTACATCGTGTGCATAAATAGTATATGGTCAGTTGACTATCAAAATATGATGTAAGAATGTATTGATATCTGATTAGATTTTGTTTATGTGTATGTATATTAAATAAACTTTACAAAAAAATCAAATCATCTTCATTCATCCTTTGCATCCCAACTCACTTTGTTCAAATCATACATTAACCATGTATTCTTGGGGGAAAAACATGATTAAATACAGTTATTGCAAAAAAAATTCTGTACCCTATTCTTGTGAAATTTGTCAATATCAAGCAAACAGTAAATGTTCATTGCACATTTAAAATAATATTTATAAAGAACATAATGCCAAAGTTGTCTTCTAACAAAAAATATCTTTATAACCAAGGGGAAGATAAAAAGTTTGATTTTGCTTATCAACAGGGAAGACAATTTTCCAGGATATCACCAATGGTAGGTTATATATGCGGCATTGCTTATCAAAAGAAGTGTACAGTATGCTCCCTTACATCATCATGGAGGTTCCTGTTTACATAATACCAATCCAATGTCCTATAAAGTTGATAACATTGCCTGGGAGCAGACTTTTACCATGTTTGTAATAGTGTTTATCTTTCTTGAAGCCAAACTGTGAATATTTACTTTAAGTACTTCAATAAATGTTTTTATTTAATCATTGGTACGCCATGCTCAAGTAGACCAAAGTTTGTTTTTGTTTCTTGAGAACTATTTTTCTTTGCTGCATACATGTACTGCATTTATGGGGAATTCCACCAAGTCCTGTACAACCTAGCTATTCAAGCAAACTAATACGCATAGATCACACAGTTAGTTAGTGACTCCCTGAGGCGACTGCATTTAAAGTGTGCTTACATCGTGTGATCCGATATGGATTTGACAGTGCAACAATACATCATAATATCTGAGGGAGTAATGTAGATCAATAATTGATAGTATGCAGTTATTAACCATGACGCCATTTCCCATACACTTGTTCCATTAAGGATTCAAAGGTCAAAACATCCCACCCAAATAGCCTCTTTCACACGTGATGTGGTAAAACCTGGGCAGGACAAGATAACACATACAGTATGACGTAAGCGTAGAAGACTTTATATTCCTGGGTACTTCAACACATAGATAAGAGAGTTTAGGTTAGGGACCTTTTTGGTACATACCGGTAGCCACTTTTTCCATCCCCTCTCGCTATTCATTGTGTTCACCATTTTCCAATTATCCACTTCTTTTTTTTAATGTAGTCTGTACCTTGTTTCTCATTGAATGCTATACTTGTTTTGTTGTTTAACTTCTAAATTATTTGATTGAAATGTCATAGTTTTATAATGTTTTTATTGCCCATTGACTGTTTTTTTTACTGTTTTTACACATTGTTTTTAATTGATGATGGAATTTAGAAAGAAATGATTTGAATTGAATTGAATTAGCACCGTTCATTTACTATACAGGGTATAGAGGTCAAGTGGATAAGTCTCCGGACCGTGAACCGCAAGATACAGACTGTGATACCCTGCCACAGCACCAAGTCCTTGGGCAAGGCATTCATCTACGATTGTCACACTTGACCCAGGTGTAGTACATGTAAGTGGGTATTCCTTAAATCCCATCTGTACTAGTTTGGCTAGGAGAGATTAGACCACCCAGCAAGGTCACTGACAGGTGGCTATCTCATCAACTCAGCTATCGATGAACATAAGAAAAAGAGGATCATGGGGGACCAACGAGCACCGATTTGGCATTGTTTTCTATATAGAGGGAACAAGTAACTACAAGTACAGGTAGTACAGTGGGGCTTTAAAATATGCACTGAGTGCTACAATTGCTGGAACTAGATAATAATATTCAAAATTCTTGGGAATAGCTTTATATCATACAAGAACAGCATATTAATGTTACTATCATGTTTTTGTCTTTTGTTTTTAATTCCTGTGGATTTTATTTATTTATATAATTATTTTTAGGGGGTGTCTCTTGTCATGTCTAAATGGGGCTTGCCTGGGATAAACGACAACTCCTAAGTCAGTAATACCTTAATGGATTATAGTCCAACGTCCACTATAATGAAGTGTAATCATTAACCATTTTAGTTTGCATTTTTTCTTTCTTAGTAATATGTACACCCCTGTACCAGGAGGTTCCTGTCATGTGCATAATAACTGTATTGACTTGGACATTGGACCGTGATCATAAACCATAATAAGCACTGCTGCGAGAAATGTATCGAGATTGATTTGAGGAATCCCTCCCTCCCTCCCTCCCTTCCCCTATACTTTTTCCCATGAATCTAAAGCTACGGTCACAAAGGTTTGTACGAACGATGCGTTCTTACGAATCTCCATGTTTTTCCATTGTCTTTCCGAATTTCCATTGTCTGAAAATCGTTCGTACGGCGTTCGTAGCAGTTCGTAATGGCATTTGTGACCGAGGCTTTAATACATAGATACACACCAAAGACATGAGCTATTGTCATGGCCCAAAATTCTATTCATTACATAATTCTTTCTTGATTTTGTAACTACATCTTTAGGGAGAGTGGGAGGAAGATGGTTTCCAGAAATTGTCTGTTTGGAGCAAGAAAGGCATTAATTAATTAATTCATTTACTTTAACAACCAGTTAACACCCTTCTGGCTCTGAACAGATGATTTAATGATTTGCCCTCAATTTAAATCCAGTATTTCCTTCTTAGATAAATCCTCCTTGTTTGTCTGAACGACATAAAAGTAACATAATTCTGAAAACTATTCAGAATCTTTCATTTATTTCCTTCCGATCAATTTCATAATTCATCCCCATCATTCTCCTATCTATGCCCTCAAAACATAATCATGCAAATGTAGAAATGATCGATGCCATTGTTTGCTCAAAGTAACTGTAATATGTACTTCTTTCACACACAGCTACTACATGCAAGTCATTTCCATTCCCAACGGATCCCAAGGCAATGCTCATAACAACCATGATACACATCAGTCATACAACGCCGCGTTATCTAGAGTGAAGAATGAGATGGATGTTGAAAGCAATGATCATGGAGGAAATTACAGTTACATCAAATTCAATTGAATTCAATGTATTTATTGTTCATATTCATAACAGAAACTTGTTTTGCCTCAAGTGACTGAACTCATTTGCATATCATCTGTTACATTTTGGAGCCAGAAGGGCAATAATCAGTGTAAAATGGTATTTGTAACACCCTTTTAGCTCCAAACGCACGATATGATCTATTCATCAATTCCATGCCGTGCTTGGCAAATCCTAAGAATGTAAAGTTAAAAACGAGCTTTTGTTATTTCCCTCCTGAAACATAACAAATACATATATCTTATCCATACCCAATTAAAAAAATAAAACATGGATTAAAACTCCACATTTCACTCTAGAAAGCTAATGTATGATCCCTGTTCGAAATACTTAAAGCCCCACTGTACTACTTGTAGCTACTTGCTCCCTCTATATAAAAAACAATGCCTAAGCGGTGACCGTTGGTCCCCCATGATCCTCTTTTTCTTATGTTAATTGAGAGCTGAGTTGATGAGATAGCCACCTGTCAGTGACCACGCTGGGTGGTCTAATCCCTCCTGGTCATACTAGTACAGACAAGCTTTAACGGAAAAGAAATGATGATTCTGGAGAAGCTTACCTGTATGAAATATTGAAGCCATCTAGACTGAATGCTGCATCACTGTAAAAGTACAGGTAGGCGAAGCCTGACGTTGTGAGGATCTCATGATTGATATTAACTGTATCGTGAATTATTGGACCACTGCAGAATCAATGAAAAAGGAACATGGAAGAAAAAAATTAAGAGTTAGCAACATGAATAATTTAGTACACAACTGTACAATAAAATGAATTCTTTTTATCTTGCATGTATATGACAGGGGATAATATTGTGTATTCAATCCTTGATGTAACATGAAACTGATTAATTTGGTTGAAGCAAATATGTATTTTTTGGAAGCTTCAGAATCAAGTCTGCACTACAGACAATTGCATGGCAAGAAAAGCATATATACAGACAGAATATATCTTGAATCTACATGTCAAAAACCTTTCGAACACAGCGATATAAAAGTATGCTTCAAGGCACTGATTTGATGGGTGTTTCATCATTTTCCTGAATATTCTTGCTTTAAAAACTCTGCGTATATATACACTCCAGTACCCGGTACATCATATGAAAAGAAGAGACATGATAACAGTCAAACTGACAACTTTCATAGATGCCAACACATTCGGTTACGATTCCCATCAAATCATCAGTGTGGATTTAATTGGAAACGGTTGGAACAATCTAGTAAATATACATGAGATCTGGATAGAGATATAGAGAGAGGGAATATTGAGCAGGAGTGCATATTGAGCTTCAAGAAAATCAATTAAGACGCCTGCATATCCTGCTGAACCTAGTCTCGATCAATTCGAGGAACAGCATCAAGAGGCACAGAGTGATTCACAAAAAGATGAGAAAAATACATGAGAAATCTATTAACCTTTTTATTTTGCCCTTTTCCTTCCATTTCTATCATCTTTATTTCCCCTGTCTACAACTCTCCCCTCCCTCACCCAATCAATTTATTTTCTTTCTTATCTCCATTTGCTATTCTTGTTCTTCCATTTCAAATATTACTTCATCACCTTCTTTCTCATTTCTATTATTCTCTTCTGATCAATCTTTATATAATATTGGATGGCTTTGAGTGTGCTACAAGAATGTATTGTGATAGCGAGAGCAATATATTCTTATTCTTGTATCACACGTAAACAGAGCCATACAATATATTATTATTATTATCTATATCAGGCTGACTAGCAAAATAACAAAATTTGATAATCAAGCAATATTGTATCCACAGTTAAAGTTCCCGGATGACTGATCAATATGAAAGCACTATTGATCTGTCATCCTGGAACTGCAGTGAGATATTAGATACACCAATTTATTGTACCCCTTAGAAGCCTAAACACATATAGGTGATAGTGTTATTTATTTGTAGTTTTTATCTTCCTCTTCTACTCTTTTTCTGTCATGTTAACTATTCTTTCACCATCTTTGTTTCTTATTTTGTCAATTCAGACCCGAAAGGGCATGAACCATACTATATGCTAAAGTATATTATTTCACACCTTTCTGGCTTCAAACAGACAATTTCTTTTAATTTTCCTCATGATCAATTTAATAATTCATTCACCCTTTCCCCTTTATCTTTTTTCCCTTTCTTTTTACACCCAATCACTTCCTTACAATGATATGAGGTTTAAATAAACTTGCCTCTCCCGCCCCCCCCCCCCCAACTATTTTATTTTTTTTTACTGACAAATCACTTTTTGCCTCCCTCCATCCCTGTTGATTGACAGATTACTCAAATAAATCATACTAAAAGAAATATCATGTGTTTGTTTTTTTAATACATTACTTTCATTTTCCCCCAGGTGTTTTAAACTGCCAATATAAAAGTGAGGAGATAGAGAAATGTCAATTATGAAGCAAAGATGTGAGTGGTTTCAAATAGATTTGGTTATAAATTATGATTTTTTGTTTGCCATTTTTTCTTTAAATTACAAAAGTATCCTGCCATCCATGCATCTAGAGGAAATCCCAATGAATAAAAATGGAAGATGATGGATGCAATTAAAGAATAACAAAGTGCAAACTAAATGGGAGATAGGAGATGCACAGCAGCCAGTGACTTCATCTATATTCCTCCCGCGGGCAACGCTTCCCATAAATCACTTCCGTAATTGGAATCTAAAGCCGGAGTGAATATATTAGTACATGTTCAAAGGAAATCATTCTTGATAACGGGTCATTTCTAATGCAAGTACAGAATGTATGTGAGTGAGTGGCACTCTGGCAAATGAATGTTCTTCTAAATTTGTTTTTGTTTTGGTAAGATAAAAAATATTTAATTCATTACAAATGAAAATGAAAATGTTTTAAATTAGATTGTGTATTATAATTTTTTTTTTATTTATTAAGGGATTATATTGCTGATAATGAAATTTGAAAAAAAAGATTTAAAACTAAAATTGCCATTAAAAAAAGGATGATTCCATTGTAATTGTTCTATTTAATTCTATAATGACTTATGTATTCATACATGGGCATATATCTCACTTATGTGAACACATAAACATGTGGTAAAGGGTAGATTTTGAATTACTGAAATTCAATTCTTTTTGGATAGAGAGAAGAGCAATTTTTTCTTCTCATCCTAGTTTTCTCACTTGCTATTTCTCACTCATGTATTTTTTTAATATCTTCTAGAAACAAAATAGGTAAGAGCCTTCCTACACACTTAATCATTTTGTCAATTTCTAGGATTTCAGTGCTGGATGTATCAAGTGTCATAATTGGTTTTCAGGAAAGGAAAATCCAATGAAGTATGGAAAAGCTATGGGTATTTTGATACGTAAGCCTGGCCAACATAACCACTTTAGGAAATATTAACTACTTACTATCCCATTCATTCAATAGGGGACCACAAGTCTCCAATGTAATTATCACTTATAAGGAAAACCAATTTAAACCAGAAGAGGACCTTGACGTGAGATTGAACTCTTCAAAAGAAAGCAAGTAGGATACTGTTACCACAAAGCTTAAAGCCTACTTAAGAATGATGAGTAAATAAATAGATGTAAACTCAAATACATTTAGGAGTGTATTATAAAAACTGAAAAGAATTATTGTGATTGCTATAATGGGTGTTTTTGTCTTAGGTTATTTTATATCAATGCGTTTTTCTACTGAGTACCATTGACTTGATATTTATACCTCAAACAATTATATCTACATGCAGATCATTTTGGATCTACAACATATGTTCAGTAACTATAGGCTTTTCGGTGTGGAGTGTTTTTGACATATTTCCCCCAGAAATGATGCTGACCTTTTCACTGTTTTTACTCTTCCCAATGTTCCAACCGACACCACTAAAAATCAAGGATCCTTTTTTATCATGCAGCAAGTTACCCCCCCCCCCCCTAATCCACCTTTCACCCAGGAAAAATTTTCCTGACCAAAATGCTTTTTGGGGCTAATTGCTACTATGCAGCCATACATGGCTTACAATGTAATATCATGTTCAGCGCAGGGTCTCTCACGGCATCGATTGGAAACATGACTACTACAGAACCATTCAGAACACACCACCATTGGCCTTGAGCGCCACGGGTTGCCCACCTGGATGAGCTTATAATGTTACCCACTGAAAATGTCAAAACATCAATGCTCTCATTCTTCTTCAAATCTCAAGCTTAAAAAAGGCAAAAAAGGGTCACCATATGCTCTCCTACACACTGCTTATTTTCAGCAATTCATGTCTAAATGTTGGCCTGAACATTTTGTATATCATATGCTGATAGCAATGTATGTAGTAATGTATCGTCGCTGTTTTCACGAAGTGACGGTAGCGACAAAAAATTGCATTCACTTTGCGTTACCATTTTCCTCACTACCGTCACTTCGTGAAAATAGGGACGGTATGTCTCTTGGGGTAACATATTTCTGGCTCTTACGAGATATACATGTATGTAGTACATGGAAGAGTCTTGCTCATGAATGCAATTACCACCAAGTGTTTTTGGTTTTCATATCAGCACCTACAACTGTACCACCCATGTTTAAACTAAATAATATATTAGGGCATTGGGCCATGTAACAAAGTTGCTTGAAAAGCATTTGTCTCCCCCTTATTTAATTGTCATTACATTCCTATTTCATAAAAATACACTTGCCATTTTTCATTAGAAATTGAATTTCAATATTTGTCCGACAGGTGAATGGCCCTTTGAAGGGGAAGTTCACCCAAATATCATCTTGTTTTAATCAAAACAAAAAATGAGAGAAACAAATAATGAAATTTTGAGCAATCTCCGATTCAAAATAGGAAAGTTATAAATTGTTGAAGTTGACATCGGTGAATCACAAATTGGCAACACTGCGACGTTTCTTGCAAGCTCCTGTCTCTACGGGGGAGAGAATGAATAATTTCAAGTCTTGCAGCCAGAAAATATATTTCTCATATTTCTCCTGGCTCCACGCGTATTGATTTGATAATCAAATCATGAGCACTAGAAGACTAAAGCTCATGTCACTGCTTCTTTCATCATACCATCTATGCGTGTGACTCATGCAGGGCTCGGGATGATAAACCGTACACTGCCCCTTTTTCATGACATGTACATGTTATTGTTGGTTTCATTCTTTCAAGTGATTTATTTCATCTTCTACATGTATACAAGTTTGGATATGCTGATCTGAATTATATAAAATAAAAGGTTTGTTTTATACATTGATATATGGAAATCTTTCAAGCCATGTACATGTTATTTTTTGTTTCATTCTTTCATGTGATTTACTTCATCTTCTAGATACAAGTTTGGATGCTGATCTGATAAGTGATAATACACATGAATTATATATAATTCTAAGTTTGTTTTATACAATGATATATGGAAATCTTTCAAGCCATGAACAAATATTTGTTGTTTCATTCCTTCAAGTGATTTATTTGAACTTCTACTAGTTCTAGATAAAAGTTCATATGCTGATCTGTTAATACACATGAATTAAAGAAATTAAGTTCACTTTATAAAAGGATTTAAATCAGTTATCGCAAAAGATGAAGCCCAGAATTGACAGGTGCCATTTTTATCATCTTTTTTCCTTCAATATATTTAACTTACATGTGTGCACTGCATATGTGTGGGTGATGTGTGGGTGATGTGTGGGTGTGTGTGGGTGTGTGTGAAATCTTTGATAAGGTTTTGTGAATATGCATGTATTAAAAGGTAAAGGTTAAAGTGCTGTCCCATACACAGGAGAGCACTGGATTACTGGTAGGACACAGGATGATGAGACCATACAAATCATCGCTGTTTTCACAAAGTGACAGTAGTGAAAAAAAATTGCATTCACTTTGCGTTACGATTTTCCTCACTACCGTCAATTCGTGAAATTAGGGACGATATTGCCAATACCCCAAAATACATTATCTTTGAATTTTTCAAGCAGGAAATATTTCTCCTCAGCCTAGATGCAAAGCTAGATCATGTTGCTTGTTCTGTTTGGAGCCAGAAGGGGGTTAACTCCTATCATTTAACATACAGTCAACGCCTTTCTAACTCTCAACGGAAGATGTGCTCCAGTCAGGAGGAAAAATGAGGACATTTTGGTTAATTGATAGCACTCTTGCGGTCGTTTCACTTTCATCATTCATGCTCTCGTACCTTGCACAGAACTATTCAGGTTACCTCAGTCTAGCTTCAAGCTACGATCGTGGAGAACCACGATCCCGTGCGCATGCATTGCTGCACAGAGTTGGAAGACTTTCCCAAGGCATGAGACGAACTAGTCCAAGATGCCTTTTTTCCAAGGAATAAATCAACAGAAAAATGAAAGGTCAATTGGCCGACCCAAGGCAAATTGATTTTGAATAATTGGTCATGGCGCACATCCTTTCAGAGGATTCTATACCTCTCCATCTTCCACTATGACTCGACATAATTTGTAGGCATGAGCTTCACTGGTGGTCACACGAGTCCTTATCAAAGATAGGAAATTACTCGGTCAATATTAGTCTTCCGTCTGAAAAATACACTCACAACTTTTCCTGTGAAGCCGTGATCGGGTGTGACCCATCTTATGGGATGAAGGCACGACTTTCCTTCACGCCGATCCAGCGGCAACTAGAGGGCAAAACACATGAACATCTGCAGTGACTGGAAGAGAATACTTAATGGATTTACGCAAGATGAAAGACCGGTTTCCCTTTTGTGTGTATTTTGGGCTTTGCACTTGTACATTGTACATTTGTATGTAGGCTGTACAGTTTGCTTTGGATTTTGATAGTGGCATTTTTAAATAGCACAGTGTACAAAATTCTTAGGTACAGAAATAAACCATAAATTAACATTACGAGTGTATCACTACAAAGCTAACATACTGTATATGTACATGTGTACAACATTTTCTTTATTTCTATATACACTGTATACATAAAAAAAGCAAAGCAAAGCAAAAAAAACTTTATGATAAGCTTTCCTTTTTAGGACAGTATCTGTACCTTCACCCTTCTTTCCTTTTAAGTTTAATTATAGATCATTGCTATCTAATCATTATGTAATCTAACGATTGTGGGGTCAGAAATACATGGCGAGATTCAAGCCATTTAATTTCAAGCATCAATTCAAATTTAAAGAAAACTTTGTTGATCATACATACAAATGCTTAATTGTCAAATATAATTTCTTGTATTCATTAAAAAAAAAAATTTACTGGATACAAAATGGCAGCTTTTCATCATGTCTACTACTATCAAAATCTGAGGCTTGTTTGGATATGAAAAGATAAACGGCAACAACAAAAAATGCTGTTTTTTATTAAACCTCATGAATGAATGTCAACTACAGTGTCAGCGCAACAAAGGTCGTGGGCATATTCACTGAGTTCTGTGCTATACAACGTACATGCTATAAGATAGGAAATGTAAACCATATACCATCATTAAAAAACGCTACTGTTCTGCGGCGACATAACAGAATGAGGCTTCGGTAATTATGTAATTATGTTGATTGAGGCGGCTGTTGACTTTAATGCATCTGAACAGCTTATTTCCCCCAATCTATACTATGAATTCTCCTGTTAAGAGTAATGAGCACATATGAAGGACAACTGAATTGGCTCTTGGCATAGTCAAATATTTTTGGGGACAATTCATTATTTCTTGCCAATATCTTCTGTCAAGAGGCTATTTGCTCTGAAATGATTTAAACTTCATCAACAACTTCATTGAGTATTTTCTGACGTACAGGTATGGAAAAGAGTGATAATGAAATCTTACATTGTACAAAACAAAATTTTAATCTTAAACAGTATAGATTTGTGATGAAATTAAAAAAAATCTTCATTCATGCCAACTTGATATTGAGTTTCCATAAAAAAATAAGCAGAAAAATAAGTTGTTTACAAATAAATAAAAAATAATTTGTAAAAGAATGAAAATAGCTTAAATGAATGACAGTAAAGTAGTCATTAATATTAAGTTTTAAAAAATGTAGGAGGGTGCTGATCTTGCGCATTGCATGTGATTGACAAGGATTTGCACCCAAGGGCCCGCATGTGCAGGTGTACAGTGTCTGTTTACCGTGCTGCATTCAACACGAACACATTAAAACTACATGGTACTCCGCGGAATGAGTGATTGGGCCATGAGGCACTTTCACGGCCTCCCAGAGACTCGTCACTCCTCGATAATCTCTTGTTACACTGCAATGTACAAATAATGTATCGAGTGCAGTAGGGGAAAAGACATGAATTGTACACATGCACTAAATGTAGTACTCTCTGATTTCCACTGCTTACAATTGTCTACATAAACATCATAGGCTGCACAGTAGGCTGTAAAGAGCTTCTTTGTAAATGTATTGTTTATGAGAGTGACAGCCCTCTTGAGGATAGCCGGCATGTACACTGTACTGTAGGTCAGTACATTTAGACAGGCTTTATTTAGTAACTACCTGAATAGAAAGACCAGAGGCCATTGCATAAAACTTACATTGATGGTAACTTTTACCATGGTAACAGGGCTCAACAGCCAATCAAAATCAAGGTTTCCATGGTATTTACCATTGACGGCAAAGTTACCATCATTATCATCGATGGTAAGTTTAGTGCAACGGGGCCAGGTCTTTTGTATACCTTGAACTTGAACAGTGTTTCTCATTTGAAGAAAATAAAACAAAACAAACATCTACATGTATAAAGGCAACCTGTATATAAAGACCACCTGCATACAGACAGATACAGCCCGCTCTTAAATCTGCTCCAGTGGTATTTACATGTAGGTTAAATATACAGAGGTTGCACTGTACTACTTGGATGTTTTTAGTGGGTAGAATGGAAAATGAGTTACCATCTTAGTAAGATAGCAACTCACGAAAGGAAGATTTCGTGGAGCAAAATCCTATCCCAGAAAGTGGAAAGAGGGTTTCCATAAATACTCTAATAATCTATGATTGGTGTCCAACAATTTTGTTCTAGTACAATGTCTTTTATTTTCCAATTTATTTCTTTTCATCACATCAATCTTTAGCAGTGGTTAGTGACAGACCTTTTCTCAGCAAGATATCTTTGTGAATTGCAAACTTAGTATTTTACATGGCAAATTACATGTACTTTCACTGAATTTTGCAATCGTTTTGGCAAACACATGGTTACATGTGCCTCTGTAAGTTTGAGGTCAACCGCAGCCGCAATTGATACAGTCCCACATATGTGAAGTTCTGTGAGTGGTCTGACAACATATTACATTCACTACAATGGTCTACATCCGTGTAATTCAATGTGGGACAGAATGAGGAATGTGGCGATGAGCACTCAATTCAGATCCATTACATTGCTTTCAATTCATTTAAATGCCTATCGGCTGCTGTAATGAGACAATATCAAACACAGTAGAGAGCTTTCATTTCCTCTTTTCCGTGCCCATTAACCCTGCTGGTGTGAGAGAGTGCACTGTTCACTTGTCAAACATTCGCTGAATATAGACCGATCATGCCCATATGACACTCCCAATTTATCAGCAAAATGCTTCCTGTAATTGTATATTTCATGAGAGAGCATTATAAAACACAGACACCCTTTTACAAGTACTCAAAAAGCTACATGTACATCATGTATTAGGTAGTGGATATCGCTACAAAGAATTATATTTTTGTGAAAAAAGCTGTACATATCTTCAGAAGCCATGATTCTGGATCAAGAATTCTCAAACGATCTTTGACAGGTGGGTCAAATTCAGAGTTGAATAAAAATCTAAGCGTACAGATGTGTACAAGTGCCTTTAAGTGAAGAGTCTTCGGCAATGCATGTACAATGTACATGTATGAGTGAATTCAAGTCAGTGGGATACCATATATTCCTGATTTACAAGCAATTAAAATGTCATTCACCGACTGGCACTAACACCATAAAATGGTAACAAATTTATGATCATAATTATGATCAGTCACTTTGTATTTTCATTTTTCTCTCTCTCTCTCTCTCTCTCTCTCTCTCTCTCTCTCTATCTCTCCTCCCCCTCTCTCTCTCTCTCTCTGTCCCTCCCTCTCTCTCCCTATCTCCCCCTCTTTCTCTCTCTATGTTTCTCTCTATCTTTCTCTCTCTCTATCACCTCAAATATAGATATCCTACACACTGTATATTCAGGTTTAATGGGCATTGAACCAGCTAGAGTGTATGGAAAACGCCAAAATGGAAGTGTCCGTAAAGGTTACAAGTGTCAATAAACTCTGATGCTCTTTTTTTCCTAGCTCTTCTGATATACATCCACCTTGATACTCCATCCCTGGAGAAATCTCTTGTATATTCCTGACATCACTCACACTTATAGTGAAAGGTAATGCTTGCTGGTTGTCTGATTTGTTTAGCTATATTTCATTTTATCTTCGACTTGTTTGTTCCAATTTGTTAAAGTGTGTTTTGCTCATTTTTTGTGTGTGTCTTTTCCTGAGTATTTCTATTGAAAAAACATCCAAACATCCACTAAATGAAACTATAGAGATATCAGTCTTTCAAAAATTGTTTTGTTGTCTTCTTTTCCTTTCCTATTCTTTCCTCCCACACCCTATATTTCTAGGGGATGGTCAAGTTCGCCAGAACATTTGCCTTTACTTTGTTTTTAATCATTTTAAAGCGGCATCAATTCAGACCTACATGTAAATATGTTCTTTTTCCTAAAGATACAAATGAAGATTTCTACAGTTTTAACACTCAGAGTAATACATACTTAAACAAAAAAAAAAGACCATATTTGAGCTAATGGCCATTAAACCTTTCAATTTCTTGCTCTGTTACTTCCTCCTACATATGTATAAAATGTATATAATTTCCTTTTCCTGGTCTGTATTCAATAGCAAAAATTGTACAGAAAGCCCATGAATTGTTTTTTTAGATCAATCAATGATATGTTTATCCCTTGTAAGAGTATAGATCCTAATGAACCCAATTTGATCATCATTAAAATAACTTTACAAACAGATGGGTGGAATGGTAAACCAAGTGAACTTTGAATTGGGTTATTGGGACAAGGTTACTGACCATGTACAATGTACATGTACATGTGTACTTCTTGATAATTGTGGCCATATCAGAAATTGTGACCCCCCCCCCCCCCTCCACAAACACACACCATCCCCACTCCTCCTCTTCCCCAACTAAAGTGATTGTTGTGCCAATTTGTTAATGATAAAATAAGCATAGCCTGAATTTGATAATTGGACAGAAAGGAAAGAAGTATGATCCCAATACGTTATAAAATGTAGCAGTGCTCCAGTTTGCGAGTTGATTCAGTTCGCGGCAATCTAGTTTGTAGCTAATGACAGGCACAGCATGACACCGCAGAGACCCCATACCTGATGTCGCAGCGGTTATCAAAATGCTATTACCCATAAGAGCCACTGCAGTGAAGCCATCATCCTCTCATTACAGGCAATTATTGCATCGCTCACCTCCAGTGTGTGTCACGGCTCCAATCCCCTCCCCCCCCCCCCTCCACCAATCCCCCTAATGGATTAGCCCTAACAAGCTCCTGATCAACAGGGAGAGATCAGCAAATCAATTATTCATCAGTTGCCTCTAGATATGGATTTAGCAGGGGCGCAGCAGCCAAATCCTCTCTGCCAAACATGGGTGTGATTGGAGGAAGACGTGGGGGACACTGCTTTGATGATGATGATCATGATTTATAAATCAGACTGTAAATTGCTTCTATATTCTGATACAGGTGTCAGGTGATCAAAATAATGAACGTCTTACAAACAACAAAGATTTACATATATACAAATAATAATATCAAAGATTTGGAAGGAAAATGTGTGTGCTTTTTAATAGATGAGTATAAATTGTATACAAATGTACATCTATTCTAAATTTCAAAACTATCTCTTACTTGTTAATGTTGTATATTTTGACGATAGCAAAGAATTCTGATTACTACGGGTACACGTTAGTCATCCATGATGACATGAGGAAATAGATGTAGTAAACAATCAAAACAAAATTAACTTGAGCAGTCAGTGACGTAAAAAAAGAGAACAAAAATCAAAAGGAGTTGCTCCCAATACTTGACAAGACACTCAGCCTGAACAAGAACACGTACATGTAACTATAAACAAACCATCACCATCCAAATGTCAGCTAATCCATTATTCTTTCTCCACTCCGCTCCTGATCAGAATGAGAAAGGCACCGAATGCAGGACGCTCATCCATCACATCCCGACCAGCTTTACATTATAAAATACAAGCTATTAGGTTTTATTTCTACATTATTAAAACAGGCATTTATGGATTAATGTGCTTTCAGGGAAGGGCAGAGTTGCAAGCTAGACGGATGTCCAGTCAGAAATAATGTGTAGGGCTTCTCTCCTTCAGAGTCAACAACTAAATTTGATGTAAACATGCTCATGTTGGAGTAATGGTTTTGGGGTTGTGTAAACTTCCCATTCAGGTATCGGTGTGTGTCACCAAGGTGTCAGGTATAAAGGTGAGAATGGATACATTATATTTACATACATGTAGCCAGCAGGTGTACAATTCTAGAAATATTTCTTTGGGCAAGTCCAGGTACATGATGTCCCATAGTATAATTTACCAACTGTTAGTGGATCATATTATGGAATTAAGAACATAAATTGACATAAAAATATTATTGTATTTTATGTTTTTTCTAATACAAATTCTTGCATGGCTATGACAATGATAGAGTCAAGAGATATAATATACATGTACATGATGTACCGGTACTGAATTCTTAGATGTGGTTGACGTGGATGATGTGGTAACGCAGGGAACAAATTAGATTGAATTTGTCCATACTTTTCTTGACCACATTTGGAGTTCCAGTACCGGTAATTCATTCCACACATTTTGGCAATGTGGTGATAGGTTTCTACTGCCAACAATTGATTTCTTCTCAAAAATTAAGAACTGATTAAGGCCAAATAAAAAAAAAAACATGTTTAGCGTCCTGTTTTTTTGAAAAATACGAAAGAGGAGGCCCTTTTTTTTTTTTTTTCAAAATGGCCGCTCAAAATGGCTGCTCGGTACATTTTCCCTGACATTTGGGCTATTTTTCAAGATGGCAGCCAACATTTTTTTTTTTTTTTTTTTTATCTCAGAAATAGATTCATTTTAGCAGTGTTTTTCATGTTTTTTTTTCTTTAAAAAAATCCAAAAAAAAAAAAAAATAGGAGGCGGCCCCCCAAAAAGAAGTGGGCGGGGACGCTAAACATGTATATTTTTTTAAATGGCCTAATAAATAGTTTATTTTTGCATGTACTGCACATGTAAACTGCAATTCTACGACCATTCCCATAGCTGACTACTAGTAGTTGGAGGAAACAATGGTCAAAAAGACACTCCGGGAAGATACAGATTCTGATGGTGTGATATCCGTGAGCGTCATTTCCTTTTATAGATCTCTGTTTATCTTTCATGGGCAATGAGTAGTTCTACACTACAATGAAAAGGATAGTATCAATGAAACTGAAGAGTTCTTATTACATACCGTTAGACCTATTGTGTATATTGTACATGTATGTAAGTACTCATGTTACTCTCTCATGTTAAAGGTAAAGACCAGTATTGGAAACGCCCCAATTTCAAAAAATGAAATGGAAGCTCTCATTACCAATCATGTGAAAGAATATGTTTTGACTAATACATGATGATAAAAAATTTGCCGGGAAACCGCCTACTAATTCATATATTTGGTAAATTTTTTTCTCTCATGGTCTGTGAGAGATATAGGGTAGTCCATACATCTTTCTGTGTATAGTGCTTGTAACTTTACGAAGAATGGGCCAAATTTCTTATCATTTTGATGATTCCAGAACTTTGCAGATGCTAGATGCTAGATGATCAACCTTTTCTGATCGATTCCACAACGTTTCTTTCACAATGCAATCGCATGACCATAACTGGTCTTTACCTTTAAAGAAGAGTAAATACATGTACATGCTGTACACGTTTTCGCTTCATCTATACGATGATGCAAGCACATTCAAAGCATACATTGTGCATGCACGTGCAGTTCATGTACCAGTATGTACAATGTACATGTAACTTTAACTCATAGATCTTGGGGCAAATTTTTCAACCAGCTAGAATTTCAGTAGAAACTACATGTATATTCAGTATGAGGTGCCAATATTCCCTGTGCACAGTGCTACTTCATGAGAGATTTAGTACTACTGTACATGTACATATATACAGTATATGTAAAATACATGTATGATGAGCCTTCCTTGTGAAAAAATTGTTCCTTTCCCACTAGCAATTTTTTAATACAAACCTGTATTTAATTTTTTTTTAAAACAACATGTAGACAAACATATTACATGTATAGTACAAGGAGTGTGCACACATGAAAATAAGTATTGTGTACATGTACAATTGTACATGTATGTACAGTATCATGAAACATTGGATAAAGAAGCTGGATTTGAATAGGTCGGCTGATACAATTAGTGTTGGCTTCTTTCACGATTTGCTTGAAGATGCAAGATGACAGCTGGCTGGTCACATACACATTGTACACTGTACATGTAGAGTATGCACTCAAGATAAGCCACTGCCACTTCTTCAGTTTTCCTATGCTCTAACGTTCGAACTACTTGTAGATGTGGGCCATGATTTTAAATGGACCTTTCATTTTAAACAATGCTAAAAGCCTCTCTCCCTAAACGTTTCATAAAGTACAGTAGGAGGATAAAGATGAGAAAAAGTACATGTACACTGTGGCTCTACCATTTTCATATAAACTAGTTTTCATGAACACGTACATGTACACTGTAGATAAACAATGATTTTATTTGTCCCGTCTTAACAGGGATCCCATACTCAATCTTTTTCTTATACATGAACATGTACAACATTCAGACAATAATGTAGTATAGCTACACATAGAACCTATCAAGCTACATGTACTTGCCATTTTCATGAAGATATACTATAAATATTGCTAGTCTGAATGCGGAGTTAATCTTGTTAATGCACCCCAAACCCAATCCATTTCTTATGATGGTGAAGTCAACCCAGCTAGTATTGTAACTGGTGCATACAATAAGGCGGGAAACCTTAATTGACTAATCATGAAACTGTGCCAGGTTCATGCAAGCTCTGTTGAACAGCAGACTATAATAATAATAATAATAATAATGATGAAACATTTTTACATAAGGCATATTAACACAGAGGCAGAATTACATGTCTCTATGCACTTTAAGAAAAAGAAAAAACAATGCACTGGGTTCATGATTCTGATTATTATGAAGTGGTGACTACATGTATAACTGAAAAGGAATCCAAAATGCATTATAAAATTTGAAAAAGTCTTCTCTTAGTCTTACTTGTATCACTATCAGGGAAATCAAATCATGAAGAAACATTGAAATTCTGATGTGTTTGCAACTCAGCAGTATTCATAAATAACGCCTGGACATTTACACCTAATTTCATGAGGGTGTATTCTTACAAATTAGAGCTCAACTATTTGTGACAGAAGAGCAAACATTCACAGTCTCACAACCTTCAAAATTAGTTTGTCTATATGCTTCCTCAATTTCAATACCAGGAAATGAGTGGTTCTTAAAGTAGTCATCCAAAGAATCAAAAGTGTTTTGATTTGATGCAAAATTCATATCATTGCGAGGGGGAAGCCTAACTAATCAAATATAACAACCTCCCTCTTCAAAATATGTTTGGGGCCCGCATTAATCATCTCTCAATATGTTAATTTTTAGATCCAGATTTTCTGCCGTAAGCGGTCCTCCGTAGAGCATCAAGATTTGTGACGTCACATGTGAGACACAGCTAGCCAAAAAATGTTACACCTTTCCATGATATCTACCAATATGATTTTTCAGCAAATTATTCATGTTTTTCAAGAGAAAATCTTTCCATCCATATATGTAATTGGTCCATGATCATCAGTTGTCATGAATTTGCTTCGGGTGACTACTTTAAGGGAACAACTATTTTCATATTCACAGGGTAACAAAGAAAATATGAAACCGAAACCATGAACATGGATATACTGTAATTGGGGGAATACCAGAGAAGTCCATTAAAAATGGAGTCATCGTCATACTGCTTTCGAATCATTTCTAATTAAAAATGATGCATGAACTTTGTAAATTTTCAAACAGACCTTCACATTTTGCAGACAGTCAATTAAATTTCTAAAAATAAAATGACCACGCAGACTGATGCATAACTGTACTTTTGCCAATTCGCTATAAGTATGGGAATCACGGACAGGTTGTATTAATCTAAATATTATATGAAATGATAATACTCCCCGTGTTATGAAAAATAAATTCCACCGCATTGCACGTACACGATACGTTTACCGTAGGGGACGCTGAGAGTTACCGCGCAAATGCTCATGTTGATAAACGCTCGCGGGGAAGCTCCTGTACAAACAATGGAAGGGACAGATCGTGCATGTTTCTATATAGCGAACTGATAAGAGAAGAAGAGTGTGAAGATTTCAATCTTCATTTCCGAAGGGGAACTTAATTAGGAGGTGGAGAGTAATCGGTTTAGGTGGTGATGGTTTGGACAACCTGATTTTTTGGATGATTGGAAGGATGCCGTCCCCGTTGACAGCTCCCATTATTGATGCATCATCTGCTTTCTGGTGTTAGCTTTATCCAATAATCGGTACACTGTATATGTAGCCAGCATCACATGGAATGAAATGTATTGGGGGAGGGGGAGGGGTGTGTATTCTGTTATCTATGCAATGCAAATTCCATCTTCATGTCTTTCCTTCATCCCCTCTCCGATTATGACGGCCCTATTATTGATGCATCTCAGCTGCATTTTGGTGTTTTGTCACCTTCATAAAATGCTCAAGCAAAACAGGTTGTAGGAATGGCAAGGATGAAATATTTGGGATTACCCCCCCCCCCCTGTAGACTTCTATTATTGACTCATAATGTTTATCAAAAGTGGAACTGATAGGTGTCAATCTTGATGTTCAACTGGCAACCCCGCCCCCCCCCCTCCCCCCCCCCCCAAAAAAAAAAGAATAAATAGTGTAATCTGTTTTCTAATTCATTTCTAACCAGTGTAAAGTACAATTTTTCTATCTTGTAATATTTGCTCAAACTGATAACCGAGTTCTGCAAAACTATTCTGGGCATACAGGTACATGTAGTATCCATATATCTAGCATAAGGTACACATGTATACATGTACATTAGTTTGCATACAGTTACACTTGTTTATTTCTATTTGTCAGTATAAATTTTTGTTGTAAAAATACTTGATTTGAAGAGAACGTATACTCTGTGATTATGATAAGTTAAAGAACTACATGTACATGTGGATATATCCAACAAAAATCCCACAAAATATAAATATTACAATTTACACATGCCTCAAAGACACTGGCCTTCATGCCATGCATATTACTGGTGTTTTGTATTACCCTACTCTAAGGTCACTCTGCAGACTGCACTTTGAAATGTTATGACGTAATGAATGAATGAATACATACTGTAAATGTACAGTACTATACGTTATTAAACCAGTGTATATGGTGAGATCAACCCAGCTGTACTTGTTAGCAATTAACAAGGATTTTCTACTTGCAATCAACAAAAGAACAGCTGACCACAAACCTTTTTCCTCAGTGTCATTTCCCTTCATTCTCCATGCTCTAGATTTTTATAAACATGTATTGTATATGTATGCAAAGTTTTAGTTTTGTTGCAGTCCACCAGGAATAGAGTACCAAAGCTGTGACATCACACAAATCTATTTTTAGAATATCTCAATTTGAACTTCATTTTCTGAAAGAGCTTCAGAAAAAATGTCCAAATGTTGAAAACCAATTGGCTGAGATATGACCATCCGAATAAAAAGAGTTCAATAGGAAGTCACTTTTATTTTGCTCTGGTTCATAACATTACAAACCAGAGCAAAAGGACAGCGATCAGATTTACCATCAAAATCTATTCAGATGGTCATATCTCACCCAATACTTTACATATTCAATTGTTCTTCAAAATTTTGTCAATATTTGTTATGCTCTTTCGGAAAATGAAGTTCAAATTTGGAAACTCTAAAAATATTTTGTTGATACCGTCACACTCGACCACTCTATGCACAACAAAATAAAAATATAGAGCTCTGAAAAAAGGGAATTTAACCCCAATAAAGACCATAGTCTCGAGAAGGTCCAAAGAAGCTTTTGTTAACATTTACTGAATGTCTGTTTAATTATTTCCCTTATTATCATGAGCGGTAATTGTGACTTTGACATTAAGCTGGTGTTTTTCTGGAATTAATTTCAAACAAATAAATGGTAGAAAATAATTCAGACCCAGAATGTTATAATATCAAGAGGTACATGCACAGGTTATTATAATGCAGCCCTATTCCTTTGTTTTTTGTGACTCCATCAACCATCAATGTTTACATGATGGATTTAATTGAACCATGAGTTATCACAGAGATAACATTTACCTTTAACTCCTAGATATATAACAGGTTTATGAAATCAGTCAATCAGACATCTAAAAGATGAACAGGATGCCAATCTACTTCCTTATTGTGACTCCTGTTATCACTGTACATAGATTTACAAAGGATCTAGTGACTTGCATAATACAGGGTACATCTTTTGATGCCTGTTCAGTATTCAGTGGGTAACAATGTCCAAATATGGAACAGCAACAAAGTGGGGCACTGTCAAACATACTCAATCGAAAAAGGCGGCAGCATTGGACAATGGGGAATATGGGTTGAGCTTGTTTATTCTATTTATGAAATGACATAAGTGGATGGGTTTGCTAACTGCCAGGCACAGGTTGGTGCGGATATTGTGCCTACACGTACATTGTATAAAGGCTGTAGAGAGGAGTTGGCCTGGTGAAATATGTAAACAGACTTAGTTAGACAACATCAGACTTTGATCGTTGTCGAGTATCGTGCTGCCTTGTACTGGCACGCAACTACATTGTACAAGTAAATGAACATGCAATGTAAATATGTGTAAAAGACTGTTTAAGAATATTGTGGACACCAATTGTTAACAATGATAACATGTTGTCTCTTCCACAAGTTTGGAGAAGGAAGGGTACATAAAATTGCAATGTATTCATGTTAGTGTACTCTGTATATTGACCACATGAGCCTCCAAGTAACCATTTACCAGTACTACTCATGATGACTTGATGTGCTTTATACTACATCAGGGGTGATAGTGAGAATTTAAAAAGAAAATTGGTTTCAGAAATCCCGGCAAGGGGTTCAAGCAAGTCATGAAAAAATGGCACCTCACCCCCCTAATTTTAAACCGGATTTACAATTTTACATCGATCTCAGGGGAATTTTATGTAAACGTAGTTTATATTGAGAGAAAGCATATTGATGTTCAAAGTTCAAACTATGCAAATGGTCACATAAAAGATATTAACACAGAAATATATCATTATCAGGGGGGGGAATGTTGATTTCACCAATCATGCCTTAAAATTGAAGAAAAAAAAATCTTTTGTTGCTATCCAGCACCAAAAAGAGCAACTCTTGCTCATTTAAAATAGTTTAAATGCATTTTAGATTCTAATTCATTCATCTGGAGATTGTATTCGCTTCAATACTGTACTACCTGTACTTCATCATATATTCTTTTTTGTTGATGTTGAAAGGTTCTTTTACTTAAGTTTATTCATCTGGGAATTTTACTCACTTCAGTGATACTGTATTACTTCATCATATATCTCCTTTTTTAAATGTTTTTTTAAAGGTTCTTTTAGATTTATCCATCTGGAAATTGTACTGCTTCATCATGCATCCTTTTTTTTCTTTTTCTTTTTTCTGAAAAGGTTCTTTTAAATTTATTTATCTGAAGATTGTATTCACTTTGGTGATCGTACTACTTCATTGTATATCTCCTTTTATCCTTCCCTTTTTTTTGGGGGGGGGGGGGGAGGTTCTTTTACCTTTATCTATCTGGAGATTGTACTACTTCATAATGCACCCTATTTTCTCTTCTTCTTGGAAAGGTTCTTTTACCGGTAGATTTATTCAACTGTAGATTATTGTACTCACTTGAGTGATGCTACTAATGGCGCATAGATTGAGTCACCGTCGTATATATAGAGATAATCCCAGCTGCATTCTGTTCCAAACTCTTGGAGGATGAAGCGTATGTTTGCTCCAGGCCTGCACAGAAGAGGGGAGGGAGGGGGGGGGGATGTTAGCAGAGTTAAATATGGACATTAATAACATTTGATGTTAGTGTGGAGCTGTACATACTGTACATCACATACATTGATTGCTACATGAGCATCTGTCTACATCAATAACCCACTTCTTGTAATGGCCAAAATTAAACTTGCGCAGGTCAAAACGTACACCATTCAGTACAAGGGTATGAAATCAGACTACCAGTAATTACTAAAAGGATTGCAATCCCCAAAAGTAGATTTGACAACTAACGGTCGTTATTTTCCCACAAAAAGAAATTTTCAAGCCCTTTTCTTTTGAGGGAAGTTCTAAATTAGCATTATCTTTTGAAATACTGGTGGAATTTTTTTAAATTCATTTTTTGAGTGGGCCTACAAATGGGACATTGTACCTTGAACTAATTATCATTTCATTGTCTATAATTCACCAGCATGTTTCACATCAACCCTACCATTATTTTTACTATCATTTAATTTCAGTTGGTTTCATTCCTGGATCTGTTCCGTTCATATTATAACAACATACCGGTACACTTACCTGCCCCCATCTATGAGCCATGTACATTTTCTTCTATCTTGATAATCATCCAAAGCTTCTATTATGTAGCCTGAACTTTCTTCTAACCTGAAAAAGAAATATGACAAACATCATGAATACATTCCTGTACACTCTAATAATCTAAAACACCAGCATAGTATTTATATGTATGAAATATGTAACATTACTGTGCCAATCTTGAAAAGTTTTTCAAAGACATCATCATAATTGAAGTCAGGGCCGACAACTTTAGGAAACTGCTTGGAGGAGGTGATTTTTTTTTTTTTTTTTTTTACTCAACACCCCCCCCCCCCCCCCCTTGAGCAAAACAAGTTTTACTCAACGCCCCCACCCCCTTGAGCAAAACACATTTACTCATCCCCCCCCCTCCCTAAGTCCTTGAGCAAAAAAAAAATTTGCATACAAAATGGTCCACTGGTCCCTCCCAAATAACTGCTATCGATCGTACCACAATGGAAAAAAAAAACGTGTTGGACATTTCGTTTTTATTTTGGTGCAGGATATTTTCATTTTACATGTTTGGTGGGAGGTTTTTTTCATAAACCAGGAGATTCTACATCATTTGCGGAAGAGCGGAGAAAGGGCGTGGTGGCGGGAGTCTCACATACTCACATAGCATATTATCTGTGAATAAATAGGCTTGGCCAGCTATAATTAGCATGGCAGCCATCTTGGAGAAAAAAATTCAAAAAAAGTCTGGACGAGAAACATGTTTTGTTTGTTATTTGGCCTAATATGTTGCTCATAAATACCATTTACGGCTAAACTGCAAGATAACCAGTGACCCCTAACAGCCCCCCCCCCACCCCAAAAATTAATAAGATTCAAATAAATGTATTATAAAAAAAAAAGACATGTAACTTTTTTTTTAAATTGCGATAACATCACCATAATTTTGAGAAGTAATATTCTTCTTTTCCTTTCAATATGTTGCTTATGCCATTTATGGCTCTACATGTAATAGACTGCAAGATAACCACTGCCTTCTTACACCCCTCCCCCCACCCCCCTGCCAAAAAAAAGAAAATAGTAACAATGATCATAACAATCAAATAAATGTATTATAAAGATACATGTAACTTTAAAAATTTGAACAAGCCGTCATCATGTTCATGTATTAAAGCATTTTTTAATTTTTTTATCCACTTTATTAAATTTACATAAATTGAAGGCCTAAATATTTGTGTATATTACATATTTTCATTGATCAACTAACAATAGCAAGCTGTGAGTAGAATCAGAAGATCCTGTGCATGTAATGTACATTGTAGGTATTGGTGCAGTGGTCAGCTCTTGTCTGCTTACATGACAACCTTGGATTAACTTTATAAGTCACCTAATTTAGAGCTCATGTTAACGGTCAGTCTCCATGTTTCTAATTTATGTATCTGATTATTATATACATGAGAGTGAAAGCTCAATTACACACTGTTTCATGCATTGTACATGTTCATTTGATATCCTGGTAGTCACTGGTATCAGTTACATGTGTATTACATGTAGACTACTAGCAAATATTTGACAAATTAATGTTATCATTTTTAGCATAGCATTCGATTTCATTTTATTTTGACTCGAAGGGTCACTTTTCTGTAGAAGGTCTATAACAATTTTTTTATTTTTATCGAGTAGTGCACCAACGGAAAAGGCACTTTATAGGAGAAAACAGAAATAAATAATATTTTTGTACACGACTATGTCACGATCCACTGACGAAGCTGCCAATTTGAGATTCTAATATTAGTAAAAGATTTGGTGATCTCATATTTTAAAACTTTCATAACTTTCTTACTTTTTGTCCGATAGTCGATACATTTCCAACTTTCACCATTATGATTCTGTTTATATTTGTTTTTCTGCTTTCATACAAGATTACAAATTGACTTATTTCAGGGGATGGATTGCCCTTTAATTTTATTTGGCGACAAAATCTTAAAATTGGTAGATCCTAAATTACATGTCGTTATCATTAAACTGATTGTTCAATGTCAAACAATGTAATTCAGCCTAGGGTCTACAGTTAGATGCAACATAACATGTATGTTTGTATTTATCACTTAATTACAGAGATAGTCTACTCAGTTTAGTAGTGACATCGGCAGCACATCTACAAAATAATGGTTATTGATTGAATATTTATCTAGTCATTGACGTTGTCTTGAGACTTGTTTCGAGTCGATTTTGTCTTTCCTTTTAATTCATTAAATTTTCATATGATAAACAAAAAATCCATATCACATTTGTCATCATATTCATCATGTTCATAGAGTGCAATAATTCCATCCATGGCTGCCATCTCTTTTTCATCACACTGCCAATTCTGTGTTTTTAAAACACTGGTAAATTAATTACCTAGTTCTTCCTTGACAGTGATCACACACATCGCCCGACCACCCGGCAGCACAAACGCACGATCCTCTCTCACAGACGCCGTCTACTCCGCAGTCTCCATCCGACATGCATGATCCGTGTATACGATGCGGTAGTAACGTTAGCACTGTACATAATACCATCACACAAATAGATAAACGTGGTATCCGCGGCGAAGCCACTAGCCTGAATTTGCTCTTCGCATATAGGAAACTGAATACGTCCATGTCCGTCATCTTATTTGTAGTTCTGTCGATTATTCCTTTCTTGATAGGCATATATTATTCCATGGTAGAGCAAGGTATATCACGATTTATTTTAGTCTGATCCTCGATTAACGGAGTGGTACTTCCTACTAGTTTCAGATATTGAAGCTCAATGTTTACTTTAATTATATCATGTAGGTGCGCACGTACGTGCGCGCATCGCGTACGTACGGCCGTACTGACTAGAACAGTTACGTACAGAAGAGATCTTTTCACCAAATTTGTAGTTCTTTACCTCTTTAATTACAGGATTCGAAAATGATAAGATCTCAAATTAAGTATCTTACTTTCGGGTGCCTTTTATAGGGTATTAATTTACTATGGGAGCATTTAAAATCGGGTCACATTTTTGTTTGTGATCCGGATCGTGCCCCGTGCACCCCCCCCCCCCCCAAGCGGTTCACCTCTGTAACACAATTAGACTTATTTGAGCAAAAATTATAAATTATAGCACCTCAGTATTACATCCTGACTTACGTATCCCGCAGAGTAGCCCTGTAGAAGTAGAAAAGTATTCAGTTATTTCATTGGAAAGGCCTACTTTAATAAATAAGAGTGTATAATCATCTGTCATACCATAATTTATGGAAGCCCAGACATATAGGAAATTGGGAATTACAAATAGACAACAAGAGCCAAAGATTTAGAAAGCATTTATTTGACAATTAAGAGTAATCGTCCCGAGTTAATGGATTCCCTCATAGGTATAGACACACATTATTTTGATTTCACTGAAGTTTTGTTTCAACCATGTCAAACTCATTTCTGTAAATTGTTAATTGCATATGCATTAAATTTTTAAATAAAAGTGCTTGAATATTAAAGAAATGTGTATAATTTTAATGGGACTTACCTATAAATTAGCTTGATCCTCTTTTTTAATTCCTTTGACCCAAATATTTAGCCAAGGCATCTTCTTTTTAAATGAAAATCGTATGGTGCTACTCACTCCAGGTAAATAGCTGTATTTCTTCAGAATGAACATGTCAAACATGCACTTTCCGACAAAGGAAGTTCATTTATTTCTTCATTATAGGCCTATATCTATTCTTGTTTTATTCATCGAGATTGGAGACGGTGCATACAGCATAACAATCCGCCATATCTGATTTAAAAAAACGACCGCAAAAACTTTTTAAACATTAAGTGACCTACTGACTCTCTTAATTTCTAGGACTTGAATTTTAAATCAATTTTTAGACTTAAAATATTTCAAGTCTTTAAGACTTAATCAATCGGGCTTTGTTAAAAAGTTTTATCAGAACCAGCTTCTGAGAGACTTAAACTTCTCACCAATCAGATGGCCCGTAGATGACGTCACGCAGTGCAAGATAAAATTTCAACGAATCAGATCCCACGAGCGCGCGTTGGTTGCGTTTATCTATAGATATTCTCTCGTATTCCCTTTTAGTTTTAGTCTCTCAATAACAGGATCGGTTTGTTTTTATTAAATCACCGTATTACGTAATCCGAACATGAGTTCTATGCATGGAATCATCTTAGGCCTATATTGTTCTCGAATTAATGTCTAAGAGTCTTCAGTCGTACTACAATACCAATTTTTAAATATTTTCTCCCCCCCCCCCTTATAATGATCAACACGAAAGAACGAAAAGTCAGTTAAAGAATTAAGGAGATTCATAAGAAAATTAGATTTTAGGTTTCTTTATTAAAGATTCATGTGTAAAAAGAAATTAGACAGATCTGGTGATTATTTTCAAATAGGTTTAAAGGATGGTTGAGTCAAATGAATCGTTCACTAAAAAACTTGAGGATTTTTATTTGTCATGATATTATATATTTTGTGTTGTAACGATTCAAGCTCTATATTTGCTTATGTTTCATCACCTTTGTGTGTTCATTCTTCAAACTGTATAGTTGCAACTTGTCTTTGATAAAACATTGTTATATTCTTTTTCACGTGAAGTCAATTCAAATGGATTGTAAAATTGAAATGATTTGTTATATTATATTCATTTTTCATGTGATGTTAACTTCAATGAATTGTGAAATTGTGAACATGCATAAATAAATGAATAAACAAATAAACAAATATAAGTTTAACAAGAGTGACGGAGAACAAGATGAAAAGGGAGAGAGCGAGAGAGAGAAGGGGGAAGATAGATAGAAGGAGAGAGAAGAGAGGAGACAGGCAGACAGACAGAGACAGACCATTGGGGAATAGTGAAGAGGATAATAATATTATGGAAGACTGGGAGCAGGGGCGTCGCCAAAGGGGGGGGGGTGTGGGGGTGCGACACCCCCCCCCCCCCACCTGTCAGGATATTGTCGGTAAAATTGCGTTGCCGTCGGGAAAAAGAGAAAAGGGGGAGGGAAAAAAAGAGAGGGAAAAAAAGAGAGTGAAAAAAAGAGAGGGGAAGGGAAAGAAAAGAAAAAAAGAAAAGGAAAAGAAAAGAAAGAAAGGAAAGAAAGGAAAGAAAGGAAAAGAAAGGAAAGAAAAGAGAAGAAAGAAAGAGAAAAAAGAAAAAGGAGTGAAAGGGAAACAAAAGAAACGGGGGATGAAAGAGAGGAGAGAGAGGGGAGGTAAGAGTCTGAGAGAGGAGGAGTGGGAGTAAAAGAGAAAAGGGGGTTGTTGGGTGGAGTCGTCTCGTCGAGGGAGCAAGAAAGACACGGGTAAATATGTTGCTGTGTCGGGTCAGCTGTGTCGGTATTCTTGCTCGATCCTCATCAATGCATAAGTTTGAAGTCGGTGAGATGTATATTGTCGGTCGGCCGACAAAATTTTTTCCCTACGAACTGCGACTTCTCATCCGCTGTGACGACTTCGATAGTGACTACCATTACAATACTTGTATTTTCTCGAAGTTTCCCTTTCCTATAATATCAGCTAAAGAAATCAGAGGTTTAAAATTTTCGGGGAAACTAAATTCAAACAAGGTTTAAGAGTCAACAACGGTACGACGAATCATTTTCCTTTCTTTATATTGTGATGAAACGCCAAAAATTCCGCGCTTCGCGCGGAAGGGGAAACTTCATTTAGACGAATCGAGGACGGTACAACGAATCGTCTTCTTTCTCTAATAATTTAAGGAAACGTCAAAGCTTCCGCGCTTCGCGCGAAAGTGGGAAACTGAATTCAGACAAATAGGGCTTACTAAAAGTCGAAAACGTTACAACGAATCGTGTTCTTTCTCTAATAATTTGAGGAAACGTCAAAGCTTTCGCGCTTCGTTTAAACTTCATTTAGACGAATCGAGGACGGTACAACGAATCGTCTTCTTTCTCTAATAATCTAAGGAAACGTCAAAGCTTCCGCGCTTCGCGCGAAAGTGGGAAACTGAATCCAGACAAATAGGGCTTACTAAAAGTCGCAAACGTTACAACGAATCGTCTTTTGCTCTAATAATTTAAGGAAACGTCAAAGATTCCGCGCTTCGCGCGAGAGGGGTAAACTGAATTCAGACAAAATTAATAGGGCTCATTTAGAGTCGAAAACGGTACAACGAATCGTGTTCTTTCTCTAATAATTTGAGGAAAAATCAAAGCTTTCGCGCTTCGCGCGAGATGGGTAAACTGAATTCAGATGAATAGGGCTTAATAAGATTCGAAAACGGTACGACGAATCGTCTTCTGCTCTAATAATTTAAGGAAACGTCAAAGCTTCCGCGCTTCGCGCGAGAGGGGAAACTGAATTCAGACAAAATTATTAGGGCTTATTTAGAGTCGAAAACGGTACAACGAATCGTGTTCTTTCTCTAATAATTTAAGGAAACGTCAGAGCTTCCGCGCTTCGCGCGAGAGGGGGAAACTGAATTCAGACAAAATTAATAGGGTTTATTATAAGTCGAAAACGTAAAAGCTTTCGCGCTTCGCGCGAGAGGGGGAAACTGAATTCAGATGAATAGGGCTATTTAAGAGTCAAAAACGATACGACGAATCGTCTTCTTGCTTTAATAATTTAATGAAACCAAAACTTCCGCTCTTCGCGCGGGAGGGGGAAGCTTCATTCAGATTAGGATAAAGAGTCGAGAATAGTACTCCGAATCGTCTGCTTTTTCTCATAATGTAAGGAAACTGAATTCAGACAAAATTAATATGGCTTATTTAAAGTCGAAAACGTAAAAGCTTTCGCGCTTCGCGCGAGAGGGGGAAACTGAATTCAGATGAATAGGGCTATTTAAGAGTCGAAAACGATACGACGAATCGTCTTCTTGCTCTAATAATTTAATAAAACCAAAACTTCCGCGCTTCGCGCGGGAGGGGGAAGCTTCATTCAGATTAGGATAAAGAGTCGAGAATAGTACTCCGAATCGTCTGCTTTTTCTCATAATGTAAGGAAACTGAATTCAGACAAAATTAATAGGGCTTATTTAAAGTCGAAAACGGTACGACGAATCGTGTTCTAGCTTTCTCTAATGATATGAGGAAACGTCAAAGCTTTCGCGCTTCGCGCGAGAGGGGGGAAACTGAATTCAGATGAATAGGGCTTACTAAGAGTCGAAAACGGTACGACGAATCGTCTTCTTTCTCTAATAATTTAATGAAACGTCAAAACTTCCGCGCTTCGCGCGGGAGGGGGAAGCTTCATTCAGATTAGGATTAAGAGTCGAGAACAGTACACCGAATCGTCTGCTTTTTCTCATAATTTAATGAAACGTCAAAGCTTCCGCGCTTTGCGCGGGGGGAATACTGAATTCAGAAAAGGATAAACAGTCGAGAATGGTACAGCAAATCGTCTTCTTTTTTATAATAATTTAATGAAACGTCAAAGCTTTCGCGCTTCGCGCGGGAGGGGGGGGGGAAACTTCATTCAGCCTAGGATTACCAGTCGAAAACGGTACAATAATATTAATCGTCTTCTTTTCCTAATAATTTAAGGAAACGTCTAAGCTTCCGCGCTTCGCGCGGGAGGCTCATCACCCACACCCCTTTATGAGCGCGCTTTTAAGTGATTCACTTGCTCACTATTATACCGCCCCTCCCTAAAAATAAGATCCTAGCTCCGCGCCTGCATTAAAATATATAGCTATGATGCTGACTAAATTTAAGAAATAATTCGTATATTAATGTCGTCGAGGAAAATGACCATTTTGCGCATAATTATGCAAGTACTATAGATAGTCCATAGGAAAAACAATTTAGCCTTCGGCCCCAGGTTTATAGGGTTGACTTTGTAGATATTGGAAATTTAATTTTGTCGGTAATTGGTGGCTACTTTTGTCGGTAATCGTTGGCCTCTACACCCCCCCCCCCCCCCCCCCACTGAAAAAGGTCTAGCGACGCCCCTGACTCGGAGAAGTAGTTATGTAGGCGAACTCGGATTGCACTCGACAATTGGATATACATAAATAGCTATTATAGCTATGATCGCAAAGACTTTCGAAAAATCAACCTAATTGTATTTGGTAGCGTTGCCCGGCAGCATTTGAAATGTGCGTGAATCAGACTTGGATTGAAATTGCCCCTTGATTTCATTTTCTGAAAGTCATTGCGATCTTATATTTATGCACGGCAGGTTTGGTGATGCAGATAATCATAATTATATAGGGCCATTGCTGTAGAACGAAGTACATAATTAATGTTTGGCTTACGTCCCGAGAGAAATGATGTTTTTAAACTAGTATAATTATAAACGAAAATCTTTGCCAACATAATTATGATGCATAGATTTTGTTGCTTACTATAGTAACACCCAACGTTTGCCAACAAACATAATTTGGTTAAGTGCCCCCCCCCCCCACTCCCTCTTCGACGCCCGACAGTAAGTATATATTTTGTCTTAGTCCCTTAAAAGATTTTCCTTTTCTTCATACAGTATATTAGCCATTTAGGTAAGGAGAGCCCCAGGCCCTCCACCCGGATCCTCTTAAAGATCTCTCAGGAAGCTCTTGAGTTCAAGGGGGACCATCTTGGGGAATTAATTGTGGATCCGTGTAATTGTTTGTTTGTTTGTTTATTTTCTTTTTTCTTTCTTTTTTCCCCTTTCTTTATCTTTGTTCATTATTTCTTTCTTTCTTTTTGTTTCTTTTTTTCTTTTTCTTTCTTTCTTCTGTGAAGGATCAAAATAGACAAGTTCAAATACCGTATATTTTCTCTTTATTAAAAACAATTCAAATTATAAATCATTTTTGGTAAAGCTTATTTGCAGGTAGGCCTAATACATGTTTTATGAATTTTATTATAAAAGTAAAAATATTGACTGCATTTTATCTGAAGTAGAAAGTAAATCCGGTAATATAAAAAGACATAGTCATAGTCATACGGGTAGAAAGTCCAAATGATTTTATATCTGCACAAAACCAGATTGGCACAGATCGAATCTCTTTGATGCGCTTTGCACATTAGTTGTAGCGCCATCTAGCGTGCAAAACACTAGCACGTCCTTTTCCAAGATGGCAGCCCCCATGTGGAGACGATCGCAACGAACTCAAACCAAGTAGAAGGATTGTGTCCGTTCACGTTTCACGCAGCGCAATGGCACCGCTCGAGTGCGCCCGCCGCCATTTTGCGTAGTACAAGAAATCGCCTGCGCATACGTATTGTGTACAAGCTCCTATTGCAATTGGAGGAAGGGATGTCCAGAAACCAGGGTTTTATTGTTAGTTTTGGTGAAAAATATCTTTACATACTTTGTTTATGCCCTTTTCCAAGTCCCATACAGATGTTTGATGACTTGAATATTAGAATAAGAGCGACAGCTTGGACAGTAGGGGAGTTGAAATTTTAGGGGTTTTTTTGCATAAAGACTAAAAGAGCTAGACTATTTGTTAAATATCACTTGTGGTATTAGGCTAGTTTTGTCTCTTTCTGTGATAGAAAGAATATATCAAATTATATAGGCTCTATCTATATAAATCACTACCACTTTCTCTTTACACACACTCGTAAATTCTCAGTCTTTGTGTTTCTCTTCCCACTCCCCCTCTCTCTATCCCTTCTCTTCCTCCCTCTCTTTTTCTTTCACACTCCCCCTCTCCCCTTCGTTCTCTCTACCCCTTTCTCTACTCCCTCTCTCTTTCTCTCTATCCCCTTCTCTCTCTCCCTCTCTTTTTCTTTCACTCTCCCTTTCTTTCTCTCTTTCTCTCTATCCCCTTCTCTTTTTCTCTCCCCCTTTTTCTTTCACTCTCCCCCTCTCTCTTTTTGTCTCTCTCCCCTCTCTCTTTCTCTATCCCTTTGATTCTTGGCACTGCAGAAGTAGGCCCACTGAATATTAATATTATTTCTTTTCTTTCCCTTTGGAGGCTACCATTTAGCTGCCAGATATTATTTTCATCCCATATAGGCATATTAAAGATTTATCTAAGAAGTGTTAAGTAATGACACATTGTGGCAACTATTCACATGTCTTTCCACATAATTGTGAATACTTTCATCTTTATTAAGTTTTTTTTTTAACCTTGGCATTGCGCTATGTATTACATGAATGTATACAGTACATATCAAAACACCCATGAACTATTGCAATGGTGGATATGAAGGAAAAAAATCCTCAATGGTGTGGAAAAAACGTTCCTCAAGCAAGCAATCATGGCACATTATGTTTATACCGGCACATTTCTTATTCATTTTAACACACAGAGAAATAATCACATGTACATTTGCATTTGACTGACTACAATGTACAAAAGGCAAGATTTTCTCCCTTTTAGCACTCAAAACTTGAACATACTTCATTAAAAAACTAGACATCAACAAGATATAATACATATGAATCAGTATTTCCCTCTCTTTGGTATGTTCATGAAGCAATGTATGGATTCATCTGATTTCAGTGAAAACTTTTAAAACAGATTTTTACTCTAGATGAAAGTTGCAACTTTCATTTAGCTCAAGCTCTTTCAGTTGGTAAACATGGATACAACCATTGCAACTACAGTTTGAATTCAATAGTGTAGAATATGACACTGCACATTGAACAATAAAATCATTGGACAATATTTTATAACAAAACAGGGATCGTTTGCATACACCGTAAACCTCTGTATACAGATTTTCATACAACATAATGAGTGACTTCCTTATCTAATTTGACGAAACAATTTGTTTGTACACACATGTATGTGGCACTATGCCATCACCGAAACATTATCCATTATCAAGAAACATTTGTAAATAGCTTTGGGAACCATAAGTGATCAGAGTCAAGTTAAAAATACAAAATTTAAAGAAAATCCCTTTCCCTGAAACACGTTGACAATAATCCAGTTTTTTTTAAAAATTTCTTTGATGCCTCTTTCGCAAATTCTAATCTCAAATCTAATTTATGCAATCAGATTCAAACTATACCTAAACCTGTCAGACAGAAGACAGGCTAGTGTCAATAATAGAATCACACAATTCCTTTCTCTCTGGGTAAGCCTAGATGTATAAAACACAAAATAGACCAATAGGGCAAACATCGTAATAAATATCGTATACTATATCCCTGTAGTGCACATTCTGTCATTTCATTGGGAAGGAGAAGATGAAATAGTCTGTTTGAATTAGTATATTTATTTCATCAATGGTGAAATATTATGTAAAAAAATACACATAAATAAGACTGACCAATTTTTTACCCTTTTACAGCAGAAATCCTCAAATATTTCAAAATGTATATGTCTTTATATACATGTACCAGAATAATGGGAGCTTCGCAAAATATTGCCTGGTGTTTTTTGTCTTGATTTGTATTTCAAGTGCTGTGCTTTACTAGGCCATATGAAATCACTACATAATCTACACATATTCATCTGAGGACGTAGGAAGGTTCATGCAGGTAGCTTCTTTAACTGCCATGACTGACAGGTACTTTCACAATGACCAACTTTGATGAGTAAAATTTCTTGTGTTTTACAACAATTTAAATGTCCAAATTTAAGGTTTAAATTTTGAGTAAATTTCAGTAAATTTCTTACAATGATGCTTGAAAGTCTGACGAATCACGGGAAATTGTGTCACTATTAATACCAGCGCCGCGATGCAACATGTTCATAAGTTCAAGTTAATCTTCAAAGTAACTTGAACCAAGTTTCACCAAGTCAAACAAAGAAAGTGACCTGCTTATGCCCCAATGATTCCCCCCCCCCAAAAAAAAACAAAAAAACAAAAAAAAACAAAACAGTACAGTATTCTCTGGATATCATGTATTCGATATTATCGGTTTATAATACTTTGCAGCTCTGTGGAATTCAATATTTTTGATAGTTCATAGCCGATGTCATTGAACTCGAGCGAAAACAGTTCACAAACATGGAAATGAATAGATGGGACCGATGTACATATACACGCTTTAGTCTGTGGCTTTCTGCGTTCGGATTATCATGCAAAACTGTTTATTTTTGCCATGTTTTTAATGAAGTGATCACTATATGAAAGATTATTCCAGAGCCTCTTTTAAGGCGATTGGTGCAGTTGAAAGCTGCACAATATGGCATTTAGCAGACGAAAGTTGAGCATACACATAGCACGTAGTCGCAGTTCGCTTTCACAACGCTCGTTCTATCCAAGATGGCGCACGGCGGTGCAATTCAGCGGTCTCGGAAAATCCTTCTACTTACTTGGATTTCGATGGACGATCGGCTAGGGACAGACGGCGATCCATTCCTAAAATCGTTCTGATTGGTCCGTTAAGGATGGCCCTTGTACGTGTGGTGCGAGTGGAGTCTATCTCAGATCGCACGGACCGAGGGAATTCAACTAAATAAATTCACTCAAATCAGTGGATATTTAGCAAGAAAGAACAGGCTCTTTAAGAATAAGTGCACTAGAAAATAAGTTTATACGATGTTAATGGTTTAAAGCGAAATTGCAAACCCTAAATCACAAATAGAGATCGTCAATTTGGTGAGACTTGTAAACAGTTCGAATCAAAGTACGAACGTGTATCTGTATCTACACTGTACACTGTGTATGTATGCATGTATGCACCTATAGACGCACCAGCCAGTCGTTTTTTGTAAATTAGGATTTTAAAAAGTTTAAAGATACGATATACACAAGATAGCCAACACAGTGGGATATGTGGTGGATATATCCAGCTCAAACCTTCATCTATCAAGAAACTTTCTACTTCAATGCAACTACTATTGACAATGATAATCAATGGATAAACAGACCACATATGAAAATCAAAGAGCACATCAAAATCATTCATTCAGCAAATATACATCTAGTATACCTTTATTGCACAATATGCCAGTTCATATGTCTATATACATTGTAAATGGCAACATGCCGGTTCATATGTCTATATACATTGTAAATGGCAACATGCCGGTTAATATGTCTTCATAAAATGAAAATGGCAACATGCCGGTTAATATGTCTTTATACATTGAAAATGGCAACATGCCCGTTCATATGTCTTTATACATTAAAAATGGCAACGTGCCGGTTAATATGTCTTTATACATTGAAAAATGGCAACATGCCGGTTAATATGTCTTTAATACATTGAAAATGGCAACATGCCGGTTAATATGTCTTCATAAAATGAAAATGGCAACATGCCCGTTCATATGTCTTTATACATTAAAAATGGCAACGTGCCGGTTAATATGTCTTTATACATTGAAAAATGGCAACATGCCGGTTAATATGTCTTTAATACATTGAAAATGGCAACATGCCGGTTCATATGTCTTTATACATTGAAAAATGGCAACATGCAGGTTAATATGTCTTTATACATTGAAAATGGCAACATGCCGGTTCATATGTCTTTATACATTAAAAATATGGCAACGTGCCGGTTCATATGTCTTTATACATTGAAAATGGCAACATGCCGGTTCATATGTCTTTATACATTAAAAATATGGCAACGTGCCGGTTCATATGTCTTTATACATTGAAAATGGCAACGTGCCGGTTAATATGTCTTTAATACATTGAAAATGGCAACATGCCGGTTCATATGTCTTTATACATTAAAAATATGGCAACGTGTCGGTTCATATGTCTTTATACATTGAAAATGGCAACGTGCCGGTTAATATGTCTTTATACATTGAAAATGGCAACGTGCCGGTTAATATGTCTTTATACATTGAAAATGGCAACATGCCCGTTCATATGTCTTTATACATTAAAAACGGCAACGTGCCGGTTCATATGTCTTTATACATTGAAAATGGCAACATGCCGGTTCATATGTCTTTATACATTGAAAATGGCAACATGCCGGTTCATATGTCTTTATACATTGAAAATGGCAACATGCCGGTTGATATGTCTTTATACATTGAAAAATGGCAACATGCCGGTTCATATGTCTTTATACATTAAAAATATGGCAACGTGCCGGTTCATATGTCTTTATACATTGAAAATGGCAACGTGCCGGTTAATATGTCTTTAATACATTGAAAATGGCAACATGCCGGTTCATATGTCTTTATACATTAAAAATATGGCAACGTGCCGGTTCATATGTCTTTATACATTGAAAATGGCAACGTGCCGGTTAATATGTCTTTATACATTGAAAATGGCAACGTGCCGGTTAATATGTCTTTATACATTGAAAATGGCAACATGCCCGTTCATATGTCTTTATACATTAAAAACGGCAACGTGCCGGTTCATATGTCTTTATACATTGAAAATGGCAACATGCCGGTTCATATGTCTTTAATACATTGAAAATGGCAACATGCCGGTTCATATGTCTTTATACATTGAAAAATGGCAACATGCAGGTTAATATGTCTTTATACATTGAAAATGGCAACATGCCGGTTCATATGTCTTAATACATTGAAAATGGCAACATGCCGGTTCATATGTCTTTATACAATGAAAAATGGCAACGTGCCGGTTCATATGTCTTTATACATTGAAAAATGGCAACATGCCGGTTCATATGTCTTTATACATTAAAAATATGGCAACGTGCCGGTTCATATGTCTTTATACATTGAAAATGGCAACGTGCCGGTTAATATGTCTTTAATACATTGAAAATGGCAACATGCCGGTTCATATGTCTTTATACATTAAAAATATGGCAACGTGCCGGTTCATATGTCTTTATACATTAAAAACGGCAACGTGCCGGTTCATATGTCTTTATACATTGAAAATGGCAACATGCCGGTTCATATGTCTTTATACATTGAAAATGGCAACATGCCGGTTCATATGTCTTTATACATTGAAAATGGCAACATGCCGGTTGATATGTCTTTATACATTGAAAAATGGCAACATGCCGGTTCATATGTCTTTATACATTAAAAATATGGCAACGTGCCGGTTCATATGTCTTTATACATTGAAAATGGCAACGTGCCGGTTAATATGTCTTTAATACATTGAAAATGGCAACATGCCGGTTCATATGTCTTTATACATTAAAAATATGGCAACGTGCCGGTTCATATGTCTTTATACATTGAAAATGGCAACGTGCCGGTTAATATGTCTTTATACATTGAAAATGGCAACGTGCCGGTTAATATGTCTTTATACATTGAAAATGGCAACATGCCCGTTCATATGTCTTTATACATTAAAAACGGCAACGTGCCGGTTCATATGTCTTTATACATTGAAAATGGCAACATGCCGGTTAATATGTCTTTAATACATTGAAAATGGCAACATGCCGGTTCATATGTCTTTATACATTGAAAAATGGCAACATGCAGGTTAATATGTCTTTATACATTGAAAATGGCAACATGCCGGTTCATATGTCTTTATACATTAAAAATATGGCAACGTGCCGGTTCATATGTCTTTATACATTGAAAATGGCAACATGCCGGTTCATATGTCTTTATACATTAAAAATATGGCAACGTGCCGGTTCATATGTCTTTATACATTGAAAATGGCAACGTGCCGGTTAATATGTCTTTAATACATTGAAAATGGCAACATGCCGGTTCATATGTCTATATACATTGTAAATGGCAACATGCCGGTTAATATGTCTTCATAAAATGAAAATGGCAACATGCCGGTTAATATGTCTTTATACATTGAAAATGGCAACATGCCCGTTCATATGTCTTTATACATTAAAAATGGCAACATGCCGGTTAATATGTCTTTATACATTGAAAAATGGCAACATGCCGGTTAATATGTCTTCATAAAATGAAAATGGCAACATGCCGGTTAATATGTCTTTATACATTGAAAATGGCAACATGCCGGTTGATATGTCTTTATACATTAAAAACGGCAACGTGCCGGTTCATATGTCTTTATACATTGAAAATGGCAACATGCCGGTTCATATGTCTTTATACATTGAAAATGGCAACATGCCGGTTCATATGTCTTTATACATTGAAAATGGCAACATGCCGGTTGATATGTCTTTATACATTGAAAAATGGCAACATGCCGGTTCATATGTCTTTATACATTAAAAATATGGCAACGTGCCGGTTCATATGTCTTTATACATTGAAAATGGCAACGTGCCGGTTAATATGTCTTTAATACATTGAAAATGGCAACATGCCGGTTCATATGTCTTTATACATTAAAAATATGGCAACGTGCCGGTTCATATGTCTTTATACATTGAAAATGGCAACGTGCCGGTTAATATGTCTTTATACATTGAAAATGGCAACGTGCCGGTTAATATGTCTTTATACATTGAAAATGGCAACATGCCCGTTCATATGTCTTTATACATTAAAAACGGCAACGTGCCGGTTCATATGTCTTTATACATTGAAAATGGCAACATGCCGGTTCATATGTCTTTAATACATTGAAAATGGCAACATGCCGGTTCATATGTCTTTATACATTGAAAAATGGCAACATGCAGGTTAATATGTCTTTATACATTGAAAATGGCAACATGCCGGTTCATATGTCTTAATACATTGAAAATGGCAACATGCCGGTTGATATGTCTTTATACAATGAAAAATGGCAACGTGCCGGTTCATATGTCTTTATACATTGAAAAATGGCAACATGCCGGTTCATATGTCTTTATACATTAAAAATATGGCAACGTGCCGGTTCATATGTCTTTATACAATGAAAAATGGCAACGTGCCGGTTCATATGTCTTTATACATTGAAAATGGCAACATGCCGGTTGATATGTCTTTATACATTGAAAAATGGCAACATGCCGGTTCATATGTCTTAATACATTGAAAATGGCAACATGCCGGTTCATATGCCTTTATACATTAAAAATATGGCAACGTGCCGGTTCATATGTCTTTATACATTGAAAATGGCAACGTGCCGGTTAATATGTCTTTAATACATTGAAAATGGCAACATGCCGGTTCATATGTCTTTATACATTAAAAATATGGCAACGTGCCGGTTCATATGTCTTTATACATTGAAAAATGGCAACGTGCCGGTTAATATGTCTTTATACATTGAAAATGGCAACATGCCGGTTCATATGTCTTTATACATTGAAAAATGGCAACATGCAGGTTAATATGTCTTTATACATTGAAAATGGCAACATGCCGGTTCATATGTCTTTATACATTGAAAATGGCAACATGCCGGTTCATATGTCTTTAATACATTGAAAATGGCAACGTGCCGGTTAATATGTCTTTATACATTGAAAATGGCAACATGCCCGTTCATATGTCTTTATACATTAAAAACGGCAACGTGCCGGTTCATATGTCTTTATACATTGAAAATGGCAACATGCCGGTTCATATGTCTTTAATACATTGAAAATGGCAACATGCCGGTTCATATGTCTTTATACATTGAAAAATGGCAACATGCAGGTTAATATGTCTTTATACATTGAAAATGGCAACATGCCGGTTCATATGTCTTAATACATTGAAAATGGCAACATGCCGGTTGATATGTCTTTATACAATGAAAAATGGCAACGTGCCGGTTCATATGTCTTTATACATTGAAAAATGGCAACATGCCGGTTCATATGTCTTTATACATTAAAAATATGGCAACGTGCCGGTTCATATGTCTTTATACAATGAAAAATGGCAACGTGCCGGTTCATATGTCTTTATACATTGAAAATGGCAACATGCCGGTTGATATGTCTTTATACATTGAAAAATGGCAACATGCCGGTTCATATGTCTTAATACATTGAAAATGGCAACATGCCGGTTCATATGCCTTTATACATTTAAAATGGCAACATGCCGGTTAATATGTGTTTATACATTGAAAAATGGCAACGTGCCGGTTGATATTTCTTTATACATTGAAAATGGCAACATGCCGGTTCATATGTCTTTATACATTGAAAATGGCAACATGCCGGTTCATATGTCTTTATACATTGAAAATGGCAACATGCCGGTTCATATGTCTTTATACATTGAAAATGGCAACATGCCGGTTGATATGTCTTTATACATTGAAAAATGGCAACATGCCGGTTCATATGTGCACCCTGTTCCTTGTAAAGAAGGACAGGATTGCTGTCGCTATCTTCCGCTACCTCCTGCACCCACATGCCTACACTAGTCGCGTCATTTGCATGTCGATTTATTCCATGTAGACCGAGCGCATTCTCAATGTTTCTGATATCCTTCTTTGTAACTAGATGGTGCCTTTCCAGACTATCAGAAAGTGAATTACGAATGTCATCTAAGATTCTGTCTGCAGTAATCCCTTGCGAAAGTTTTTGACCAATAGCAACGCGCTCGTCCTGACTCAACTTGAGATGAGCCAAATCCATCTCATGACCATAATGCGTATTTATAACAACTATGCTAATAGTACCAGTCAATATGCATGTTTTCGCGCAGATTCCAGCAGTACAATGTCCATCAATTTTGCAGGAGCCTTGAGCTTTTTGCGCACGTTTTCCAGACCCTCTGGAAGCAAAAAAACCACTACGATTACAATAATAAGTTTGCATTCTTACCTGCTCGGTTGCTGTAGCTCCCTTGGCGATGACGAAAGAACATTTATGTTCTCTTTCATTCTGTCGCTTCCACTGTAAGAAACCTAAATGGGAAAAAAGAAAAACTTATTAAAATCAGAATTTAAAATTTTTTAGAATTTAAAGTTAGAATTTTTATTAAAATTGTAACAAGATACATTCTCATACTGCTGCTTCCACTGTAAAAATCCTAAATGGGAAAAGGAAGAACTTATTCAAATCAAATTTAATGCCAATAATTTGTTTTCACATTACCAAAAAAAAAAAAACATTACACATAAACTATCTGAATCATAACTTTGAATGCCTAGTATGGCATTCGTGTAATTATAAGAGTTAGAATTTTTATTAAAATTGTAACAAGATACATTCTCATACTGCTGCTTCCACTGTAAAAATCCTAAATGGGAAAAGGAACTTATTCAAATCAAATTTAATGCCAACAATTTATTTTCACATTACCAACAAAAAACATTCCACATTTAACTATCTGAATCATACTTTGAATGCTTAGCATGGCATTCATGTGATTATAAATATAAGAGCAAGAATTTGTAACATGATACAAGTTATGTAATATCATAATAATTAAGTAAGACCAACCATAAATAATAATCATACTTGTAACAAAGACAAAGAAATTCCATAATCAGTGCAAACAATCATTAAATATGATGGAATCAATGTATTAAGAAATATCAAACGGCTCGTTGCCATTTTTCAATGTATAAAGACATATGAACCGGCATATTGCCATTTTCAATGTATAAAGACATATCAACCGGCATGTTGCCATTTTCAATGTATAAAGAAATATCAACCGGCACGTTGCCATTTTCATTGTATAAAGAGATATGAACCGGCATGTTGCCATTTTCAATGTACTTTGTATAAGACATATGAACCGGCACGTTGCCATTTTTCAATGTATTAAGAAATATCAAACAGCTCGTTGCCATTTTTCAATGTATAACGACATATGAACCGGCATATTGCCATTTTCAATGTATAAAGACATATCAACCGGCATGTTGCCATTTTCAATGTATAAAGAAATATCAACCGGCACGTTGCCATTTTCATTGTATAAAGAGATATGAACCGGCATGTTGCCATTTTCAATGTACTTTGTATAAGACATATGAACCGGCACGTTGCCATTTTTCAATGTATTAAGAAATATCAAACGGCTCGTTGCCATTTTTCAATGTATAAAGACATATCAACCGGCTCGTTGCCATTTTTCAATGTATAAAGACATATGAACCGGCATGTTGCCATTTTCAATGTATTAAGACATATGAACCGGCATGTTGCCATTTTTCAATGTATAAAGACATATCAACCGGCATGTTGCCATTTTCAATGTATAAAGACATATGAACCGGCATGTTGCCATTTTCAATGTATAAAGACGTTTGAACCGGCATGTTGCCATTTTCAATGTATAAAGACACATGAACCGGCATGTTGCCCTTTTCAATGTATAAAGAGATATCAACCGGCACGTTGCCATTTTTCATTGTATAAAGACATATTAACCGGCATGTTGCCATTTTCAATGTATAAAGACATATCAACCGGCATGTTGCCATTTTCAATGTATAAAGACATGTGAACTGGCATATTGTGCAATAAGGATATACTAGATGTATATTTGCCATTTTCAATGTACTTTGTATAAAGACATATGAACCGGCACGTTGCCATTTTCAATGTATAAAGAGATATCAACCGGCACGTTGCCATTTTTCAATGTATTAAGAAATATCAAACGGCTCGTTGCCATTTTTCAATGTATAAAGACATATCAACCGGCTCGTTGCCATTTTTCAATGTATAAAGACATATGAACCGGCATGTTGCCATTTTCAATGTACTTTGTATAAAGACATATGAACCGGCATGTTGCCATTTTCAATGTATAAAGACACATGAACCTGCATGTTGCCCTTTTCAATGTATAAAGAGATATCAACCGGCACGTTGCCATTTTTCATTGTATAAAGACATATGAACCGGCATGTTGCCATTTTCAATGTATTAAGACATATGAACCGGCATGTTGCCATTTTTCAATGTATAAAGACATATCAACCGGCATGTTGCCATTTTCAATGTATAAAGACATATGAACCGGCACGTTGCCATTTTTCATTGTATAAAGACATATGAACCGGCATGTTGCCATTTTCAATGTATTAAGACATATGAACCGGCATGTTGCCATTTTTCAATGTATAAAGACATATCAACCGGCATGTTGCCATTTTTAATGTATAAAGACATATGAACCGGCATGTTGCCATATTCAATGTATAAAGACGTATGAACCGGCATGTTGCCATTTTCAATGTATAAAGACACATGAACCGGCATGTTGCCCTTTTGAATGTATAAAGAGATATCAACCGGCACGTTGCCATTTTTCATTGTATAAAGACATATTAACCGGCATGTTGCCATTTTCAATGTATAAAGACATATCAACCGGCACGTTGCCATTTTCAATGTATAAAGACATATGAACCGGCATGTTGCCATTTTCAATGTATAAAGACATATCAACCGGCATGTTGCCATTTTCAATGTATAAAGACATGTGAACTGGCATATTGTGCAATAAGGATATACTAGATGTATATTTGCCATTTTCAATGTACTTTGTATAAAGACATATGAACCGGCATGTTGCCATTTTTAATGTATAAAGAGATATCAACCGGCACGTTGCCATTTTTCAATGTATAAAGACATATTAACTGGCACGTTGCCATTTTCATTGTATAAAGACATATTAACCGGCATGTTGCCATTTACAATGTATATAGACATATGAACTGGCATATTGTGCAATAAAGATATACTCGATGTATATTTGCCATTTTCAATGTAATTTGTATAAAGACATATGAACCGGCACGTTGCCATTTTCAATGTATAAAGACATATGAACCGGCATGTTGCCATTTACAATGTATATAGACATATGAACTGGCATATTGTATAAGTAAGATATACTAGAAGTATATTTGCTGAATGAATGATTTTGATGTGCTCTTTGATTTTCATATGTGGTCTGTTTATCCATTGATTATCATTGTCAATAGTAGTTGCATTGAAGTAGAAAGTTTCTTGATAGATGAAGGTTTGAGCTGGATATATCCACCACATATCCCACTGTGTTGGCTATCTTGTGTATATCGTATCTTTAAACTTTTTAAAATCCTAATTTACAAAAAACGACTGGCTGGTGCGTCTATAGGTGCATACATGCATACATACACAGTGTACAGTGTAGATACAGATACACGTTCGTACTTCGATTCGAACTGTACAAGTCTCACCAAATTGACGATCTCTATTTGTGATTTAGGGTTTGCAATTTCACTTTAAACCATTCACATCGTATAATCTTATTTTCTAGTGTACTTATTCTTAGAGAGCCTGCTCATTCAAGCTAAATATCCACTGATTTGAGTGAATTTATTTAGTTGAATTCCCTCGGTCCGTGCGATCTGAGATAGGACTCCACTCGCACCACACGTACAAGGGCCATCCTTAACGGACCAATCAGAACGATTTTAGGAATGGATCGCCGTCTGTCCCTAGTAAATCGTATGTGGAGAAAAAGTGGATCCCGAATTCAAGAAAATGTCATACAATTCTTACGTTTTTCGAGGTACGTTTCTTTACAGAATTGATCTTGAGTTTTTGCTTTTTCAACTTGTACCAACCAATTGGGCGAGCGACTGCCTGCGTGCCTTGCTGAGGGTGCTAACTCTTGCTACAATGGCAATGCTATAGTGCTAGGGCCAGGCCAGGCAGCCAGCGCCTCGAGTCGACGGCGGTGGCCGGTGGAGCTCCCCGATGGCATGGCACCGGTCCCATTTGCCTGTTTGTGGCTGTGCCTGTGTGTTGAGTGATGGCCAAATGTTTCTAGATCTATTATTAATCAGGAAATCACCAATTCAATTGAAAATTTGAAATTGAAGAAGCCATTCCCACACCATGGCCATGCACCAATGAGTAGGGGCGCTGGTCCGAGAATGAGGGTTGTCCGCTCAAACGAGGATATCCTCATATTAAGTTTTGTTTTGTTTTGTTAGGCATAGAATCTACTACTAGACAGAAATAACCGTCTGATATGGGTCATTTCTTTAATAAAACTGACATTTGTTGACATTCTATAAAGTATAATCGTAGGTCTAGTGGAGCCAGACGTAGCGATGGCACGAACTTTGATCTAGATCTACCAGTACTTTTTGGTTGGTAAATTATAAAGTTTATCCACAAGATTGACAAAACTTCATGTCAACAATATAACACAAAATCGTCAGTATGGTCATTGTACTTAGCTCAGTCCCATATATGTACAAATACAAGCTGTTTTGACTGCGGATCTTTGACTATTGTCGCGCATAGGGCCGCACCCAGACTTTTGTTATATTTTCTCTTCTGAAAATACTGCGGCCTTTCCGCCGGCAAATACAATAGTCGCTAAATGTATATAATTTACAGAAACGCAAATATGTGTGGTGTATGCTAAAAAGCTGTTTTTGTATTGCCAGTTTGATACTGACTTTATGCCAGTGGTAATTAGTTTAGTGTACGAAGATGTGCAAGGAGTTCGCTGAGTTAGTGACACTCCCCTACACTAATTGCTATCACTGTAAAGTCAGCATCAAATTGATAATGTGAAAACAGCCATGTTTCGCTATAAAGTTTTTTTTGTTGTTCTTTTAACTTTCAGATTGACCGCAGCCTCAGTGACTCATTCGTGTCAGACCAGAGACTGCTCAGTACAAACACAATCAAAAGAATCTGTGGTCATTCCAAAGAAAGTCAAAAGGTAGGACACATGATTGTGAAGTAAAGCTAGACCGAAAGCTTCAGTCTCTATACCGTCGGTTGTTCCACTGAGACTACGTCTGGCTCCACTAGACCTCCGGTTATAGAGACAGAACGACTGCCTATGCCAGCCTGTGTTGAACTTATTCCGCTAGATTTTAGCCGCTAGGCCCCTCCCACAAACTTGCCACGGCCGTATTGTTATGCCCCCAAAATCCCCCAAAATGTCATTTTACCTCGTCCATATCCAATTTTAAATTAGGCCTAGGCTATAATACATCGGTTCCACTTACTAATTTGATGGAAATAATCCGTTTAATGGTCCCTTTTATGGAAATTATGGGTCAAAATCGACATCCATGTTGAAAATCTTGCAAGCCGTGTTAAACTCTCGTTGCCGTCAATCTCATCCCTTCTAGTCTACGCCGAAGGCAAAATGATTATGAAGGAAAAACTGTGATAACGCCATTACGAACGTGTAGATGGCGCACAGTTTTTCCTTCATTATCATTTTGCCTTCGGCGTAGACTAGAAGGGATGAGATTGACGGCAGCGAGAGTTTAACGGACGGCTTGCAAGATTTTCAACATGGATGTCGATTTTGACCCATAATTTCCTTAAAAGGGACCATTAAACGGATTATTTACATCAAATTAGTAAGTGGAACCGATGTATTATAGCCTAGGCCTAATTTAAAATTGGATATGGACGAGGTAAAATGACATTTTGGGGGATTTTGGGGGCATAACAATACGGCCGTGGCAAGTTTGTGGGAGGGGCCTAGCGGCTAAAATCTAGCGGAATAAGTTCAACACAGGCTGGCATAGGCAGTCGTTCAGTCTCTATAACCGGAGGTCTAGTGGAGCCAGACGTAGTCTCAGTGGAACAACCGACGATTATAGAGACTGAAGCTTTCGGTCTAAAGTAAAGCAAGCTTTGGAGACTTATTTCTAAGTTAAAAACTTAAGGAGTATTGATGTTCTTCTGTCAAAAAAATATATTAGGGAATTTGATCTTTTATTCCTTTTCAAACTTAACATTTATTGTAGGCCTGAGTCATGTCGGGATTTTCATAAACCGGGTCCCGACGGCCTTGCACCGATCGGGACCCGGTGTCCCGAAATCAGCTCGCAGGATTTGTCACTTGCCTCTATAAAAAGCGCATATCATCAGTATGTCCCTTAAAAGTGACCTTTTTTATCAATCAAATATGTCAACACATGCATACCTCGGCTCAGATCGGTATATTCTTCCATTTGACATTATTTTCATCCATGATTGGCGATGTTTAGTGCCATTATCGTGCCTCCAAAAGTAAAAAACTGGGGCAGAAATTAGAAAGACAACATTCGAGTCGCCATTTTGATTTATGCAGGTTGAATAAATCTGGTCAAAAATATGAATGTTAGAATAATAAAACGGCTTTCTAAAAAATTCTTCTGTACAATATACCGATCATAAAATATTTTTAAGACAAAAATAAATATTTATCTCTTTATTTTAAACATCGCATGCTTTTTTTTAAAAGCTGAAAATTACTTGGTAATCACAAGAAGTTTCGATACGAATAGCTGTTGCAAGGCAAGTTCAGACTAGTCTCGGAAAAATGCGCAGTGCTCCTCGTTATCGTTAGCTGTAATGCGTGCCAGAACGAACCCAAACAAAGACGTGATCGTAACGAAAAAAAAATCATTAAAAACTACGAGAGCACAATTGGAAAGACAACTACTGCTCAAAATTACCATAATCAGATACATAACTTGGACAAAGAATTCAATAATCGCCCAAGAAATGCCACAGAAATTGTGATAATCGAGGAGTAACTGGGTACATTTTTATCGCAAGGGGCCTGCTGCAAATACTCGAATCCTTTGTTATACTGGTTTTTACCGTAGAGGGCGGTATTTGTCTCGTGTTCAATTTAAACACGCGTAGATATAATATTGCAGCAGGCCCTTCCGATAATGATTGTACCTATAGTAACTCCTTAAATATAACTATGTGGCTTTTCTTGGGCAACTTTTGTATTCTTCCTCCAAGTTATGTATCTGGCATCTGCTTACGAAAATTTTGAGTAGTTGTCTTTCCAATTGTGCTCTCGTAGTTTTTAATGATTTTTTTCTCGTTACGATCACGTCTTTGTTTGGGTTCGTTCTGGCACGCATTACAGCTAACAATAACGAGGAGCACTGCGCATTTTTCCGAGACTAGTCTGAACTTGCCTTGCAACAGCTATCTGTATCGAAACTTCTTCTGATTACCAAGTCATTTTCAGCTTTTAAAAGAAGCATGCGGTGTTCAAAATCGAAGAAAAAATATCTATTTTGTCCTTTAAAAATTATTCGATCGGTAAAGAAGTACTTTTTAGAAAGTCGTTTTATTATTCAAACATTAATGTTTCTTTCAACCTGATTTATCAATTCTGCCGAGAGACCCGGCCAGTACATAGCTAGCAGCTGGCAACAACAACCCCTTTGCAACCCATATTTATATCAGCAGTTCGGATTGATTCAGGATGAGCTAGAATATGATTGGTAACAATTAAATACTTAAGTTTTAAGGTGGATTGATTTTAGTGGTGTGCAAAACTGCAATTTCTTACATATTTCATTATTTTTTTCGGAGCGCGGGTTGTCAAAAAACGAAACCGGGACCCGACGGCAACGGTCGGGTCCCGGTGTGATCGACTGTACCGACTCAAGCCTAATTTATTGTATTTGATGACTTAAATTTAGCATTCAACAACATGTATGTATGCTGATGTTGGAAAGACTTAGTAGCATATTAATAGTGTAGTTTTCAAATGAATCTGTTATCTGCTCACGCAGGTCTTGTCTTTTAAACACTTACGATTGATTCAAGACAATCATAATTTTATGTCGATTTGCAGCCCTGTAATGCAGAGATAAAGTTTGAAAGTTTGAAATTCTCGCTACCGCAATTACAGGATTTGGCCATAGAAGGCAGCACCAGTCATGGGTATATTTGGCAAATCTGGTTCCTATAAATATTCAATCTGTAAAGAACTGGCAAGTCTGATAGAATTGATATTGATATATATCAATAAAGTATAAGAAACAGATTATGATGGTGCCTACATAGATCTCATCAAATCATCAGGGGAGTTAGTAAAATTAGGAATTTGTTGACCCTGCTGTACATTTCCTATGTAAGCCGGAAGAAACCTTGTCTTATTATCTTCCTTAGTATTGTATCTGTGCATGTGTTGACCTGCTCATTGTTGAAGAAAGGTCGCCATCTCTTGTCGAACATCAGATTTGCGTTAGGGCCCTTAAGTAGTCACTTGATTGGGAGATTTCCAATAAATCCAGATCAGTCACAACTCATCAAAAAACAGGGGCCAGGACATTGACATGGATTGTATTTTCCTTTGTGTTGTTGCAGGGATGATTTATCTGTATTGAGAGCACTTAGTCAAACTGTGACCAAGGTGAGTGACGACTATATGTTGTATATCTTACAAAATATGAATGATGTATTGCTGTGCATACAGTATGTACTCACAAGCAAGTCTTTAACTTTACCTCTGTATTCTACTCTACTTTTCCTGTTTGATCCATATTGTATCTAGACGCAGCATACATTTTGCCATACATTTTCAATGAAATTACATTTCAAAGTGATTTTGTTAAACATTTGACAGTATCGGCAGTCAACAGGCTGTGTCACTGCTCTGTTTCTGGACTTTCAGGCATTATATTGTAAATAAAGTATAATTGTAACTAAATAGCGTATCTCTAAAATATGGGGAAATTTCCAAGCTAATTGAGTAAAACCAACTGGTAATCCTTATAATAACAAAATTATTTATTAAAGACTGTCCTAACTGATACCCAGTCACGCCATCAGACCGACTCCCAACCAACCCCAGACGGAACGATTCTTTGCCATAGGAGAGGTAATACAATGATTTGGTCAGTCTATTGTCGGTTTGGCGTTGGTCTGTTTGGCGTTGGTCTGTTTTTGGTCTCATCAGTATGACTGGGATATCAGGTAAGAAGCTTTTCTGAATAGCAGAAACTCAATGTTGTAATTCAACTATCTTGTGGCATCAGAGCTCCATTAATCTGCACCACTCACAAAATTAATGACAGTGTTTTATGTTAACGAGACCTGTATGTAAAGAATGCTAAAATGAAAGTGGTCTTTGTGGGCAGGTGGTCTTAATGTACAGATTCGGTTAGTACTTGTTTAAATGAGAAACCATTTACAAGAGTAACAAAAAATGTGGTCTTTATAAGTTTATAGTAAGATGGTCTTTCTACACAGGTGGTGGCTAAAGCAGCTTTGATTTTATTACAGTGGTCAACAAGATATAACTCTATGTAATACTTCACTTTGTACTAATTCACCATTCTGAATCACATTCTGAATCTGCATAATACTGGCATATAACAATCATTTTCTCTCTGATCCTTACCTGTACAGGATCCCACTGCCTTGCCGTATGTGTTTATGGATGACCCATACCTTCTCCCTAAATCAGCTGCTGAAAGGGTAAGATCAAAATATATCTATTTTGTTTGTATTTTTAATTGAAAAGATCAGATTCAAATAATTAAAAAACTTTGTAGTGATAGGATTAAACACTAACAGAGCATTTAATTTAAATTTTCTTGTATTGTTATCATTGCTCTTATTTAAATTTAAGTTATTTTTGTTCAAATGAAGTTGACAATGAGCCTGTACTAGTAATGGTAGACTAGTCAATGTACTGACGCAAAGTTTTGGAATGCACAGAAGCCACATTTAAGTTTAAACTTCCATGTAGTCTTCTTGTATTTTCCTTCTTTATTTAAGCGTTTATCATTTCAAAGTTCATATCGTTTAATGGAAGAACATTATTTTTGTGTGTGCTTGATTCCCTTTTATTCAACATCTAAATTTCTGTCATTTTATGTAGCGGAGATACCAACTGTCCAAAGTCTCTGGAAAGAAAGCTGCTCAGTATGTCATCAACAGCAAGCCAGAAGTATTCTTAGGATTAACAAAAGATGAACCAAAGATTGAGGTATGTTAGTGTCAACTTCCTGTTTTGTTTGGGGGGGGGGGGCACATGCATGCACTTTTGTAAATCCACTGACTTCAAAAGTGTTGTAGGGTCTTTTAGCAAAGTGTATGTACATACATGTAATGGTACAGTGGAACATCGTTATAAAAAGGTCCTTGGGACCAAAGATGTTACTCTGTTATATCAGAATTATTAAAAAAAGAATATAAAAAGCTTTGATTAGCAAAATCACCTGGTTATAACAAATACCTCATTATATCAGAGCTCTTTATAATGAGGTTCCACTATGAGTTGACGTTGGAAGCAAATTTCGCTGAAGGAAACCTGAGTAAATCTATTGGTCATTGCTCACAAAGGAGGTACATATTGACTCATTCAAAGGGGCCTGATTTTCATCGGATGCGTCCAGAAGCATTCGATGAAAGGGCCACCATGAATGGTACAGAGGAGAAAAAGCAGATAGAATAGCTGATGAAAAGAAGAGAAATAGGCGATGAAATTCTCCAGCTCAAGATCAGGAGAAATTCTCTTTCTTTCGGTGTGACTCCGCTGAAACGGCCACTGTGAATGGGTTCGGGAGAAAACACAGATGAAAATGGTCAAAGGTTGTTATCTTGTTCCGTCTAAAGTTAGTATACACGCACTTTTTCGGAACCCGGCTAGCTAACTAGCTGCGCTCTGCACTGTGCTGTCTGCTAAATCCAAAAAAGCGTGCGCCAGCAACTAACAAACGATTGCGTAATAATTCTTCACTGCAGCATTATGAAAGGGACAGCAGGGACAGCAGTGGTTTCACTACAGTATGTTTACATAAGGAAAATTCTATTGGTATTTTCAACGGTGTGACTCCGATATAAGATGGTTTTAAGAGGAGCATAGTTTGTGAATGTCCTCCAGCGTTTCCAATGAACAGGCAATGTATTCTTTTATACATGTATTCAATTCAACTCAATTTTATTCAATTCCAATAAAATATACAAAATAGAATACAACCTTGACAGAATAGCAGTATAAATCCATCAAGAGTACAAAATGAGGTAAAATGATAAAACAATAAAGTGATACATCAGATAACAACACAAGATGGAGCATTATTGGAATTGGGTGGCCATAAAAAAACCATGAGAATTAAAGCCTATTTGAATCCAAAATGGATGGCATAGCCCTGGTTTAGTCAATATGCCTCACATTCTTGAAGTAGGTTTAAACTACATGTATTTTAAACCAATCTACTATCTCTCTCTCTTTTTTAGCTACTTGCTCCCTCTACATAGCAAACAATGCCTAAGCGGCACCCGTAGGTCCCCCATGATCCCATTTTTCTTATGTTAAATGAGAGCTGATTTGATGAGATAACTAACTGTCAGTGACCATGCAGGGAGATCTAATCCCTCCTGGCCAAACTAGTGCAGACAGGCTAAACTGTTAGCAATGCAGAGAAAGAGTTTGTGTGATTACAATATAAAGGAAGCATATTATCAATAACTTCATAGTCATCTGGTTCCATTCGTTTAATTTCCAGGCATTTTATCCACCTGTTGACGCATCAGACGTCCAAGAAGCGAGTGAAGAAGCCATCTTAGAAAGGATAGGTGTGAGTGATATGCAGGGAGCTCTAGAGGCCCACAGACAACTAGTAGAATCAGGTAGAGTTTTTAAATTTCAACATTTTATGTTTTTATAGGTTATTTTATGCATGTCATGACTCTCATATGAATTTATGTACATATATGTGACGTATATACCTAAGTGTTTATCAATTATCTAGTAACTTCATTGTATTTTGTTTATGTGCTGCTAGTTAAGGCCAATTTTCTATGTTTTTAATATGGATCAATAAAAGCATCTATCTATCTATCTATCTATGTTCATGGAGATGTAATTAATCTTTCTTTCTATCTCTCCATCCATCAATCAATCTAGTCAATCCATCTTTCAGGCAGAAAGTAGATTAATTGATCAGCCAAGCAACTGATCATCTTTAATTAAAGCAGTCAATGAATCGACAAATCAATCTATCCTTCCATCCCTCTATCATCCAATTAACCAATAAAACAAAAATATGCTAATCAGCCAATCGATTATATTGTTCAATATAAATTTTACTTTATAGGTCACCATGTATCTCTGGAGGTGAATAATACACTGCTAGACTTTCTTTGCTTCCATGGAGGTCGTCCACAAGCAGAACATTCTGTCCTCAAGAAAATGCTTACTCCAAAGGCTGCAAAAGAGGTAACTATGGCAACATCTCAAATTTAACATTATCTGTACGTTTTTATGCCCCGTTACGAAGTAGCCTGAGGCATAATGTTTTCGGGTTGTCCGTCCGTCTGTCTGTACGTACGTCCGTACGTCCCGTTTTCGTGATCGCGTTATCCGAAGAACCGATTGATGGATTCCTGCCAAACTTTGTTCATGTATGTATCTTGTGGAGCCGATGATTTGATCAGATTTTGGGGTCATGAGGTCAAGGTCAAAGGTCACAGAGCTCATTATGTATGTGAAAACAGCTCGTGATCGCAATATCTCAAGAACTGATTGATGGATTCCTGCCAAACTTATATCATGTATGTATCTTTCAAAGCCGATGAACTGATTAGACTTTGGGGTCATGACGTCAAGGTCAAAGGTCATGGGACTCATTATGTATGCAAAAATAGCTTGTGATTGCATTATCATTAGAACCGATAGATGGATTACCATCAAACTCAAGACATGTACATGTATGTATCTTGCAGAGCCAATGAACTGAGTAGATTTTGGGGTCAAGAGGTCAAATATCAAAGGGTCATACATATATTTATGAGAAATAGCTTGTAATCACGATATTCTGAGAACCTGTTAATGGATTACAATCGAACTTGAATTTGAAACATTTCTTCTGTTTTGGTTTGTAAAATTGCTCTATGACAGAGGCAAGTTTTCTAGAAATCATTAAAAACCAACTTTTTCAGGGACATTTCCGTTGAAATTGATTTGATGTAGACTTTGGTGGCCCATGAGTACTGCTCGAACCCACCCCCCCCCCCTCCCGTCTAGTGTTGAGCCCAAACTAATGCAGTTGTTTTGGGTAATTATTTTGAAATGCCTTGTTGATAGGAAGGAGAAGCTGAAGACGAAGCAGCAGCAGCTGAGACTGGTGAGGAGAGTGGTGAAGCTGTCGTCCCAAATGAAAAGGAAGAAAGCCGCAACCAAAAGAGATGGAGGATGAGATACCAGGGAATACTATGGCAGTAAGTTCTAATCAATACAAGGAACTACCTTTTCCTTTCTTTCTAACTGACTCATAATTGTTTTGTTGTCTTTTTATGTTGGGGGGGGGGCGGGGGGTGGAGTTGTGGTTTTTTTCTAAAGGGGTGTACATCCATTTCAATTCACAATATGAAAGCATGAAAGCACGCTTCAAATGATTCAAGAAGTAATAATATTAAAGTTGCAGTGACTTCAATTAGCATCATCTCCACTACGACCAAGTGCAGAAGATTTTTCCTACAACCCGTTCCATTACTTCAAGTTGCCGAGCATCACCTCTGATCCGACCACGAAGATCATTCATACAACCCGTTGCTGTGATAAAAGAGCACCATGCGAAACTCCTACACCGAGTCTTTCAAACTCGCTGTCTGCTCGTATGCAGCGGAGTTTGGCAGCAGGGCTGCAGGGAGGAAGTACAACCTGGACGAGAAGAACGTTTATCGATGGCGACAGAGCAAGGTGACATTGAAGGCTATGCAGAGCGAGAAGAGTGGGCGATGAGGAGTGGCAAGGCAAGATGGCCAGACCTTGAGGAGTCCGTCTTCCAGTGGGTACAGGAGAAACGAGCCGAGGGTCGTGCTGAGTCAACGATAGCTCTACGGTTGAAGGCTAATAATATTGCTGATGAAACCGGGGTCTTGGGCCTACAGGTTCATGAAGCGACATGACCTATCCATCCGCTGACGTACTCACATTGCTCAGCGCCTACCCGAAGAGTTTGTCGAGAAGACTTTTCAGCAGTACCTCATCCGGAAGCGACGGGAGTACGACTACCCTCTGAGTCGTATTGGCAACACCGACCAGACGCACCTTTCGACGTTCGGAGAAGCTCAACGGTCTCCAGCAAGGGCCTCAAGACCATCAGCGTGACAACGACAGGCCATGAGAAGGACCGCTTCACTGTCATGCTGACAGGGGAAAGCTGCGACCATACGTCATCTTCAAACGCAAGACCATTCCTAAGGGGAACTATCTGCTGGGAGTCATCGTTAGGGCTCAGGTGAAGGGCTGGATGGACCAGTACCTTACCGAAAACTGGCTGAAAGTCGTTTGGGGTCGGCAGGTCGGCAGTCTTACACACAGGCGCAGCTTACTGGTACTGGATGCATTCAGGTGCCACAACTCCGCATCGACAAAGGAGCTGCTGAGGAAGCACAACACAGACATGGTCATGATTCCTGGAGGATGACATCAATACTCCAGCCACTAGACGTCGGTGTTAACAAGCCCTTTAAGGTCGGACTTTTACGATGCTGGGCAGACTGGATGATGTATGGCGACAAGACGTACACCGAGGGCGGTAGGACGAGGAAGGTAGCTGTGCAGACAATCTGCGGGTGGATCGCCAAGTGCTGCATCTCGAAGGCTCTTGACGGAACAGAGGACGATGTGCTGTGGGAGGACAAGATGGGCGCAGAGTCGGATGTGGACGGCAACAGCGAGGACGACGATATTGTGTATGCAGACTATGATCATGAGCTCCGCCAAACAAGCGCGGGAGAGATTAATTGGCTGTGATTGGCTGCCACAAAGACGAAAAGCTGTAGTCTGTTCTCGTTGCTATTTACCAATTTTGCTGTAACAATCATCTCTTTAAATATGCATAGCATTACATGTACATTTCTTTGGGATTTGGTCCCCTGTTATTAAATATATCTATTATTTTGCTTTGTTTGTCAGAGATGGGAATGCTGCAGATAAGCTGTTTGATAGTATGGAGGACAAAGATTCAAGAAGCTACAACAGCATGATTAGAGGACTAGTTAAGGTCAGTGATTGTGTTAGCCCTGCTGTGTTATTGAGGATGATGACAGTACAATATGAATGCTGATGATTTCCAAAATGGCTACCCGAAGCTAAAATGATTACTTTTTTTTCTTCTTTACTTTTATTTTTATCTGTTTTCCAGTAGGCAATTAAGCAACAAACAAAATACTGAAAATTTTAAAATGTATAAATGTCCGAAAATACAAAGAAAAACTACAAACAAACTACATACATGTATTACAAAATTGGAATGTATCTCATCTTTTGAAGGACTCTTGGAAATGAAACAAAGATAAATGTAAAACAATAAGTATGGATCAACAAATTACTTAAAAGAAAAACTTACTTTCCCTTTTTGTTTGTCATTGCTCTCATTGTTTATATAGTGAGTCAGTGAGTTTCCTTCTAAAGATGTAAAAAGTGGAAATTGTGCATTTATGTGACATTTGGGCTTCTTATCATATATATGCTTTTGACATTTGATGAACTTGTTGTTGCCTATATTGTGGGCAAAGATTCAATATGGGTAAAGTAATTTTTTTTTTCATTTTCAGAAGGAGGATTTTAATGCATTCCCCCCCCCCAAAAAAAAAAATAAGTTGTACGTTTCATTTGACATCAAAACGTTTTATTAATTCAAAATTGACACTTTTATTTTATATTCTTTTAGCATGGCGCACAATCACGTGCATACACCGTCTACAATGAGATGCAGGAACGAGGGATCCAAGCCGACGTCCATGCCTACAATTCATTGATAGAGGGCAGTATTACCATCAGAGATGATTATAAGGAGAGGTGGTCTGTTATGGCAGTAAGTGCTCTAGTCTAGACCATGAGATCTATACATCTAAAATATATGTACTATATGAGGAACAAAATTAAGCTTTGTTTGTATCTATTCCACAGTAGTTACAACTCTCTCACACTCACTACTGTAATCCCCCCCCCCCCCCAAAAAAAAGGCCACTGAAAAATGAAAACCAATTTATTAGTAGAAGAATTGCAACTGAGGTGACAAAAAATATATTTGCAAGCAACTGAGGCTCTTAAGTACATGTATACTCGCTTACCTTTGTTTTATTAAATTCAGAATTTTGACGTGCACTAGGCTAATGGTGACATGATCTGTATTTATAGAGTTATGGTCAGATGTACAGGAAGAATGGAGTTGACGCTTGCCACTCCATAAAGTTGACTGACAAACTTATGTAATCAAGGTTTAAACTTGGTCTAAAGTTAGTCTGCTTAAAAAAAATACCATCAAATGTGTTGAGAAGGTACATAAGAGATAATAAGAACAAAACTTGGAAAAATAGTTTTTGACATAGTTTTGTTTTATCAGAAAGGGTAAGGACCAAATTCCTCTTTTAAACTTGGAAAAATAGTTTTTGACATAGTTTTGTTTTATCAGAAAGGGAAGGACCAAATTCCTCTTTTTAAATTCATGATGGAAATAAGAAATAGAAAAGGGCATGCATGATTCTGGAAAACATAAAAAAGGGGGGAAAAGGCTTTTCTCACCTTAGTTCTATTTCACTTTGAGCAATTGTACCAGCCATTCCATCTAATAATAAATTTACATGTAATTATTGTTTTCCTCCATAGCAAATAATGAAGCAGATGGATATAGAGAAGGTGCGGCCCAATCTCGAGACATTTAACGCTCTCCTAGACAATCTACGGATCATGGGTGCTCTGGGACGCAAGATGGGGCTCAAGACTCTCGCAGAGATGAAGGCGTGTGGTGTCGGTAAGAATTCATGTAAATGCAGTAGTTTATTAGTATTTTGTTTGGCGGTAAAAGAAGACTACGGTGCAATCTTGCACTCTGAACCTGTTTACTGCCAAAGCATATTACATTATGTTTTGTATACATACATGTATGCTAACTCTAGAGAAAAATATCCAGCTCTTCCTTTAAAGAAATAAAGGATAAACTTTTTTAACAGGGAGACATTAATAATCTGTGATGAGGAAAGGGTGAGTTTGATTTTAAGTTAGATAATCATAAATGGAGAAGAAAAAAAAAGAGAAAGGGAAAAAGGGAAAAGAAAAAGAAGAGAGAAGTAGGTCATATCACATCAGGGCAATTTTTCATAAAATGATGTCAGTAAAAATTCTTGTTATAAGCTACTGTCTTATTGTTAAAAGCTACTGAAACGGCTGCGTTTGATTGGCTGTGAATTTTCATGAACAAGACCCCATGACTCTGTGATTGACAGGTTGTATATTACACAGGACATAGCTTGAGTGTGAAATTCACACAAACAGCTGTGTAACAATAGCAAGATTGTAAATGACAGGATAGGAGAAATCTACAAGAAATAACAGAGGAGTAGATTTCTTGCTGAATTTGTAAACAAGAAGGAATGTAATTTACAATGAATCAGTGACCCTGCAGAAAAAGGCCTATCAAAGTCGTAATGTATGTTAAAGGTCAAAAGTTCATTTGAAAGGTGTATGGATTTTCATTTTTGAAGTTGTCTTTTTCCTATTACCTGAAAATGCAGGGACAAGAATTGTTATTTCATAAACTACTGATTTTCTTCTTTTGTTATTCTCCTTGGTTGCTATTGATTCGCTGGTTAAAAGCATATCTTCTTATACATATTGAAAGAAATGAGTAAAGTATCATAAACATAGTTACATATTACTTTTACAAAGTATCCCAAAAATAATTTTGAAAATGTGAATCGTAGTATCAATATCTGAATACAATTTTATTTGCACTTCTACAACTAGCAGCGGTCAGGAAGAATAGTTACAGCACAGGAACAATCTTTATTTTTTCAGATTTATTCATTTCTTTTATTTTATTTTACTTTTTTCTTCTGAATAGGGTGTACTTGTAATAAGATTCTCTGCTTAATTTTAAATCCTCAGTCCAATTTTTCTGCCTGTTTTATGTTGCTGGATGCATTATATTTTCGGGGTTGTCCATCTATCCATTTCGCTTTCTCGTTAACGCGATATCTCAAGAACCACTTGAGATATGAGGCTCAAACTGGTAATAGTATGTCCTAACATAGGAAGATGATCTGATCAGGTTTAGGGTTCAAAAATCAAAGGTCACAGAGGTCAATTTCTGAAATTACAGGCTTTTTGCCTTACTATCGCGATATCTCAAGTACCACAAAAGATATGCTTTTTGTTTTCATTGTAATATGTCACAAATAATTTCATCCATTTCGTTTACTGAATTTAGGGCAGAGGCAAATGGGAGACGCAGTTGCATTTGTCTTGTTTACCATTCATGGTATTGTAATTATTTGTTCTGTCTTTTGTTGGTCTGTTGTCTGTTTTGTTGATGTGACTGTGGTATAATCCAGTGTAACAATGCCAGTGATTCTTTATTGTCATGCTGGCTGGTTGGTTATACAAGTCAAGTGATATAAACTTACCCATTATATGTTTTTGTTTTCAGAGCCCAGTCTTGGAACATACAATCTGCTTGTCATGATCTTCTACAAAGACAGTAAGAAAAATCACTTTTGTTGTTCTTAGGGGCAGGGGGAGGGGGAAGAGGAGGAGGAGGAGGAGGAGGAGGAAGAGGAGAAGAAGAAGGAAAAGTAGTAGTAGAAGAAGAAGAAGACAGTTTTCACCTTTCATTTTACTTGATTTTCTAATTTGGAGAAGAGAAAAAAACTTGTAAAAGCCATTCTGTACTAGAAGCACTCCTGCAAAATCCCCTCTAGTGCCATCTCGGGTCAGCTGTAGCAGTACGGTCCCGTAACTTGCTGCTTTCGTGCACTGTTGGTTCTCACATGGAGTTTTCTGTCTGCGAAATGGAAGTGGTTTACGTACTGTTGGCAAGTTGACCATGAACTAGTGCTGTGCAATAAACAGTATGCTAGGGCAAAAAGTTCATCAGTTCAGTATCACTTTGAAATGTAACATCACATGATTATTGTTTCATAGTTCATTACATTTTTCAAAGATTTAAGGTCAATATACAAAAATTTGCATTTGACTCTGATAGGTTAAATAAAAGAATACTTGATATGTTTTAGGTCTTCCACCAAGTGACATCTTGTATGACATCATGGACACCATCGAAGGACAAGAATTCTCCATCAGACATCCTAAAGATGGTGAGTCAGTCCAGGCAATTTATAAGAGAAATTATGAACTAGATCAATATTTAGCCCTTGCTTTGAATTCTTTGAAATTCAAAAGAGCTCTTTTTTGTGTGATTTGAAATGTCATTGATGGATGAGAAGGAGAAATATATTAGACGGTATCAGACATGGCCAAATATCTAGAAAATCCTTTCTAGATAATTCGCTGTCTGTCATCAATTATCCCACAAAGAATCCTACAATGAACCAAGAAAGTTTTCCTTCATCACAAAATTTCACAGGATTTTTTTGCTGGAAATTTCTGTCTGTCACCTGTCTGTCACCTGCGTAAGTGAATTATTTAGATGGATCTGGAAAATTGTATCTGACACAGCCTATCGAGAAGGTCTCCCATTTTCTGTAGAAAATCCCCAAAGAACCTCTTAAAGAAATACTGAGTTATTAATTCTTTACTGATGGAAAGGATCACACCAGGTTCTCTGGCTCCACATTATGCAATACATGGCTTCATATTATGCAATACAAAGGGTTAGTTCTGTGTGTCACGTTTGCCATCACTTTTTATATTAGACCGTGAACTTTGCTAGTGTACAAAGCATTGTTAAAGCTACATGTATGTCAAACTTTCTAAGTTATTGCAGAATCATTGTATCACCAATTCATAATTCTAATCTCTCCCATTTTCTTGTGTTTGTTTTTGCCAGTGGAATTCTTCAAAAATGCTATGTCAGTGGTAAGTAACTTGTAAAGATATTGAACTAGTTGTGTAGCAATTTTTGTTTCTTTCCTTACTTTTCTGCTCTTGCCTGTAAATACCTGATAATACTTAACATTTTTTATTTTCTTATTAATCGCTGGCCCAAATTCACAATGGACGTCTAGATTTAACCCATGATTTAAATCTTCATTTACATAACCCATTGTCTAAAATTAGCCCAAAATAAGCGTGACACAGTCAGAGGTCGAATATTAATAGACGGGCACAAGGTAAGGTACGCTTAATTTTAAACATGGGTTATGTATTGGTTTAATCCATGGGTTAAATTTAAACTTCCTTTGTGAATTCGGGCCTTTGTTAATAGTTTGTTATTAGGTAATTTTCTGTTGATGGATAGAAAGGTATTGTTTTTGCAATGTCAGGCATATTGAGAGCGGTCAAGTTTGTGCTATGATAAGCCATTGAAGTATTTACCAAAAATTGCAAGTGCACTGTAATACTGTAGTGTACAGTTAACAACAAAGTTATATTTATACCCTTACCAGGATGTTGTAATATGTTAAGCCTCGGTCACGAATGCCATTATGAATTGCTACGAATGCTGTACGAACGATTTGCAGACAATGGAAATTCAGAAAGACAATGGAAAAACAGGGAAATTCGTACGAACCTTTGTGACCGTAGCTTTAAGTATGTGAAAAATTGATTTGTCCCAATGTATGTTTCTTGATAATTGACACATCAAAGCTTAAGCTACAGTCCCATATACGTCCCGGACCGTCCCGGACCATCCCGGACCCCATCCGGGGTGATCCGGGATTCGGTCCGTGTTGACACCGTGTTGGCACCGGGGTGGTCCTGGATGGTCCTGGGCGGTCCGGGAGTCGACCCCGGATGTTTTTGACGGTCAAAAACTGCCGGGGTGGTCCGGGACGGTCCGGGACAATAGTTTGATCCGGGGTGATCCGTGTAGCCACCGTGCTGGGTCCGGGGTCATCCGTAGTGGCGCCAGGACCACCCCGGTGCCAACACGGTGTCAACACGGACCGAATCCCGGATCACCCCGGATGGGGTCCGGGATGGTCCGGGACGGTCCGGGACATATATGGGACTGTAGCTTAAAAGCATCACACTTTTTTTGAACAAAACATCCCGGACCATCCCGGATCACCCCAGACCATGGTCCGGGATGGTCCGGAGTGGTCCGTGCTCGTCCGTGCTGGTCCGGCTTTATATGGGACTGGGGCTTTACATTGAAAATTATCCAACAAAGGCCCTCATTCAACTGTTCCACCTTTCATTCATTAATTACAAAAAATCACAATAAACATCAAATTTACAAGGGAATGAATAAGTTGTTGACTGTTTTAGGTTTTTCAAATTATATCAAATATAGCTTAAATTGCACATCAGAAGTCTATATTTTTTTAGTATTTAAAGACAGTGCGTATACAAAGGCCATTGGTGTAGGCAGCAGTGTGCTTTACTCCCTCCCTCCCCCTCAAAAGAGTTAATGCAATGATGATGTTTTAGTTCAGTTTACCACATCAATAGTTCATATTATATTTGTGTATCTCTTGTTTTTAGTGTTTATCATTGAGGGATGTAGAGCTGGCCTACTCAGTAGATCTTCTGCTCAACACACGAGAGAATCACAAGCTTGCAGGAGATTACATGGGACAAAACATCTACTAGTGAGTATGATGAGATGAACATCTTTTTGAGGATCAGATTTTGACCCTTTCTATGCCACACAAATATGCTCCCTATGACACATTGTAAAAATTGTGCTTCAAAATGATCAAGAAGTGCCTCAAAAAAGTAAAAACCTTTGAGTGACTGGTTTTACCATACTCGTTTCCCCCAATAGACTGTAGTGTTATGAAAAGCGTATGCCACACGCAAAATTTAATGTTGATTTTCAATCGTAAATATCTTGATAATCAGACAGGTGATCGGCTTATAAAATTCATTGGGTTCCTGACTGACCTCAAGGTTTATATTTATCATTGCAGCATGAGCTAAATCCAGGATCAAGAGTGAAAAGAAAATCTTTAACTTGAAATGAATAACATTCTGGCAACTGGGCAATTAAGCAAATAGCTTTTGCAATGTGTAAGATGCAATACATTTGGGGACATTACTGCTTTGACCACTGGAAGCATACCATTTATCGCCAATGCATGATACCCTATTGGTGAGATATGGTCTTAAAATACGCTATTAAAGCTTGGGCGGAAGAAAACAAGTAGATTGCAGCAAACGGTCTCATTAACAGGGTTTATTTTAGTCTTTATTAGTGCTTTAAAGGTCATAGCAGCCATTTTTTATTTTTATTCTTTTCTCTTTCTCAAAACCAGCGGGAAATTCTTTCATTTGATCTGTCTAATGGACAATGCTGAATCCATGTTCCAATACTACAACAAGTTTGTACCATCAGTAAGTAACACTTTGATTTGAAAATATACTTGTTTATCTCCATATTTAAAGGCACACTGTCCTACTTGTACTGTAGCTACTTGCTCCCTCTATATAAAAAACTTTCTCAATCGTTCCCCCATGATCCTCTTTTTCTTATGTTAAATGAGAGCTGAGTTAATGAGATAGCCACCTGTCACAGTGACCTCGCTGGCTCGCTGGGTGGTCTAATCCCTAATAGCTGAAGTAGTAAAGCCTGCCTTTAAACCATTGACTACTGAATTATCATATTACCAATATATTTAATACAGGAACCAGGCTTATGGGTTTATTTATAACCTTAGTGAAATGATCCAACTAATTATAAGACTGTATAAAATGTGACTAAAGCAAATTAAAGAGTTTTTAAATATCAACCAAATCATTATTGTAGAGTTCTTTCATAAATTAGTAGCTCATTGTCATTTGATGAAGTAATTTTATGTTCTTCCGTTTCCCAAAGAAATTACACATGAGCAGTGACCAACTAATATATTGTAGCAAGAGAGAGTCTACAGTAACTTTTGAAAAAGCTTTATTTATGAATAGAAATGTATGACCTTTGCCCTCCCCCTAAGGAAAAAACAACAAGTAACAAACGAAGCAACAAAAAAGAGGCTCACATTTACAGCAAGAATCTTTATTTTTTAAAGAGGTCTTATGAAGAAGAAACAAATGCTAGTAATTTTTACACAGATTACAACACACTCTCTTAATAATACTATTTCTTCATTTCTCCATCTTTAGGCCCTAATCCCCAGTACCATTGTATACATGGACATGTTGAGATCATTAGAGACTGCTTGTGCTTATGATAACATTCCTCAACTATGGGACGGTAAGTTGATTGAATGTATAGTGATTCTAAGGATAAAAAGTTAAATTTTTGTATTGATCAACCTTCAGTATTGATAGGCACAGTATTCCATCCAAGATTTGGAACTGATAATCAACATCATTAGAGATTATGATTATTCATGAACCAGATAAACATTGTAATCACTAAGAAGAGCTTTTCCATGATTTTTCTTTTCCAGCTTAAAGAGAAGGTTGAGTTCTGGAAAGAGGTGAAAAATAATTTGTGAGCGCTATCATTCTTATTATGCAAGTGTGGAAGAACATCAGATAAGACATGTTCCCTGAAAAGCATGGCTCTTCAAATGCCTTCATATTCTAAATATGTCATGTAACATCGTTAAAATCCTACCCAGATTTTTATGCCACGTGTTCGTGTAGTCCCATATACATCTTTCTGTGTACAGTGTTTGTAACTTTACCAAGACTCTGCCAAATTTCTTATCATTTTGATGATTCCAGAACCTTGCAATACACACAAATTCTTATATGCTAGATGATCAACCTTTTCTGGTCGATTCCACACCGTTTCTTTCACAATGCAATCGCATGACCAGAACTAATCTTTATCTTTAAGAGGTAAATGGAGAATTATACTCCCAAAGTTATTTTTAAACTACATGCATATTCCCTTTGGTTGTTCATAAAAACAGAAGTTGGGTCGGGATACGATAGGGATTTTGGAATCTGGAGCCATGTTGATTATGCTTAAACATCTATTTCATTTATGTTATTGTTGGTCATGAGGGTAATGATGATGATCAGATCAATAGTGATGGTGATGGTGGTGGGAATGATGATGATGATGATGATGATGGTGGTGGTGGTGATGGTGGTGATGGTGAGGGTGATGGTGATGATGATGATGGTGGTGGTGATGGTGATGATGATGAAGATGGTGATGAGGATGATGATGATTATGATGGTGATGGTGATGATTATGATGATGATGATGATGATTATGATGATGAGGATGATGATGATGATTGTGATGATGATCAGATGATGGTCTTTAAACTGGATTTCATGCTGGCATGATCTCTTCATCTCTCCCACACCCTCCCTTGTACAGATATCTGTATGTATGGTCACCGGTATCGGCAGGATGTCCTGGAGCTAATGGTGCAAGTTATGGCTACCTCATCCGATGCAACCCCAGAGGTAATCATCGACCATGGTTGCTTGTCAGAGGTTTATCTTACATAGCAAAACCAACCTGTATTGTTAGAATTAGGGATCATATGATGTGCATGCAATATGTTGTTTCTTGATTCTGAGAAGCAGTGTCCATAAATCTGGATACATTTGTGAAGTGGTAAATTCAAATGATTTGTTGATACTTTCAGCAGGGACAGGTAAAATACTGCCTTTGCCTGTCTTAACGGTATTGCTCTCTCTCTCTCTCTCTCTCTCTCTCTCTCTCTAATTCTCTCCATCTCTCTCTCTCTCTCTCTCTCTCTCTCCCTCTCTCACACCCTCTGTGTTCTTTTCTACATTATTTTTTATAACAGTACCCTCTAGATTTCATATTTCTATAATATTTTCTCTGCCCTCGTATCCATCAACCTTTGTTTAATCTGCCTCACTTTTTGTCCATTTGATTCTTTTAACCTGTTGAATACTGAATTTTATCATTCCAATAGACTTAACACAGGGACCACCCAGTTCCTGAAGACAATGGGTTAAACTATGAACATATCCTCAGAAAAATATCTAATCTACATGTACATTTTTATACAGCAACTAGAATTGATGCGTATATTTCTTCCATAATATTTCTTACTTTCCATAGAATAAATCACAATTTTGCTCTGTTGCACTGGACATCATTTCTGCAGCCAAAGAATCAACCTCACGAGTAGATCATATCAAGTAAGTTAAAGGAAAAGCCTACCCTGATATTAAGTTGGTTTTAGAGGCATAAAAATGAGAGAAACATGTCAATGAAAATTTGAGCAAATTACGATTAAAAATAAGACAGTTATGAATTTTTCAATTTGTCATCAGTGAAACACAAATTGGCAACACTGTGACGTATCATGGGAGCTCCTCTCCAATTTGGTTCGGCCATAAAATTTCATAAAGTTCTATTTGTGAGCTACACTTCTGTATGGTCTGTTTCCTCTTATTTCAATCACCAGCCTCCACTCCCCTATTTATTATTTTCTTATTCAGGTTGGCAAGGTTGCTTACCTGAAGCTGCATTTTATGTAAATATTGTTCTTTAAAGACACTCTCTTTGCCAACATATTTGACCCATATTCAGACAATTTGATGAATGTCTCTTTGCCTTATCCATATCCAGATGAAATTCCCTTCTTAGGGTAGCTGGGATAAACCCAGATTAACTTGGTAGGCACCTTGAGCACCCTCTGCAGACCTGCAAACCAGTACTCAATGAATACGATTTTCAAAACCATTTGCAGACCAAAATAAGATTTATTTATGAAATCCTGCTAACTATTTTCTATAAATTGAAAAAGAATAATCAAAATAATCATCTGATCAGTCTGTGTGCCAAACTGGGGATTTCCACATGACGGGCAATAAACAATCAATCAATGAAACTGAAACTAAAAAATGTATTTCTAAGAAAATATATAAAGTCCTTGGAAAGTTCATGAATTTGAGCCAAATTCTTCTAAAGCTTTCGTTAGCCATCAATGATGTATTGTCCTTGGCAAATATTTGCCTCATACAGTTCAAAGGCCAAGGCCTTTTAAAAATTCTATTAGAGGTACTAAAGCAATTCAAAATGTCTTGGGCACTCATCCAAAATTGTTATTTATGTTTCTCTCATTTTTGTACCTTCCGGCCTCTGCATCAATGAAATTGTTAAATTCCAATCCAACTGTAGTCCCCAATGAAAACTTTACTTGGAAACCTACTGTGGTCACCGATTCAAAGTTTTTACTTTGTTGCGACCCTCTCCCTAGTGATAACAAAGTTGGAGGATTTTAATATGGTTAAACATTACCAAACGGTTCGATAGCTAGATTGGAGATCAAAAGATCACATGCTTCAAATACAGGCATAAAGTTGTTCAAATCAAATGGGGTATGTATCCCAAAGGGGGTTCACAAGGGAGTGGCAGTAATTGGACATCTATATTTTTCCTTCTTGAAAACTCATGGCTGGATTATAACCAAAACATGTAGGGATCACCTGCAGGAAAGTGAGATCAATCTAAAGTTGTTCAAATGGGGTTTCTGACCCTAAAGGGGTTCTGGGGGCAGCGTCCCCCAAAGTGCCCCCTTGGGCAATATTAGCCTTTAAAAACTATTTGTTATGTTTTCTTTGAATTCATGTTTAGTTTTTGACTTAAAGTGATAGGAAGAACTCCTCAGGCAGGGGGAGATGACATTGATCTGAAGGGCTACTGATTACCCCAGGGGAGGGGGCTTGGGAATAGCACTCCAACCAACAGAAATAATAATAATAACAATGCCTTCTGGTTTACATTTTTGACTTCTTCTCAAAAGTGTTGGCCAAATTTTAACCAAATTTGGTAGGAATCGTCCTTAGGCAATGGAGATCTATAGTTGTTCAAATGGGGGAATGCCATCCCCCCCCCCCCCCCTCCCCTCCCGGGGGCTTTGGGCAATTTTTGATATCCACCATCCAAACAGCAGTGGGAGCGCGGCAAACTTTAAAATGTAAGCATGCACAAATCTTGAAATCTCTCAAAAATGGTAATAAAACATTGTTCCATTTGAATGAAGGATATCTCTTTAAAATGCTTGGTTATCCTCCTTTTTTCATTTTATAATCTGATAGATAATGAAGTGTAGATATGATTTCATATCAAAATGTTGGTATGGATTCTGGCTAAACATTGTAGGAATAATTTGTATGTGAAGTAGACCTAAACTTGTTTGAATAGGATACCTGCACCTGCAGGGACTTGGGAGCAGCACCCTTAAATTGCTCTACTGTTCCAATAAATTCAATGTTCCCTGTGCGACGGGGGTGGGAGCTAGGTCCCTTATTGTGAGGCTCTTACTTTCATCTGCTCAGGTGAGCAGAAGGTCCATGGACCTCTTGTTGTTGTTTTTTGTTTGTTGTTGTTGTTGTTGTTGTGTGTTGTTTTTTTTTTTTGGGGGGGGGTTGCTTCCAGTCATGTAATATGTGGTATTTCTGTTTGTGATTTGTTATTTAGGTTTGGTTCTTTGACGCTTGAATTCCTTATGAGTATTTGTCTTCAGGCTAAGGAACTAGAAGCATCATGGTAAGTAGAATAAATGATAATATTTAAATTATATATTTTTTACATGGTATTATCAATGTTCACATTCGCATTTCATAGTGTTTGTTTCCAGTATGTTAGACTTTAATATTAGTACATTACAGTGGATTATTTAAATTAATCTGTTTGCATTTTGCAAATTTAATCATTCTAGGCATTGGCCTACACGAAATATAATCTGTTGAGAGCAAGAAGGACATTAATGCTGTGTTTAAAGATGAGAAAACCCCCTTCTGGCTCTTAGCAAGTGATATATATGTTGAGGATTAACTTTAATATTCCTAATGTATTTTTAATGTCCATTCTACATTGTAAACATTCACTATTGGTCCATAGGCCACTGCATGGTATATTTCACACTGTTATCATGGTGAATACTGGTAGAATGAGATTTTACATTAGTCTCAGAATGGCTTTAATACTCTTGCGAGCAAACCATGAAAGCCCTTAACAAGAGATCAATATTCTTAGTAGTAGTCGTAGTATTTGTAGTAGTTGTCATGATCTATGTGTTCCCTTGATTACTGTGTAAGGATTTACTCCTTTAATAGTCAGGATGTTGTCCTTGATCTTGGCAAAGAGGGCTTCAAGAAACACGTAGCGGACAGGTAGCTTACTAGCGCTGATTTAGTCAAGAAGTTAGACTTATGACAGTTTTGAGAAATGGGCCCCAGTCCTTGTCATTGTACTGAAAATTATTCATGGATAAGGATTAGAATGTATATATTAAATAAAGTGAAAATTTGTAAATATACATGCATGTATTCATGTATGAGAATATTATTAAAGAAATTCTATTTATTTGATGCCTTTGAGGCTTTGACCTTTACCAGCATGATGCAGTTGCTATTAAAGCCTGTCTGCACTAGTTTGGCCAGGAGGGATTAGACCTTCCTGCATGGTCACTGACAGGTGGTTATCTCATCAAATCAGATTTCAATTAACATAAGAAAAAGGGGATCCTGGGGGACCAATGGGTACCGCTTCGGCATTATTTGCTATTAGAGGGCGCAAGTAGCTACAAGTAGTGCAGACAGGCTTTAAGTTATTCTGGTTTTTGGTTATTAATGGGTTTGATTTCTTTAATTTTTGTTTCACAGGAGAGCACTGCAATATATCAAGAAGGACAATAAAGTACCAAGGTAATTATAACATATTTACAATAATTTGATTATATTGATGCTAGCTTGATTAGTGTTATTTTTGTCTTGCAAAGAATTATTGCTGCTTTAATGTCTGTGTCTTGACCATCACAAATTTTGACTCCAATGTATTTCTAGCATATTTCTTCTCCCTGTGAAGCCTGTAAGGGGAAATTGTGTGAACATCCCCTTGAAACATGTATTAGTTCTTATAACATGCATACATGTATAGCTTTGATAGGGTGTATAGCAATTGTTAAAGGCTATCTTATCTTAATTGCTTTCTAATTCAAAACAACAATTTTTTTATTTGAAAATGACGTTGGAATGAGATTTTCTGTGCAAGAGCTACATGTACTTTGCTACTATACTACTTTGGGTTTGAAAGATTTTTTTCTTCTTCATTTTTTTCGTTTATCAGTTTTGATTTTGATATCTAGATTTGTATTTCTCTCTGTCATGATATAGAAATGTATACAATACAAACATGTACAGTCAAACCTGCCTTAGTGACCACCTGGCTACAAAGACCACATGATTTTTTTCCATTGAAAATGGTTTCTCATTGAAACATGTACTAAAGGAACCTGTCTACAAAGACAGTTATTTGTGTTTCCCTTGGGTGGTTGCTATAGACAGGTTTGACTGTATATCGACAGATAGAAGACAACATTTGGTGGACTATAAAGGGGGGTATATCATGTAGAATTTTATGTGCATGAAACATACATCATTAACCTTGACGGGATGTGCTGTAGGCAGTTGGGGTGAAGAGGATGATGTGTAGAGTGGGAAAGAAATTCATGAAAAGCAAGTAAACCTTGTTTCCAGGTCAAGCCAGAAGTCAAAAGTATCATCATAAATACAATATACATGTATATATGACATATAATATATGTATAAGGGGGGTATAGAGGAGAAGGATGTATAGAGTGGGAACGAAAGTCCTGAAGAGCAAGTTAAAAAGAAAGTTAAGTTCTGGGAAGAGGTGAAAAATAATTTGTGAGCGTTTTCATTGTATTATGCAATAATAAAGGTGGTATGGAGTGGGAATGAAACCCCTAATTATGGAAGTATTACTTTTTCCGGGTCAAGCTAGAAATCAAATGTATCGTTATAAATACTTATGAAACAAAATATAATATGTGTATAAGGGGGTATAGAGGAGGAGGATGTATAGTGTAGGAATGAAAACCCTTAAAGTGACTTGGTAACATTGCCTCAGATTCTGAAACAAAATCCTTGATTTAGCTCATGCTGCAATGATAATTATAAACCTTTAGGTCAGTCAGGAACCCCATGACTTTTACAAGCCGATTGCCTGTCTGATTATCAAGATATTTATGATTGGAAATCGAAACCAAATTTTGCGTTTGCCTAACGGTTTTCATAACACTACTGTCTATTGGGGAAAATGAGTATGGTAAAACCGGTCACTCAAAGATTTTAATTTTTTGAGGCACTTCTTGATCATTTTGGAGCGTTTTTTTTTAAGGCTTCTATATTACACCATATCACAGACACTGATAACACGTAGGGCCATGCATCTCAGATTTAACATCATTAAAAGATGCCTTTAAGGGGGGTTTAGAGGAGGATGATGTATAGAGTAGGAATGGAAACAGAACTCCTGAAGAGCAAGTAAACCTTGTTTTTCCGGGTCAGATGAGAAGTCAAAAGTATCATCATAAATACTTATGAACCAAAAGATAATATAACATATAATATATGTATAAGGGGGTATAGAGGAGGAGGATGTATAGATTAGGAATAGAACCCCTAAAGATCAAGAAATACTTATTTTCCAGGTCACGTCAGAAGTCATAAGTATCGTCATAAATACTTATGAAGGATAAGATAGATTTCCATAACAATTGTAGTTATAGTAGGGGTTCTCAGTACTGGACACATCCCCACCCATTTTGTAAATCTAGAATATGATCATTAGCTGCATGCATTTTTAAGAATCCAGATATGCGAATCAGGACGACTGTAGGCGTAATGACAAAGCATGTTCTTAAGCAGTAATGGGCCTTTTTGTCTGGAAACATCCTTTTTTTCTCCATTTTATATGCATCCAGTGTTGAGAACTATGCTCATTTTAAGCTACATGTACATGTAGATATGCGAATTACATGTAAGACATAGTGAGTGTGCTTTTGACCAATCAAAAGCTCTTCTTGCTGGACACACCCTCTTTGCACTTGTATATCTAGCGTCTCTATCTATGTGCATTTGAACGCGATATGCAAATTATGAGCACTGGGGGCGTGATGATATAAACAAGTCTTGACCAATTATAAGCTCTTCTTGCTGGACACACCCTCTTTGCACTTGTATATCCAGTGTCTCTATCTATGTGCATTTGAACGTGATATGCAAATTACAATTTTGTAGGTGTGATAATATCTTGACCAATCACAGGCTCTTCTCACTGACACGCCCCTTTCACTGCGTAGATCGGTGTCTCTATTATACAGTTATTGACTGACAGGGGGTGTAATATAACATTATTTGGACCGCTGAAGGGAGTTATATTTCCCAAGTGGTTATATTTTCCCGAAGCGCGCAGCGCTGAGGGAAAATATGGTCACGAGGGGAAATATAACTCCCTTCAGGTCCAAAGAATGTTATATACCCCCTGCCAGTCAATAACTGTTATATTAGATAGCCCTTTTTTTGTGTGGGGGGGGGGGGGGGGTCCAAAAAAATTTACCCGAAATTTTTTTTTTCCCCTTTTTTTCGGAAATTACGGAAAAATAATCTGTCGAGATAGTTCAAGAAAGAAAAAAAAAATTACAAACAAATTTTTGGGAAAAAAAATTCTTACCCAAAAAAAGCATTTTTCGGGAAAAAAAAATTACCTAAAAAAGCATTTTTTGGGAAAAAAAAGAAAATGTGGAAAAAAATAATTTCAAGGGAAAAAAAAATTCATGAAAAAAAAATATTGAAAAAATTAAATGACCCTCGGTAATGGTGTAATGTGTGTAATTGGTGACATACAGTCCTCAAGAGGGTGACATGCATTGATTAAAAATATATTCATTTCACCAGCTGGTTAATATAACACCGAAAAGTGACCGGCCAGGAAAATATAACAATTTGGATCCTCACAAATGATATCACGTGACAAGCTCTGGACCAATCACACCTCGGTATCTGTCTAAGCTATCTAATATAAACATGTATGCGCATTCGGACATGATAATGCAAATTATGATCACTGTGGGCGTGTCAACATAGCACACTTGCAACCAATCATTTGACTGTATCTACGGAGGCCATCTTATGATATGGAGATGTTGATTGTGATAGGACAAAGCGAATGAAGTGATCTGATCATTTGGATGTGAATAACCATTGCATTTCTAAGAGAATAGGCAAAGATGTCATGTCCAGATATAGGGATCATCATATGAATATTTTTGCTCTTACCATGTACAGTACATGTACTCTGGTAAAATATGAATGTTGAAATACGAACTTCATGTGATACTAGTGCCATGATGTTAACTATTAACTATTATTTGTGACCCCAAGTTCACGAGCACAAATCAGCGCCTTCAACTGCACCTCGATGTAAAATGAAGGTCCTTCCCCGCGTGGGTTTTCGGTTTTTGCCCCCAAAATAGAGGTGCGCCTTATACACAGAGATTTATTGTAGTCGATGTTCCTTTGATGCAAATAGGTTCAGCTAGATCCTCAAGTGTCATTGTATATTTGTATACTATCAACGTTATCATTATCATTTTGTTATATTGTTACATTTTTGCAATATTTGACAGTCTTATGATATCCATTGGATTTTTTTTTTTACTGTTACAAGTACCCATGGTTGGGTAGCCTAAATTTGTTTCCTGTTTTCATAGCCATTAAAGAGCAGTCCCCTAAACATGACTTTTAAATTTATTGACTGATCAGTGCATCATCATTCATCACAATATTAAAGTCAGCATTTTCCTTCTTACGAGAGGTTAGTGAACTTCGCGCTATGATGACACTCTCTCCCTCTCCTTATTCTTGTCTTGAGCATCCTCCTCATTTAATAGACCAACCTTACTGCTTTCCTTCTTTATCAAATCTTTCCATGAAATATCCGGTCATCCTTGCCCCCAAGATAGAAATATAATGAGAGCATGATCTGTTGCAAGACCATAATGATATTGTGTGTTTATTCCAATGCCATGTGATGTCTTAAAACTAATCCCTAGCGGATTTTGTGAAATAATCTTTGATCCCACGCCAGACTTGCTGCAGATAAATCATAAGTTAATAAAAAAGGTTGTCATTATATTTTACTTTCTTTAGCAGCCCAAGATAGAAATATGATATGAGCGTGTTCTGTTATACTATCTTGAGTTTAATAGGGTAAAGCATTGTTGTATGGACAATTACTGCTCCTAAATTGTTAAACAAAAGACAACATATAAAAAAAAATGGGTGCTAAGATCGATTCCCCGGAGAAATAAAAGTACCGGAAGAACTTTTGATAACTTCTAAAGAGTAATTAGTGCTTGCTCCAGACAAAGTACCATTATCATTTTATTGGAAGAAGAAAATAAATTTTAAAAAAGAAGTGTACCACTATACAGTGATATTATGAGAATGGAGGCTTATTTTTTTTCTTCCTTCAATAGCGTCAAGAGCCTTTATGCATAGAGTCTCAACATGTTAACATTTTGACATTGGTTCCTGGCAGAAATCTAGACTTTGTTTGAAATTTGGACTTTGTGTGCAAGGTGCCCTTGTCAGTATTATTTTCAAATCCTGATTTGTATCATTTGTTTGGTACTTAATGAGCCTATTATTTTCTGGACTAGATACAATATTTTCCAAATATTGTGTCACAATTGTCTTTATTTAATTTGATATTTATTTATAGCTTGATATCATAAGCTTTATTGGAAAATAATTCAAAGTGTGAATGTGTACTTTACATGTTAAGATTTTTCATTTTCAGTAGAAAAACAGTTTGGTTGGGGGGAGGCAGAGAAGGTTACACATGAAGAGTTCCTAAAGTAGATTAAAAATGTATTAGATGTAAGAAGCATTAGCTGGATGAAGAAGAAAAAAGGACTGATGTCAGAGAGAGAGAGAGAGAGAGAGAGAGAAATAGACATAGACAGTTTTAGACAGAGAGAGAGAGAGAGAGAGAGAGAGTATGTGTGTGTGTGTGACAGAAAGAGGCAGAGAAAAACAAAAAGAGAGAGAGAGAGAGAGAGAAGAGAGAGACACACAGACAGACAGACAGACAGAGGGGGAAAAGATAACAATGACTAAGTAGGTGAACAGTTCCGAAGAGAAGAGAATGCATAAATAAATATGAATATTATTCAGGAAATGGGAAGAATGTTGAAATATAGTGAGTTAGAGAGAGGGGGCTAGAGGCTTACAGTTCAAAACAAAACAAAATAAATATGGGAAGAAAAAATATGGGAGTAGGACAAATTATTTGGTATGGTATTTATTGAATCATACTGAATTGCACATGGATATACATTGCATTTTAAAAACGAGAGTACAATTATAAACAATCAACAAAAATATATTACATAACTACCACCCACTTTGTACACTGTATGTACATGTAGTAGTGTGTTCATGCTAATATTTCATTTTGAATAATTCATTATTAACGCTTTTATAAATATTTAATCTGGTGAATGATTGATTGGGACAAAAGATTACTAGGAAAGAAGGTCATCATAAATTATGGGTAATACAGTGTGTACTATGAATATATTAATGAATTGAATGTAGATGACATTGGTTTGTATGAAGGCAGCATTTCATAGTGCACTGGCAAATAGTGATGTAGTAGTGATTTAGCAAAAGGGAGCATATGTGCCCCCTATCCCCCATCAAATGGAAAAATACACAAATAAAAAAGAAGAAGAAGAAAACAGAGAAATAAGTGAGAAGTAAAGTGAAGCTGAAAATAAGGCCACCCCCATAAAATGCACTAAACATCAGAGAGAGAGAGAGAGAAAGAGAGAGAGAGAGAGAGAGAAAGAAAAAGAAAGAAAGAAAGAGAGAGAGTGAGAGAGAGAGAGAGAGAGAGAGAGAGAGAAGAGGGGGGGGGTGAACTTCAAGATGATGTAGCTCCTGTCCATTACTCCCTCTTATCGATAGTCTTGATAATTTGAATTTCACCAGTGCATGCCCTGTCATTGACTTGACCTGCACTAGTCCACTCCCGGGCCCCATTTCACAAAACTTGTCATCAGTGACAAATGACAGTGTTTGTTATAAGTTAGTGAAATCCTTGCTTCTGATTGGTTATCATCAGATTTTTCACTGATCTTTTTCATTGAAAAATAACTTTATGAAATGGGTTATAGTACTCTGAGACGAAATGATGAAGTTCAAATACTTAAACATCCATTTCAAAATGGTATCTAGTTGACACAACAATTGAAAATTCATTTTTATTGATCTATATTTATGATGTGCAGAGTTTGTACATGCTCCTGCAACAATCCCTGCACTGTCGATTTCTTACAAAAAAAACAAATTCTAAACTTTTACCCTAGACCCAACACTAAACCCAACACTAAACCCAACACTAAACCCAACACTAAACCCAACACTAAACCCAACACTAAACCCAACACTAAGCCCAACACTAGACCCAACACTAGACCCAACACTAGACCCAACACTAAACCCAACACTAAACCCAACACTAGACCCAACACTAAACCCAACACTAAACCCAACACTAGACCCAACACTAAACCCAACACTAGACCCAACACTAGACCCAACACGAGACCTAACACTAAACCCAACACTAAACCCAACACTAGACCCAACACTAAACCCAACACTAGACCCAACACTAGACCCAACACTAGACCCAACACTAAACCCAACACTAAACCCAACACTAGACCCAACACTAGACCCAACACTAGACCCAACACTAAACCCAACACTAGACCCAACACTAGACCCAACACTAGACCCAACACTAGACCCAACACTAGACCCAACACTAGACCCAACACTAAACCCAACACTAAACCTAACCCTAACTCCAACACAAAATCTACTTTTGACTCAATAAAACCCCAAATAAACACCCCTGGAGCATACGTTGGATCACTAGACATGTTACTTGGCAGGATTTTAGGTGATCAATGACTGCTCTAACTTTTGCTCCAGCTACAATTGCTGAGAGCTTTATTTTGTCTAAAGTACAGAGTTAGGCCGAGGGTTACAATTGATTTCAGATTAGGTTTGGGTATGGTTGGGGTTAGGTATAGCTTTGGGTCCATGGTTTAATTCAGGAATTTGGTGAGAGTAGGTCGTTGCACGGAACAGTTTTTACAGGAGCAAGAGTCGTACAACTGGTTATTGGCACTTTGCAGCTGCAGATTTTGAGCCCTGGTAACTATTTTTTATACAATTATTTTGTTTTGCAGCATTGCTTTACTAGAAGACTTCATACAGCTGTGTGTGGAGGAGGAGGATACAACAAAGGCTTTAGTAAGTTCAACAAGTTCTTTCTGCTCTCTTATTTTGTATGTAGGAAATTAATTTAGTATAGGTATTATAATTATAATTTTGTTTCCTATCAGAAACACTGCTACAGCCCATTGACATGAATGAAGCAACACATTCTATTTACATTGTAGATTGTACTGTATGCTGCTTGTCTCCGCCCATGTATTAAGGCATTGTTTAACAAAGCCAAATCTGAGATGCCTGACCCTACATGTTATCAGTGTCTGTGATATGGTGTAATATTGAAGCCTTAACAAAATTGCGCTTCAAAATGATCATGAAGTGCCAAAAGTAAATAATATTTGAATGACTGGTTTTACCATACTCATTTCCCCCTATAGACTGTAGTGTTATATTTTTATCATCATCATAATCATCCTCTTATTGCCCTTTCTTCTTTCTCATCTTCTTCTGCTTGTTGTTGTTCTTCTTCTTATCATTATTGTTATTAGTATTATCTCATCAACATCATCATCATCATCATCATCAACATCATCATCATCATCATCATCATCATCTTTATTATTACTATGATTATTGATATTATTTTTTACCTCATGTATTAATCTTGTTATCCTCCTCCAGTCTTGCTTGGGGTTGGCGGTAGGAAGTGGATTACCGGGATCAGTCGGATTAGCAGACAGCATCAAGACGAATCTCAGGCTTAACAATCAACAAAGGTAGCTTACAAAGACCCCTCCCTGTTTGCCCTAGCTTCTACGTCAAGACAAAAATTGAGTAATACATCATTTGTCAAGAAGATAAACAAATCCTGAGAAATTTATATTCAGGTTCTTTGGTTGCATAAAAGAAGTGCTGCTGTTTTGACAAAATGAAAATGCCTGCAGACCTAAATATTTTATAAATGTAATGCTTCCTGGGAGGAGTTTCATTTGTTTAAACATATATACAGATCTAAATATTGTATAAGGAGAGTTAGAAAACTCTGTCAAGAGGTCCAAATCATGTCTTGTTTTTATGCCCTTATGTTTACAGTATGTTACACTGAATGTCACCTAAGCCAACGCCAGAAAGTTCTGCAATATTTCTGTTCACATTTAAAGACAAATTTGAGTTCTGGTCATGCGATTGCATTGTGAAAGAAACGATGTGGAATCAATCAGAAAAAGTTGATCATGCAGCATATAAGTATTGGTGTGTACTTCTGGAGTCATCAACATTATACAAAATTTGGCCCAGTCTTGGTAAAGTAACAAGCACTGTACACAGAAGATGTATATGGGACTATACAAACATGTGGCATAAAAATTGGGCCTCAATTTTAAGCTGTTACTTGTCATATTTAATATATGAAGGCATTTCAAGAGCAATGCTTTTCAGGGAACATTTTTTTTCTCTCTGATATTCTTCCACACTTGCATAATACAATGATAATGCTCACAAATTACGTTTCACCTCTCCCCAGAACTCGACCTTCTCTTTAAAGGTAAAGACCAGTATTGGAAACGCCCCAATTTCAAAAAATGAAATGGAAGCTCTCATTACCAATCATGTAAAAAAATTGCCGGGAAACCCCCTACTAATTCATATATTTGGTAAATTTGTTTCTCTCATGGTCTGTGAGAGATATAGGGTAGTCCCATATACATCTTTCTGTGTATAGTGCTTGTAACTTTATGAAGAATAAGCCAAATTTCTTATCATTTTGATGATTCCAGAACCTTGCAGATGCTAGATGCTAGATGATCAACCTTTTCTGATCGATTCCAACGTTTCTTTCACAATGCAATCGCATGACCATAACTGGTCTTTACCTTTAATGTTTGAATCCTGCTTTACCATTTTATTTTCCAGGAAACTGCTGGAGGATATTATGATGGAGGAGGATATGCTATCAAGCCCAGGCTCTGCTATCTGATCCAGCCATGGAATCAAAACCAGAGGAGTATTTCAACAAAGACTAAGAATAGATCAACTCGAATTTGGACTTACAGGCATCGTTTAACAATGTTAAATCTGAGACGCATGGCCCTACGTGTTATCAGTGTTTGTGATGTGGTGTAATATTGAAGCCCTAGAAAAATTGCGCTTCAAAATGATCATGAAGTGCCTCAAAAAAGTAATTAAAAATTCTTGAGTGACCAGTTTTACCATACTCATTTTCCCCAATAGACTGTAGTGTTATAAAAACCGTTGGGAAAACTCAAAATTTGATGTCGATTTCCAATCATAAATGTCTTGATAATCAGACAGGCGATCGGCTTGTAAAGGTCATGGGGTTCCTGAATGTCCTAAAGGTTTATAATTATCATTGCAGCATGAGCTAAATCCAGGATTTTGCTTCAAAATCTGAGACAATGTTACTGAGTCACTTTAAATATGGTAGGCCGTTCATGCCACTGTTTGCTGTCACCATTTACTGGCATTTGTCTCTCAACGGACGTACAAATCATGGTCACAAATCTACAGAATTTACATTGTGTTGATAATTCATTATTGAAGGAAAAAATATTATCTTAAGATCATAATGGTGAGAGCAAACGGTGGCATGGATGGCCTGTCATAGTTTAGTCCAACTCGAAGTCGATCTTAGTCTTTGTGAAACACTCCCCATTAGATATATGTTTAAAAGATAAAGAGACATTTGTCTGATGGTGATATAGATAGAGAAGATTATGGAGAGACAATGAGAGAAGTAGAGAGAAGGGAAAGTTCAAAATAATATTTTATAACAAATAGAAGATTTAAGAGAAGGTTGAGTTTTGGAAGTCTTGTTGTTCTTGATGTTTGTGTGGAAGAGTATCATAGGAAGAAATATCCTTTGAGAAAGACGGTTCTTCAAATGCCCTCATATTCAAACTGTGATGAGTAACAGCCAAAGGTTGTGGAAAAACGCTCTCATGCCACTGTTAGTGTAGTCCCATACACACATTTCCGTGTACAGTGCATGTGACTTTTATCAAGACGGGGCCAATCATTTTGATCATGATTCCAAAACCTTACAATATAATTATAGTTATATTTGCTACAAGATCAAGCTTTTCCAATCACCTCCACACAGTTTCTTTCACAATGCAATTGTATTACCAGAACTGAACTTTATCTGTAAATTGATTCTGGGGGTGTTTCACAAAGATCCAATTGTTGAACTTATCTCTATTTCTGGCAGCTTTGGTTGCCAGCTGCTTGCGGGAACAATTATGGAAAGACGTTGGCATCTTTGAAAATATTTTGTAAAAATTATTTTAAAATGCATAAAATGTTGATTAAAATCATTTATATTTTCTATTGTCAAGGAGATTTCATATTCTTGATGTGAAAGTTATAAAAAGTCTAAAATACTTGAATTTGTGCTTTTGAAAATATTTTATCTTAAGACTACAAATGGCTCTCCATAATGTTTAAGTCCAACTTAGAGTCAAGTTTGACTTAGAATCTTTGTGAAACACCCCCAGATGATGGAATAAACCCTAAGAAGGCAGGATGTGGTAGACTTATGTAGAAGGAGAGGTGCAGATTCCACCCCCTTTCCCAGATCTTGGCTAGGGAGTGGCAAAACATGAAACGTGGTATATACATGTAGATATTGCATCTTACGATGAATAAACCAACAAAGTTAAGCCCATGAAGTTTTATATCAGTATCTCAAAAGTGCTAGGATTATTACTACCGGTAGTTATCTATTCATGTATGGACGATTCCACATTGTGTGTATAATACATACAGGAAAATGCCGTCTCTTCAGTACCTTTGTCCTGAATTTACACAAAGGATTTCAGAAAGTTGCCTTCATGTAATTCCTAAAGATGAACAAGAATAACTTTATTCCCTTTGAAACATGGGCAAGTCCCAGCAATTTTGTCCTATTAATTTAATGACCAAGTCTAAGAATTTAGTTTATCAGGACCCTGGTTCATAAAACTTGTTATCAATAACAAATGCTACAACTTTTATGACAAACTTGCTCTCAGCCAATCGCATGTAGTGAATTCGGTAGCTGATGAAGCTTATTGTACCCGTAACTTGTTATCGATATCAAGTTTGTATGAAACGGGGCCCTAATGATTGTACATAGATGAAAGCCAGAATAAAGAATGGGTCAGACCAAATGGCAATTCAATAGATACTACTGATACCCAGTATTTGTAGCATACTCGTAGCATACCCGCTAATGTATTCTACATCAAGTGACCAAACAGCCTCGTTCAGATGTGTTGCTTTAAATCACAGTGGATTTTAAAAAAAATGATGATGCAAAGAGTAAAATGAGTTTAGACATTAAAAAGTCAAATTATCAATTTACATATCTTACCCCGCCAATTCTTGGGCTCTGTGTATTTGGTTTTTCATATGTATTTATGAAATGAATATATGCAATTTTCATGTATTCAAGTATTGAATAAAAAAATATTGAAGAAAAAATCATACAAGATGAATGGCCTATATGTGTTCAAATCCTAATTTTGTGGAGTGATGATACCTTTACTAAATTAAATGAAATTATTGACCAGGCGTTATTATACAAATAATACACATTATTGAGGGCATTAGTAAGATTTACCCACACAAGGTACCTTTGGAACAGTCTAACACGTCCAAGGTGATAGCCGAGGGTGTTTTGAAGGTACCGAGAGTGGGTACTTTTTCTACTGCCCGAACAACTTGAAAATGATGTGTATTATTTGTATTATAAGATGATGTTTTATTTGTTATATAAAATGATGTTTTATAACATGATTTTACTATGACCGGTCATTAGTAAAATTACGTGTTGGGCAAAATAAATGCCTGGTCACGTGTATGCTCTCAACCAATCATTTGATTAGAATCTGCTTCATCATCTTATAAATCGATATAGTTCCAAGGGTTAAGATGATATGACTAATTTTTTACACAAACTATTTTTTTTTCTTTAATATTTTTAGCTCCCCTGAGCCAAAGCGATTGCTTTTTGTCTGTCTTTTGTAAACTTTTTTACATTTTCAACTCAAAAACTCATAGCCAGATTTTAGCCAAACTTTGTAGGAATCATCCTTACCCAAGGGAGGTCTAAAGTTATTCATTTGGTGGGTATATATCCCAAAGGGGACATTTTTTTCTTCTTGGAAACCCAACGTTGGATTCTAACCAAAATGTGTAAGAATTACCTGCAGAAAAGGGAGATCTAAAGTTTTTCGTTTTTCAAATGAGCTATAAGCCTCCCAAAGGGGCTTGGATCACAACCCCCAAAGTACTCAAATGGCAATAATTAGAATAAACGAAAAACCTTTTCTTTAAAATTCATGTGTAGATTTTGACTTGACTCAATAGGAAGCATTCCTCAGGCAGGGGTTTATGAAATTGTTCTAAAGGGCTCCTGCCTCCTCCATGGGGATGGGGCTTGGGAGTAGCACCCTCCTCCCAATAAAAATACACCCTCTGGTTTATATTCCCAACCTCTTTTCTAAAATACAAGGCTGCATTTTAACCAAACTGTGGTCATTCTTATGCAAGGGTGATCAAAAGTTATTCAAATTTGGTTGTACAGGGGCCTAGAGCCAGCACCCCTAAGTTCCTCAGTGGCTGTTATTGCACATTATTTTCTTGAGAAACCATGGCTGGATTCTAACCAAAATTTGTAGGAGTCACTTGCAGGAAAGGGAGATCTAAAGTTGTTCAAATGGGGTATGTTGGTCCCAAGGGGATGTGGGGGTCAATCAAGGATATCTCTTCAAAATGCCTGGTTAACCTCATTTTTATTTCATATTCTGATAGATCATGAAGTATAGTTATGATTCCATACCAAAATGTTGGTATGGATTCTGGTTAATCATTGTAGGAATCATTATTATGTGAAGAAAACCGCAGACCTCTTTTACTCCAAAATATGTACTTTCCACCCCTTTACTAAGAAAGGTTAACCAACTGAACGAAGCCTGTCTGTTTCTCTCTATTTCTTATTGTATTTGGTGATTTACTTTTTTCTCACTGTACTGTCAAATATGAACCTTCTTATTTTAGCTCCCTCATTCCCAAACACAATTGACATTTTCAGAATCCAATTCAATTCATATTATCTTCTCTCTCTCCCCTTTCTTTCTCATTAGGTGGTCTGTTATCAACAGACCACCTATTGATTTCGTCAGAATTTTCTTTATTATTATTATTATTATTATTATTATTATTATTCTTTATTTTTATTTCTCCCCGTTTTTTGTGGCCCGGATAACTCAAGTTTGGTTTAGTTAATTTCATTAAATTTCGGCACAATTATAGGTCATTGTAATGAGACGTGACAGGAACATTTTCAAGGTCATTAGGTTATCGTGACGTCATCCAGGCGCCATTTTGTGAAATCACGTTATCCATCATATCTTCATGATGCATCAGCAAAGGTCATTCATATTCATATCACATATACTTTAGGTCCAGGCTCAACAGGTCATGTCATCAAAGGTCACATAAAGGTCATGACGCGCGCGTATGTGCGCGTCAAAATTTTAAATTGCTCAAAATCACTTAACTATTAAACGAGAGTACGAATCAGGTCATTTTAAGCATTTCAACATTTTCCGTCCGTTTGTGTCCCCGCGCGCGGTGTGCGCGCTCACAGCGCGCGAAAAAGGTCAAATTCAAAATGTTTACATGATTTGGATTCCTCTTAATGTAATTAACAATTTACATTAATTTCAGTCACTCTTCATATTTCATAAGGCCGTGAGCGTGCGTCAAAGTTCAAAATCCGCGCGTGCTGCTATGGGCAATATAATGCAAATTTCATCAAAAACATGCCATTTTAAAAATCGATATAGCTTTTCAGATAGTCCATTGACCCCCATTTTTTATATCATGGTTGGAAAAAGCATGAGTTGGAGATATGATTTCATACCACTTTGACTCGTACAAAGTGAAATAAAGTCATCATATTGGCATCTAAACTCAAACAAATGTATTTTGTTGATGACGTAATTTTTGTCTTTGTTTAATTGAAATTATCTCACTTATCGGTCATCGATCTTCTCCCAGATTTTGATATGTTGTAGCTGAGATAATTCTCTATCAGAAAAATGTCATATATTATCATTTAGATGACGTCATCATAGTATAATATTCGATTAAAGGCGACAATGCATAATTTGTCATATTTGCGTGTTATGTCTATGGGAGGTCACTTTTTTCAAAACATGAATCTGCATGACAATGTGTTTTGACCAGTATCTCGGTTCTTATTCAACAGTTTTCTCCCAAATTTTAGTATGTTGTAGCTGAGACTATTTGCTATCTAAATATTTCCTCATTTTTTTCAATCAGATGGCAGGATCATGCTCATACTCATCATCGTCATCATCATCATCAATATCATCATCATTATCATCAATGTCACCATCATGATCATCATCATGTTCATCATGATCATCATTGTTTACATGTCTATATAACTTCTCCCATTCTCAAATCTATCATGAGACTTAGACAGACCACCTTATTCGTCTTCGTGACGAATTAAATTTCTAGTTCTCATTCTTTTCTCTTTCTTTCTCCTTTCATCATTATTCACGTCACCTGCTGTTTGTCCTTTTTTGCCCTTTGTAAAGCCAAAGGCCTTAAAATCCAATTGATGTGCAGGGCTGCATACAACTCATATTTCGTTATTCAAACATCTAAATATATTTCATAGATTTGTTAATACTTTTTAAAACAATAACCAGAGCTGACCACCTGTTTACAATAGACTATACAATACCAACATAGGGGTTGCTAATATGTCAGACGTGCTGTAGCATCACCAGGAAAAGAAAGGTAATGTGGAGGTATTGTATGAAAGACTGCAATTCTTTGTGAGCATGTGCGGAGCAGGGAGAAGCTACATACCACTGTCTCTTGTTAGCTCACTAACGATTGACAGATGATGTCACGAGATGAATGTGGAGCTTAGCAAGTCTGAGAAAATTATTTTAAAAAATATTCAAAAATCTATGGAATATATTTAGATGTTTGAATAACAAAATTTGAGTTATATGCAGCCCTGCACATCAATAGGACAAAAAAAAACTTGTATTTGGATTTCACCCGACCGATATCCATCGTACTAGTTCACTCTGTAACAAGCAGCAAAATAAGACAAACACTGTGTTTTATGTATATATATATTTTAATAATATAACTCTCTTATATATCATACATCAATTATGTACATGTACACTGGCCCCAACAATCAGCATTTCAATATTTTGATGTCGCTCATAAGGCATCTTGAGACTAAACTAACCTTTTTCTGTAGAAATACACGATTATACTAGATTTATTCTAGACTTGACTTTGACTTAATAGCAAATTCCAAATTTAAGAACACCTGAAATGTCATAAACATTATTTTATTTGAAAAGCCATTGCGGAAATCTAAAATTTTTCTTTCTTTCACAACTACACAAAATATTAAAAAGGATTTTGCAAGCTGAGTCATCATGCAGCCATTTAAAAAAAAAAAATTAGTTTATTTTAATGTTTTACTTCATTCTAGATTTAAAGAAAATAATAAGCAGCTGTTTTTAAATATCTTGCTATTTTGTAATCTAAAAATAATTCAATTGGTCTTGAGGGCTTATATCTTGCTATTTTGTAATTTAAAAAGAATTCAATTGGTCTTGAGGGCTTATTAGTACTATACAGGGAACTTAAATGTATCATTTAATTTGGAAAGTTTGTAAAATCATTCAAAAATGTGATGGGATATAATATTACCTATATGGAAACAATGATATGTCATTCCTTGGAAGTTATTATTAAAAAAAAACTTTTATTTTCCCCTTACATTAATTATTTTTCTTAAACTTTTGAGATTTGTTCTTATATCCTAGAAAAAAATCAATACAATGTTAGCATCTTTAAAACAATGTCAGCATATTAAATACGTGTACATCGAGAATTTCTACTCCATCCGTGGAACCAGTATGAAAAACTTGGTGGTATCATTCATGAGCTTTTGTGTGCCACAAATTTTCAATCACAAATAAGATTTCATGATTTTTTTTTTTATAGTTCCCTTTCCATGGAGCAGCTTGATACAAACGGTATTCCATGATGTGCAACTTCAAAGTGAATGAACCATTTTTGAATTGCAGGAAATAAGAAGGTTTCTTGCATGTAGATTGATTCTGAAGTGCATATTCATTAGAGCAAGACCTCTCACCTAATGAGCTAGCAATGCATAATTCGGTATAAAGTAGCACTTACATAAATCTTAGTTTGGTCCTTCCCCTTGCTCTTTTCCTTTTGATAAGCATAAGTTATACTTATCCTCCTTATTAATTTAACCTTCTCCAATTATTTGTTGTTGATTCTTGTCATCGAAATCCAGAACCTAAGGTTAAGTTTTTGAATTGTTGATATAATTTTGAAAGTTTAAGTTCTTAGTCAATGAAACTTTGACTATATGGTTATCAAGTATCCCCAATCATGTGAGCAGTATTTCAGGTCACTAATTTAACGTCAAAGGTCATTTTAGGTCAACAAACTTAGCCTTTGTTGTGGCATCAACATCAAGATTTTGAATTTTTAGCATATTTTCAAAATTGTTTGTTCAAATTCCATGAAACTTGTACCCAAGGGTTATCAAGTATCACATATCATATGACACAAATTCCAGGTCACAAGGTCAAAGGTCATTTTAGGTCAATAGACTTGGGTTATGTTTTCACAACTTAATATGAGAATTAATAAATCAATTTTTTGTATTAATTTGTTCATATTTCATTCAAGTTATCGATCGTGGTACAATTAATAGTCAAAATTTCTTCTGATGATTCTTAGTCAATATTCACTTCAAAATGCTGATTAAATTCAGAGGATTTCATTTTGTGGGGCCTGCTAATGGGCCACCTTGCCTATAAATAATGTTCCAACCACAATTTTTCATCATATCAAATTGCGTAATGCAGGCGAGACCGCCGAGAGCGTTTCCCTTGTTTTTGTTAAGAATTCCTGAGTTCTGCCAATGATTCCACTTTTCTGAGGTAATTATCATGTCAAACAATCTTGTTCACAATCATGAAAGTACTGATTCATTATCTATGTTACACCAGGTAGGGTAGATGTGAGCACAATGTTGAAGTCTTGTTGAATTGATAGCACAAAACCATGACAACTTATTAAATAGCATCGACACAATTATGCAAAGACGAGGGTTTTTCCGTCCTGACAGAGAATTTGTCCCCATATGTTTTGTCTAATTTCTTGTTTGTTTGATTTTTTTTTTTAAATCCGTTTCTTCGTAATTGCTTTGTAGGTATTGTTACTCCTCCTCCCTGCATCTTTCATGTTTTGTTTTAATTCATTTGAATATATAGAAATCACATTTTGATAATTATTTACACCAGAACTCACAATTTTTTTTTAAAGAATTGTAAAAGAGTATCCTTTTGAAAAAGAGAAATAATATTACAACCTACACAGCATCATTTGCATGCAAGTGTGTTAATATACCAACATACTGCAAAATAACATCTCAAAGATAATAAATTAAAGGTTTCAAGTTTGTAATATACATTATATTATGTACATGTACTCAAGGGAAACAGGAAAACTGGCCACTGTAGGCATGAAGCCCTTTTAGACAACCTAAAGTTTACAGATAGCACATGGTACAAATGGCCCCAAATATCCACAGATCTTTTACACATGGAGAATTTCCACTTTGAGCATCTTAGAATAATAACTGCCAAAGTCCTAGATGTGCTTCATGAATACCTTTTGTTTGTCCTCTTGAAAAGAATACTTCTACCTGCGTATCATAGAATGTACCGTTAGTGCATAAATGAATAATGTTACATAACTTTCATGAGCGCATAATCCAGTATTCATCTCCGTGGGTTTTACCATTTTGGTACAAATGACCTTTATCTGCCCATGCGCAGATTGTATCTATGAACTGGCTTATAGGGAGTCGTTATAGATCTAGGTGATCACTAAAGAGAGGTGGCCTTTATACAGAGGTAGCAACTTAAACGGGTTTCACTGTACAATATCGCCAAATATCAATAAATATATATGCATTACAATTTGATGAGTATATTTAAAAAGTCCAGGCTCTATATACTCCTCATATTCATTAAATAGCAATTTCAAAATCCTCTTAGGAAATATATATGTATATTTCTCCTTTCAACTGAGCCTGACGAATACGACGAATACGAATATTGCCAAATATAAGACATGTGACGTTCATGAATAATTGATAAATTCCCTTCAAATGGAATAATTTCTGTAATTACTCATGCACCATTAAGTGATGTAAGTAGAACTTTTTAAAGGAGATAAATCGCCGGAAATAATTTTTATCTGTTTCTTTGGTTTTTCATGATGAAATGCCAAAGTTTAAGAAATGACCTTTCAGTGATGTTATGTTTTGATCTGATGATCCTGATTGTTTAGTCTGAGTTACAAAATAATGAAGCACATGCTGAAAATTCAAAAAAAACACAAATTTTGAATCCATTTTTGTTGCAGTACAATGTACATTTTCAATTACACTTTTGCATTCAATATACTTTTTAGAAAAAACTAGGAAAGAGGGGGGGGGGACACAAATAATTGGTGCCACTTTAAGGAGGAAAAGTTGATTAATTTTCACCTTGAGAAAATTCTGAATAAACTTAAGAGATACTGCATTTTTCGAAAACCTAAATCAAGTCTCTAGATAAGCTAGAGCAGCGTTTTTACACCTTTTTATAGTCGTGCAACCTAATTCCAAATTCATTAAAGAAGATTCAAGTTACTCTTGTACTCGTCAAGTGCCATGTACATTTGTAGGGTGACATTTGTTTCTAAAATTTGTAAGCGAGCGAACAGAAAAGAATGAGGTTTTCAGTAGGGTAAAAATGTTATTTTGTAATCAAAACACACAGGATAAGATATTAAATATGTATCTCGGCAACTAGTTGCTGAATACATGAATAGAAATATCAAATATCCGGTCACCTCTATATCTTGTGAGTGAGCAAAACAAGCGAGAGAGAAAACGAAAGGTAGACACTTAAATATCTTATTTCTTCATGAATACGAGTGTTTTCTAATAATTTGTCATCACAAAATTGATGTTTACTTAAAAATTGATCCAAATTGGATCTTTAATTAGTTTTCTCATAGTAGTTAAAAAAAACGCTGATCAAGGATAAATATACTATTAGTGAGTAGTCTAGTCAATGAATTAAGTGTGGGCATTATGACAATTCCCCCCCCCCTTATGCTTTGAAATCTTACTGATCATGTTCTACTCGTTTTCAGAGGGGGATGCTTATTTTATTATAATGGTATAATTTGTGTAGGTGATTGTTTCCCTTTTATTTTTGTAGGCGATTGTTTTCACTTTTCTTTTCAAGGTGATCAATTAATTCTTTCCATCCCAGAGGCAATGAAATAAATATATACGTCCATAGTTATAATTGAAAGAAAATCCATTTTGCAACATAGTTTGGTTGTGCTAGTTGAAGGCATTGTTGGTTCACAGTACTATCATGGGCTGAAGACGGCTAACATTTTATTCAGCCCGAAAATGTCCGTGCTCTGGAGAAGAAAAAAAAGGGGAGGGGGGGAGGGAGGGAAGAATGAAAGAGAGAAAAAGTACGAAAAGTGTTAAATATGATTAGTCTTTTAAATTCATATCTGCTTTGCATTGTTTGATGAAAAATTGTTGAAAGGCGTGGAGATTACACAATTTTATCTAATTATGTGCTCCAGTCTGTTTCATTATTACCTAAGAATTGCTAATGGGCTAATTTACCTGCCCTTCTTGCAATATTCTTTTCTTCTTCCCTTAATTCCAACAGTTCTTTTTTTTTTAATCACCCAAAGACAATTTTACGGACTTTCCCCTGCATCTATATATCCAATATTTCATTGCAAAAATAATTGTATTTAATATCTTTATTCGTGGGGAATTACCGGACAACCCTGAATGAATATCCGTCCAATCGACATACCCTAATTCATTTAGCTCAAACTTAGCTATTACATTCTGCTATAACCTTTGAACATGTACACATTCCCAGAACAGGTGTAAATATGTTTAAATCTTTTGCTTACAAAATGATCACAAGTTATCTTCAACAAAGCCGAATCTCAATAAGTGTTCTCTCGTATATATTGCTCCATGAAGCAGTTTATATTGAATTTCGCTTAGTCTGTGAACAAGAGTAAATTTCCTAGGCCTCCTCAAAAGCTCCCTATATACCTCATTTAAAAAATCTGAAAATCCCCGTCCATCGTGAATCTTCAAAACAAATAGATTTTGTAACTTCTCTATAAAATATTCATTAAACCTTCCTCGATAATAAATCTTTGAGGAGCTTCACAATACCTTTGAACTGCATTAAAATATCATACTTTTACACATCCACTTAATTCCAGTCATCCTTTCTTCCGCTTCTCAAAATAGCTTCCCCAATATTTCATACATCAACAATGTTGTTTCCTTTTAACCCCAAATGTTGAAAATGAGATATTGACCGCATGTAATTTTCGGCAAAATTAAATTGAACTGAAATTAAATTGCATTTAAACAAATCTTCATCAATTTTTAATTTTTTTTAAATAAGAAATTATTATTGTTGGATTGTTCTTTTCTTCGAAATTCCTACAACTTTCTAACTATCACTTCCCATGCTTTTATCATTTCTAAATAGAACTTAGGTACTTTGAAACTTAATAACTTGGAATCATAGTTACACAAGAAAATAAATCTACCTCCTATTATCTTGAAGCAGAAATCCAAGTATAGCTTCCATCTCATTGATTTTTCTCCGTACAATAGTCTTTTCACCCACAATACGAGTTGGGTTTTTACAAACGAGTCAAAGTTAGTTATTCGTAACCCCCCTTTATTATAACCTTGATACAATATTAATCTCTTGATTCGATCTTTCCCATTCCAAATGAATTCAAAACATATTTTCTGTATTTCCGATATGACCCACTTTGGAACCACTATTGAAACAAAAACGTAATTTGATTCACAAAATGCATATGTTTTTTAATAAATGAATTTTTCCAAACAACGTTTGCTTAAATTCTCCTATAATTCAGTTCCTCTCTTATTCGGACGTCTAACGCAATATACATTCCCAAAATCATAATTTCTTTAACCAAATGGAAGTCTTTGGGATTTGTCTCCGCAATTTCATTATCTTATTTTTTCCGCATTAACCCGTAAACCACTTATTTTCTTAAATGACATGAAAGTCTCCTTTACTCTTTCTACAGATTCTTTATTTCTAACAAATATTGTCATATATATCATCTGCATATTAAACTTGTTTGACTTCAATTCCTCCAATATTAACGCCTTTTATAACCTCATCATTCCTCACTACTATTGCCAATATTTCAATAGCGAGATTTGGGCGCACACAAAATGTGGACACACTCACCCACATATTAACACACAAACACACACACACACACACGCACCCACCCATACATACACACAGGGGCGTACGCAGGATTTTTTCAAGGGGGGGGTTTTAAAATATTTTGCTCCCGAAAATTTGAAAATCGCGCCGGCCGAAAAGTCGCTCAGTGGGGGGGGGGGGGGGGGGGGGGGGGGGGGGGGGGGTAAGCGGACACTTTTTTTTTTTTTTTTTTGGAGGCCAAAAAAAAATCGCAACGACTCAGCCGGCAGAAAAGTCGCTCAGTGGGGGGGGGGGGGGGGGGGGGGGGGGGGGGGGGGGGGTAAGCGGACACTTTTTTTTTTTGTCTCAAAATTTCAAAATTTGACATTTTTTTACGTATGGGGGGGGGGGTATAATTTTTTTTTTTTTTTTAATAAAAAAAAAAAAAAAAAAAAGCCAAAGGGGGGGGGGGGTTTGAACCCCCAAAACACCCCCCCTGCGTACGCCCCTGCATACACAGACCCACACCCATCGACACATACAGACGTACACCCACCCACCCACAAACACAATGTGGGCATGCACACTCACCCACATTATGCACGTAGAAACACTCACTTACACACGCAAACTCACGCACACACACATTTTTTTTTAAAGAAAAAGCTTTGGAAAAAGGCCTTTTATAAGGGATGAGAGAGAAAAATGTTAAAAAGTAATGCATCTCATCACCCCTACTGCTTACCGGGTATACTCTCAATAAAGTTGTGATCATTCCGCTGCAGCTGCCGGGGCTCAGTACTATCACATGATGTGTAAATACCGCACCCATGCGCTCCATTCTGCTGGTTTCTTTTGCTCAACCCATCCTCCAGGGCGTCGCTTCGCCCTTCCTCCTCCTCCTCCGGGCAGTAGCCCCGATGGCGTACACCAATATGTACGCCCATCCTGTCCTGCTCGCGAAGTAGGTAGCATTCGTTGGCGTAAGAGACCCCGTTGATACCGCAGAGTGGGTGGAGCCCATTGGCGTAGCAGGGGTGGTTAATAGAGTTGCCGCATCTCCGCAGCCCACCGCCCTGTTTGTTTCTCTGTCGGAGACCGGTTTTGCAGCGGCTTGTTTCTGTCAATTAATCAGAAGAAAGTGGATTTTAAAACGATAATAAATATGGAAGGCCCCTCCTAATTCATATTACTTACAATCTATATTCGAAAATTTCAGGAAAAGAAATGTCTTGTATTAATGTTTTCTTTGATTTTTAAAGAAAAGAACTGCCTTAAATGTCTAAAATGTTCCTATTTGTTAATGAAATTTTATTACCAGTTATTCTTATTGGGTGTCTCGATATCCGAAACAGTCTGCCTTCCGCTAATTACAGTCTCCAAGTATCGAAAAACAGGTCCTTTAAACGTTTAAAAACGTTATGGACCTATATCTCTTGTACTTTATAACCAAGGAATCATAACAAAATATATCTGGAAATGAAAATAAACAGAATTGGAATGAAATTTGGCCATTGTTTTTAAACAAGAATATTCCTACCTCTGGATGATCTTTGGCTTTTTGAATTCCGGATGCTTTGGTCGTCTTGGTTTACATCTTCGTGATCGCCATCCTCTTCATCGCTGTCATCCACGAGTGGCTCCTGGGTCATTACAAAGTTGGTCGTAATGTCCGTCGTCACATCGGTTGTGTTGTTGAAGTCCACTTCAAGCTCCTCATCGCTGACCGAGGAAGAAGTCAAGGCAATCGATGAACCCGAAGATGAATTCGTCTTCGTCGTCGTCGTCGTTGATGGTGCGACATCGGAGGCGGCGGGCATGCATTCTTTGCCGCACGTCGACTGGCAGCATTTCATGTTCTCATTTTCCACGCAGTGTGCGTCATGTATACAGTCCGTTCTCAGGCCCCCAAATCGGCAAAATGGCCAGAAGTCGTAGACGTTCGTCGGTGTAGGGCACCTACCTGGCCGGGTGTGAGGAACTGGAGGTTTCAATGAAATGAGAGAAAAAAACAAAATAACTTTAACCAATTGAAAACGATACGTATTTGGACGTTAACGTTAAACATAATATGGTAGCATTGCTATTGTTGAAAATCATGATCGAAATTCTGTTTAACGATTTAAATCGTGATTAAAACTCTTAAAAATAATTCGTGAGCAGATTTGCATTTTTTGTGTTTTACCTTTTGGCCTTGAAATTTCATTCTACAATTTATCTGAGTTGCAAAGATAGATAGGGACAGAGAGAGAGAGAGAGAGAGAGAGAGAAAAGAGATAAAGAGAGAAAAGGTATTAATACCCCGGAAAAGAAACAAAGAAAACGATAGGACCTCTCTCTTCAATAATTGATGACTTTGCTCTTTGGGGTCTTATCTAGCTTGTAAATACACCAAGAAACTTAATAGCACCGCGGAGAGAGTGATTCAATTTCAAATCCATCTCTTTACAAACATTCATATACCTATATTTCATAACGCAGCTTTTAACAAGCCAAAGACAGGAAAATACATATTTTTTAATGAGAATAACAAAGTAATGCGGAATGAAAACAAAGCAAAAAGTAATTTATCAGTGACATCAGACATCCATTCTGCCTACTTTTTTCTTTCTCTGATGGTTTTAATATTCATTGACGAGCGAGCGAAGCGAGTGATGAACATTTTAAGGTTTGGTGAGGTCGCAGCGGGAAAAATTACACCTTTTAAAGAGGAGTATCATCTATAAATGCGAGCGAGCGAGGTTTGGGGAAATTGCTCAAAGTCGCTTTAAATTAGGGACACGTTTAATGATGAGAGGAAAAAGGGATATGAAATTTATTAGAAAAGAAAAGGGGCACTAGTTAAAGTACAAATGATAATTATCAAAGGTTAAAAGGGACACTTCTTACACCTGAAAAGAGGCACTTAACCTAATTGCAAAGGAAAGTGGGAACATGTCGAAGGAAAAGGGGCACGTGTCAAAATTAAAGAGGCACGTATCAGAGGTGAAGGGGAAAAGGTACTCTTACTGAGTAATAGGGGCACTCGTCAAAGTAATAGGGGCACTTGTCAAAGTAATAGGGGCACTTGTCAAAGTAAAAGGGGCACTTTTCCTATGTAAAAAGGGGTACTTTTGGGGTACTTGAAAAGGGGGGTGGGGCACTGTGTCCCCCTGCCACCCCGGGGGCGCCGCTTCTGATATATAAATACATATATTATCTTCTAACCTACTGGAGTCGCCTGGCAAACCTGACCGCATCTCTCCGTACACACACACTCATATCTGACCCTGAGCGTTGATAGCCCGCTACAATCCGATGTATTGGAGCATTTACGCCGACCTGAACACCTCGTCATGTTGATAAGTCCACCCACTCTTATCTGCTGCCCATCGCTGCGAGCGGGCGGGCATACACCTATGAAGACGGACAAAATACCAATATTAAAAAAAAAAAACAATTAACATGATACTGATTAAATTAAATTAAATGGTATCACTCATCGGCTCTTTGAAATTTTGATTTAATATTTGAGTTTATAAAGTGATGGATTATACAAGAAATAAGAAACATTTAAGAAACCGATACTTGAATTTAACATTAACATCATCCATATCATAACGTTATTATCTAATTAAATAATTTTGATACCTCTACTTTGTTCTTTCATGCTACTTTGTTCTCGAAAACTATACATAAACTTGTATAATATGCGCGCAAAACAGTTATTCATGTCGAATGGACGACGGAATAACTTGCCATTGGAAGTCAGGAAATCACCATCTATGAATATCCTTAAATCAAAACTGAAAGCACATCTTTTCAATTAAATGTAAATTAAGCATATCATGAGCTCCTGTAGCGCAGTAGAATATTTACTTAATGATGGAAAGTTTCTGCGCTCTATGAATGTATTATTATTATTATTATTATTATTACAGTCAAACCTGCTTTAGTGACCACCTGTCTACAGCAAGCACATTTTCTGTTTCACTTGAAAATGGTTTCTCATTGAAACATGTACTAAAGGAACCTGTCTTCAAAGACTACTTTTTGTGTTTCCCTTGGGCGGTCGCTATAGACAGGTTTAAATGTATTATCATTATTTTGATCAATGAATTATTACTTACAGACCATACCGCACTGGGAGTTGCATTCACATTTGAAACCTGGTGCTGAGCAGTCACTGTGTGTCCCGCACGTGGTGTGTAGATTGCACCGTGATGGTTCAGACGAACCAAAGATTTGAAACACCCCAAACACTCTACACGCTGGTTGGGCATCTGTGTGTGAACAAATGCAAGTGAAATATATCGAAAATACCCTTTTCACAACTTTTCATTCCATTGTTAATCTAATTTACAGTCTGTTGAAGTAGAATTATGTCATGTATACAGAGTATATATTGAGTTAACACATATTAACCCCCCCCCCCCCCGGTAAAAAGAAAAAATACGTTATGTTAGAAAATATCTTTTGAGTTAATGGTTCATTAATAGTGTTAAAAAGAAGCGTGTTTATCATGGTTAATTTCCTGTCACAATGTTGGCTATAGTACGTAAATAAGGTTAATACGTAACATATAGGATGTGCCAAAATTGAACTAACCTTGCCCCCTCCCAAACAAAAAAAGGAAATAAATGAATGCATAAATAAATAGATTTATTAGATAACTAAATAAATAAAATAATAATAACAAAAATAGAAGAAAACAAACACAAGAAATCAGGTTTGACTGCAAATGTCGTTCGAATCACTGGGTCGTCATTTTTAAAAGGTATATCAATGGAAAGAGTGTTTATGCCTCCATCACAAAGTAGGGCAATTTTGTAAGGGTTACATTACGTTAGCCTGATACATCCTATAACGTCAAAAGTTGCCCAAAATATTCGGAAAGTTCAGTTTAGCTAAAAATATATTTCGGGTTATTGGATTATTATAAATCTTATTTATAATCAATGAAAAGCATAACAGAAAGCATTGTTAGTATGATAAATAATCCTTCAAATGGAAAAAGTGTCCGAAGTAAAATCTTATAAAGAATGGCTACTGTCAAAGGTGTTATCTCTTGTATTGTCTCTTGTGTTATCTTTTGTATCCCTTTCCTCGATTTTCTCCATAAAACAAAGGGAGACAAGTCTTTTGGTGATTTAACTACGATTATATCCATTTTTAGACTAAATTCCATAAGAATCGGTAATGCGGAAGAGAAAACAATTTGATGGATAGGAAGGATTTACTTCACCAAAAATGACGCAGATTGGTGCAATCATTATCCCCTAGAATTATTCCGGTGATCTCCTCTGACCTAAAAGCCAGGGTTTGACGTTAACAGGCATCGTGGAGACGCAATTCTCCCTCATTATCTTTTGATCATCATTAATCTAAAAACAATGGGTAGCCTATATTCAGAAGGTCAGTAATGATTGTATGACGTCATAGAATTGACGTAATATGCGAAAGAATTAGATCTGAAAGGAATATTCAAAGTATTTGCATCTTTCAACTTTAATTACAACGCTGCTTACATTGTTTCATCTTCATAATTTCCACTGACTGTCTATAACCGTGATTAATTCGTGAGGAGCACGTATAAAGTAGCAATTTATATTTCATCGATTTTTGCAGGTCTTAATTAATGATAAAGCAGGGTAATGTGGTAAAAATGCACTTTGAGGCATATTCTTGCAACGTTGATATAAATGAACAATGCTGACCTTTAATTAGCATTACAAGTTAACCGGCTTTGATATACCAGAATAGATTGTGACGTGTATCGTAGGCGCGTACAATATCAATACAATTTGAATACGATAAATAAATATCTAAAATGGGAAGGGAATTGAATACTAATATCGTACAATGTTGATGCAGACGCTGACGTTTGTTTCGTAGTTGATCTTTTAGAGTTCCGCTCACTGGTTTATAGCCACGATTTTAGATTGTTCGGTGAATTTTTGAAAGTCTGGTAACCAAAGATATTGAAGTCTGCTCGTACCAACATGCGGTCATAGTTGAAAGACGAAAATATCCATTAGTTTTCGAAAAGTTTTAACTTAAAGATAAAGCTGAGTTCTCGTCATGCGATTGCATCGTGAAAGAAACGGTGTGGAATCGATCAAAAAAAAGTTGATCATGTAGCATAGCCTATAAGTATTGGTGTGTAGTGCAAGTTTTGGAGTCGTCAAATTGATAAGAAATTCTGCCCGGTCTTAGTAACGTAACAAGCACTGTACAAAGAAATACGCGTTATCAGGACATTTACCCCCTTGGCAATCACCCCCGGAAGATTACCCCCGGAAAACTACCCGAGGACAATTACCCCCCCCCCCCCCGAGGACTCTCATGGAATAATCTTTGAGGAAAAACATCTTAGCAACGATTGCTCAGATTGATGATGTTTTAAAACTTTGAAATATGTTTAGTTTTTACAACCCCATATTCTGAATAAATCACACTTTTCATTGCGCCATACTATGTGTGTAATATCAACTTTGAAAAGTTTATAACAGGTCTATTACTTCAAACTCATATTGATGATCATATCAATTGAAAGGCCTTAATGAGATAATAAATGATTGGTCCAAAAAATAAATCAAGCATTCTTTACACTCTTAAAAAAAAAATGTAATGCGCGTAGCATCCACCCTTATGTTATTCTTTGTATTTTAGCAAAAGTTTTAGCACACATGCTAAACATTACCCCAAAATGCCATCAAAAGTAAATTTAAAAAAAATCCCGTCTTGGCTGGTCTACTAATGCTTTTGTCGTTGTTAATGCTGAGAGGACATGAATAGCCACATTTCTCACTGCGAGTCATTAGGATTCATGTGCATGACGCACATGTATGTTTAATGTAATCTTTGAAGAGTTCTAATGAGAAAATAGATTTGAGCGAGGTTTGCGGTTAAACCACGTATTCTTTCAACCGGGGGCGTACGCAGGATTTTTTTCAAGGGGGGGGGGGGGGTCTTCAAATATTTTGCTCCCGAAAATTTGAAAATCGCGCCGGCCGAAAAGTCGCTCAGTGGGGGGGGGGGGGGGGCCCGCAGTGGCGTACCTGGGGTACTCCGTCAGGGGGGGGCAAGCGACCGAAACAAACAAAAAAGGCGATGCTAATTTTCACTTCTGGCGAGCGAGCGAGCGAGCAAAAAAAAATCTTTAAGTAACGTTTGGTATATAAACTGGTATTGTTGCAAGTTGGGGTGGGAACATTCTCTTGTTAGCGGCGTTAATTTCATTTTTTTGCAAACGAGCGTAGCGAGCAAGAAAAAAAAATCACTTTTTTTTTAATAATTGCCACTTAACTCTCTTAATTTCTAGGACTTATTTTAAAGTCCAAAGAATTTATTCTAAATCCAATATTTTGCTCCCGAAAATTGAAAATCGCGCCGGCCGAAAAGTCGCTCAGTGGGGGGGGGGGGGGGGGGGGGGGGGGGGGGGGGGGGGGGGGGGGGGAAGCGGACACTTTTTTTTTTTTGGAGGCCAAAAAAAATCGCAACGGCTCAGCCAGCCGAAAAGTCGCTCAGTGGGGGGGGGGGGGGGGGGGAGGGGGTAAGCGGACACTTTTTTTTTTTTTTTGGTCTCGAAATTTCAAAATTTATCTCCTTATTTAGGTTAGCCGTGAGTATAATTTTTTTTAATAAAAAAAAAAAGAAAAAAAAAAATCCAAGGGGGGGGGGGGGGTTTTAGGTTTTTTAGGGGGGTTGACATACATAAAAATACCAAAGGGGGGTTTGAACCCCCAACCCCCCCCCCCACCCTGCGTACGCCCCTGCTTTCAACAGGTTTAGTTGGACTTGGAAGAGTCCCCTCTCAAGCTTTATCTCGACGCTTCGATAGGTTGAACCTGCCATCATCAAGATGAGTGCGTATAGTTGGATAGGTGATTATACTAATGGAAATTAATACAGAGCGTCTTCCAAAGTGTGGGAGGGGGCACCAACAAAAAAGGGCACTTTCAGGGGAGGGGGAAGGCACCAACAAAGGGAAACCTCAAAACAAAATATACATTTTTAAAGACATTACTATGCACCCTATATTGTGATGGGATGGATTTTTGTTGTTATCTTTACATGGTCCAAGATGATGCTTAAGCATCATACTTTGCAAATGGGTGAGATGGTCTGAATATTAATTGGCGAGCGAGCGAAGCGAAAGAGCAAAAATTTAGAAATTGTGAGTCGCACTGCGACCAAGTACAGTATATAAAGGGAAAAATAATCCTGATGGGGTTTTATTGGCACAATATCATCACGAAGGACTGAAAAAACCTTTAATAAGTTAATTTTATGTACAACAAACAGAAATGCGAGCGAACGCAGCGACCGAGCTTTGGGGTAAATTTAATAAGAAGTTCATAGTAACTTTAAATTAGTGGCACATGTTAGGAGAAAGGAAAAAGGGGGCACTTATCAGAATGGAAAAGAACACATATTACAAAAAAAAAAGGCCCGTCAAAGTCCAAGGGCTTTTTTTTTGGGGGGGGGGGGAGGGGCAGGAAAAAAAAACGCAGAAATTCATGTCTTGTTAGCAACATCTTTTGTAAATTAACTGGTATCGAATTATAAAATAAATAAAGTTTGAATTTCATTTGAAGAACTGCCACCGGCCCCTCCCCCCATCAGTATGCTAGTGCTATCTATCGATGAAAAGGGGCACTAATGAGAATGGAAAAGGGGATTGTCAGAGGGAAAGGAGAATCTTTTAGAATTTAATAGGGGCATTTATCAGAGGTGAAAATCAGCAGTTATGAAAAGGGGAAAGGGCACTTATCAGAATAAAAAAGGCACTCATTAGAAATGATAAGCACGTATCAAAATAAAAGGGGCACTTACCAAAGGTGAAAGGGGGCACTTATTACACAGGAAAAGGAGCCCTTTTAAAAGTAAAAGGGACACTTCTCAGATTTGAAATGGGGCACTTATCAGAGGCGACAGGGCACTGAATGTCGAACGGCCACCTACTAAAAAAAAGGGGGCATTTATCCGGAAGTAAAATGGTTGAAATTATTATGTATGTTGGGGCACTGTGCCTCACCTGATCCTATACAATGATCATATCAATCGACTGGAATAAACATAAATCCTTTCATGCCATGCAATGAAATGAGGAAAAACGATAACTTCATGAATTCGCTTTTCGCACGAGTCATGTGGAATTGCCCTCCAATTTTTATCCGAACAGAGCGATAAAGTCGTGAAAATGTGATACCGATGTATATACTGTATTATATACCTCACTTTAGAAATCCAGCCATCTGATTGCTCGAAATTGGAGTCCTGATTATAGCCATTCCCGTAAAATGCCAAAATCGGTCAATACTCTTTTGAAAAAAAGTCCTAGGGCACTTTTCAAAAGACTATTGACCGGTTTGGGCATTTTACGTAATATATGCGTGCCATCTCAATGGGAAGGATTTTAGCACACAAACTCGAGTGGTGCGCGATTAGACTCCCTATTAAGACTAGGTCTCGAAAGCGTAAACAAACTTGATTATCATAATTGGTAAGTCGCACATGTATTCTATGACCCTTTTCGGTAAATAAAAGTTATAATGACTGCTTTAATATTCGAGGCATATAGTTGTTTTGATATAGGCTCTCGGGGAGATTACATGATCGTGCTATCACGATCATGTAACTTCCCCTTGAGCGTATAAAAACAACTATGTCTCTTATAGCTGTCATTATTACTATACTAGAATTTAATAAACTAATACATGGATATGCCCATCAAGAAGTTGAAATAATGAAAGAAGAGAAATGTTTAACTCACCTATTATCTTTTCAAGGATTGGGCTTCCAAGAGACAGGCGGAGATAAACATGCACCACCAGAAGGCCAAAGACGAATGGAGTCCAACGGTTCAACATCGTAGACTGTGTTTCTAATGAAAGATTTGAATGATAAGTATGATAAGGATAATAATAATGATGATGATTACAACAAGGCGCGATGCTGGCTCAGGATGAGCAACGGTCTCGTAACCGGGAGGTTTCGGGTTCGAAACTAAAACGATGCGCTCGTGCCTTTGTGAAGGCATTAATCCTCATTACCAAGTCCCTCTATAAGAGGAAGACCGGAGAAGAATTATACCTTAGAGTTTCGCCCGATTCTGTAACTTTGAGTCCAACTTCAGCAAATTCGCTTCGATTCTCAGTTATTCATGGAATCCTTTGATAACTCTCTGTATCAGCTTCACACAAAACCTTCCGTATCCACTCTGTCAAATAAAGTTATTTTGATACATTTGCGCATCTTGTGTGGGTGTTATTTATTTGGTCGTTTTGACCCGGTTGAAAAGATAGTTCAGCACTTCCCTGAAAGTTCATTAGCAATGATAATTATTGTAAATCCTTAAATCCCGTTCTCCATCAAAGGTTGCACTAGGTGCTCATTTCAACCAACCTCGGTCACTTTGACGTTTAAAGAGCTACGCAAATCGAATGGCTGGATTGACACCCCTTTATCCTGAATAATAGATCGCCACGATAATCACAATTACACAGTCTTAATGAAAAATTCAAGACGGATTATTGTTGTGACAAGTGCTCAATCAAAACACTTTATATAGCTGGTTGGGCATTCAAGTTTGCGCTCCTCTTGATAAAATTCCTGAAAAATTGCTTTCTTCTATGGCAAATTCTATTACTCCTACGGGAATAGGAAAATTTGTGTCATTCAATTTTGGCCAAAATTCAAATATTTTATTATGAAGACATCAAAGCCGAAATCAATGGCAAAGAAATAAATTATAATTATAGAAAGTAACTTTATTCTTGGAAAGTTCTAGACCGAAGTGAAGTCATGCATGGCCTACAGTCGGCAAAGATCCAGTTTTTATTTTTGTAATGAACCCAACTTTTTCTCTCTTCCTCTCTCTCTCTCTCCCTCTCTGATCATCATCAATTCATAGCTTGAGTTACTTGCATGAATTTAATGAGGATCTGAGATTACAGTCGCCAACTCCACGCACACACGCGCGCCCACACCCCATCGTCGGTATATGCACTTGTATTGTGCAGTGGCTTGCCATGAAACCTGTGAGAAAGTGCATGTATCTTAATTTCTTCGTTATTAGGAAAAATACTCAAAAAATATATGAGAAAGTTGACACGAAACAGTGGAATCACAATAGCGTTATCAAGGCGATGTATAATATAGTCCTTCAAAAACCTATATTATTTCTTATTCAAACGAAATAAAAGTTGTTTCACAGAAATCGAATGCATATGAAAGAAACATATTTCACATAAATATTTCTTAAAATAGTATTGTAATAAGAACGCTACCGCAAGTTCCAAAGCAAAAATGTGTTTGAAGATACTTAGCTTCACCATTTTTTAATGTTAATGTTCCTCTATATTTGCGCTTTCGGGAACGCGCGTATATACATTCAATTATTGCTGTCATTCGTTATTTTCGTTCTTCTGAGAAATGTTAGTTTCACTTTAAGTTTGAATGTTTCATGTTTTTCACACATAACATGTAATGTTTTATTAAATGGTAAAAATAAACGGGGATTCTCTTAACAGAGACGAAAAAATGAGTACCTCATATCAATTTGTTTGACTACATTAAATTAAAAGACTGAACTAAACAGAAGAGTGCAATATGGAAGGGCATATGGTGAAATCTTTGCTTGTGAGTTATAGGCCCCAAATGGTAATTCATTTCATGATAGTCTTTGAAAATATAGGGAACAAGCAATGTTGCACAGTATTATAATTTTCCAGTATTAGAACAAAAGGCAATGTTAGCGTCATTTTTATTATACATGTAGTGTTGTAACAACATTTCATCATTTGAATGGAATAAATTGCATTACCCATTTACCTGTACAAACTTGCATTACCTGCACGCTTTGGAAACAACAACATTAGAAAAATAATAATAATGTAGTCACGTTAAACTGACGGGATTGAGATGTCAGCCGTTGGGTGTTTCAAATAAACCGTTGGGGGAAATTCATTAAAGTTCTCACTCCGAGCGAGCGACGAACATAACGAACGGAGCCCCTCCCGACAAGTCACCACCCCGCCCCTCCCCCAACCCCAGCATTTCAGAATACACACTGTACACAAAAAACTACCTCTCATCAGGCAAGCTATAATTCTTACCCGATCCAGCAAGAATCAATGAACAGTGGCTACTTAAGCACGGCAACTCTGCGCAGGGGAATAATATAAATGATCCTCAGAGAAATAAGCATTATAAGGAAAATGGAAAATGAGTTGATAAAGATTCAGTATCAGCACTTTCGGAGCATTACATGTTGGCTTCTGCCTGTATTGCATAACCGTGATTTGGGATGTTAAAGTTTCAGTTTTCGTTTAAATACAAATTATGAGATAGATACAGTGATTTCAGTTGAGAGTTCTTTCCAATACTGTGGAACGGGAAAGAAATAGTTTTCTTTGCGTACTGTTTTTCGAGTTCGTGTTAAATGGACGGAGTTACTCTAGCGTGCGGGGGTTATGAGTGGGTAATAGCATTGTTTTTAACAAACGGAGCAGAAGAAAAAAAATCGCAGGGTTAACTTCAATTTATTCATTTCTAGATAACTAATAAATGAATATCCTAAGTTTATATTATATACCTGTATATATATATATATATATATATATACCATTTCATTTCTACATAACTGATAAATGAATATACTATGCTTGGGTTTGCTCTATCCTTCCGTACAGTGCTCTATAACCTTATTCAATATAATCCGAAATACTTCAATACACTATCGCTCTTATAGTTGGAACTTTTTTTTACCCCAATTTATGGAATTATTTTGACAATGATTTATTCCTAATAGATCTGGATAATAGTATACATTCTCAGATTTTATTGAATATTGCCAGTGTTTGTTCTGCGTGACCGCTAAAGCATGTGTATGCTACTGTGCTTTTCAACTAGGGGACCTACGCCCTTAAGTCATAAATGACAGTAATGAGGATTAATGCCCCACAAAAGGGCACTAATATAGCACATCGACACAGTTTTGATCCTGGGGCCTCACAGTTACGAGGCCATTGCTTGGCCACTGAACCATGACTGCACGCAGCGGGGGCTAGGGTAGGGTAGGGGGCAGTTTCCACAAATAAAAAAAACACAAAGAAAATGCAATAAATTGTCAATATTGCGTTTACCCGGTCCCCAACATAAACAAATCCTCTGTACGACCATGCATTATGGCTCAAGGCGTGGGAACACAGAAGATTTCTTTCTGTTGGGGACCGGGGGGGGGATTCAATGTATTATTGAACATTTATCGCATTTTCTTTGTTTAGGAATAAATCATTGTCAAAATAATTCCATAAATTGGGGTAAAAAAAATATTTCAACTATATGAGCGACAGTGTATATTATGGAAAAAAAGGTGTTTTTGAATTCGTCGTTTTTTTTTTCTTTCAAAGTTGTAACCTTCTGAGATGTTTTGGTAACTTCCGTGCATTCATCCTAAAATATGTACAATGTTTATATTTTCATTGGTATTCCCCCAGCATTTTCGCCTAGAACTTCGCACAACTATATATCACGCTTTTACGTCACCTCAAAAATGACCTCTTTGGCATCAGAGGAAAAAGAGCTCAGGAGTGGTGAATGAAAAAAAAAATGAAAAAAAAAAAACTCTCCAGAGCAATCACGATTTACGATGTTTTAATGCCTCTTGTGAATTTCACGGTGTTACAAAATCACTTCCGTGCAGTTTTTTTTTGTCATCAGTTGTTTGCGTACACGCTTTAAGTTGAACATTTTCTAACCAAAAAAAAAAAGAAAATCTACCCCGATGCTTTTTGCGGAATAATTTTGACAAAAATCTTCCTCGACAGCCAGATCTTTGGGCAACTGCCCAGAGGTCAATAATATCTCTCTTATCTTGTTTAAAGGTATTAGGTAACTTTGTCTCTGATTCTAAACAAACTGATGGATTTAGCTCATGCTGCAACCTTTCTTTAGGTCAGAAATGAATCCCACGACTTTTACAAGCAAATCACATGTTTGATTATCAAGATATTTATGATTGGAATTCGAAATTTTAAAAACCGTTTTCACGGATTTCTATAACACTACAGTCTATTGCGGAAAATGTGTATGGTAAAACCGGTCACTCAAAGATTTTTTACATTTTTGAAGCACGTCGTGATCATTTTGAAGGGCTTCAATATTACACCATGTCACAGACACTAATAACACGTACTACGTAGGGTCGTGCATCTCAGATTTGTAAAACGGGAAAACACTGTTAATGCCTTTAAGAGTTGGTCAGATCATAACCTATTTGTCAAGTCCCTATACGTATTTGTATTTCTGATATCAGGAATGTACTTGGAATACAGCCAACCCCTACTTCATAATGAAATTATATTGTGCCAAAATGGAAAACAATCGTAAGATATAAGAAAATAGATAAAGTTTACATAAATTTTATTTCATGTTAATTTCATGGCCAAGTTAAAAAACATAAATTCATTGTAAAAGTATAAGACCATTTAAGACTGAAAATGGTACCGGTGTTCATGTAAACAAAATTAAAAACAATACTCCTCATCTCCTGTTTATCAAATAAACAATATTAGAGAGAATGAGATACAGAGAGAGAGGGGGGGGAATGAGAGAGAGAGAGAGAGGGGGGGGGGGGGGAGGGAGAGAGAGAGGAGGAGGGGGGGGGGGAGATGAGAGAAGGTGACGGGGATACAATTGCATCAGACCACTACGCCATATGGGTGTCTGAGGGGGGGGGGGGCTTTCTAGCCTTCGTATGAATTTCGATATTACTCTGACAGCGAAATGGCCACATGATATATACATTAATTTTATCTGTCAGTTGGTTATTCTATAACATAGTGCACCACATAGATTACTAAAGCAACGGTGATAACTTCCAAAGCTCTTTGCATGGAAGCGTTTAGAGACATTATATAATGTGATTTGCGCTAGACAAGAACTGAATATTATTATTATTATTATTATTACTCGTTCTATAACAAAGTGTCAAGTTTTCTCGCTCGCTTTGCCTCCTCGCAAAATAAGAAACCAGACAATTTAAATTCGGGTAAAAGGAGTCAGCCCCCCCCCCCCCCTCCGCCTCCTGGCGAAATTGTTCCATTATGTCTATTATCAACGGTAATTTTATCTTCTCTATATAATTATATTAGTTAATGTGTGATTGGTAGAATAGTACTGAATGATGGAATACCTGAGATTTTGAAGGCTGGCTCATTCATACGCACGAGATGACCCAAAAGCAAATCAGTTGTAGCTAGTCAACGAAGATCTCTGCGATGGCCCCGGTGGCGGCTCACCTGCTGCCTCGATGTAATGAAGACTAGGGGAATCGCAGAGTGTCCATTTATCCATTAAGTGATGACCGCCGAAGAACTTCGGAGAGCGTAGGCGTATAAGGATCATCTTCATTAGAAAAGTCGACAAAAAATTAAACAACGTCAGCAAGTAATATCGGGTTCGAGGCTTTTATATCCTAATGCTTCTTTGTTCGCGTCGGGTGAAGTAACCGCAAGAAGAAAAAAAAGCGCTATATTTAATATCTTTTGATTGATTGATTGATCATTGATTGATAAAGGAAGAATACATTACATGGGATTGAGAAAGATGGTCTTGCAATTTTTGTATAGTCGCAGAATATCTATATTCTTATGATTCTGAATAACATTTCCTTCTCGGAGCAATTCATCATCAGCAGACAATGTAAAACTTAAGCTAGGTGGGTGGAATCCCAGGGTCTTAGTCATGTATAGAAATACTGTAAGCACGCGTGACCACAGGTTTTTCAGACACCCCCTAAACGAGGATTTCTTCTGAAGCCAAAATACACCCTAAATAAGGATTTCGTGCGGTTTTCTCCCGAATTCACACACAAAACGGATATCTCAAAAAGTGTACTCCTTATTGTAACATTATAACCCCTTGAGCATTTTGAAGTGCGATAGGGTTTACCATAGAGATATCTCTTCTTATATCTCCATGGTAAAATAAAATCAAATTGTGCTTCTGATGTAATAATAATAATAATAATACTCAGTTGTTACTATGTAAAATTCACAATGTAAACATAAAGAAGCAATAACATAAACCTGCACACTTCCAAATGGGTTTAATGCACAGCCATCACAAGTCCTTTCTTTAAAAAAAAAATTACATTTCAAATTTGATCTATTTTATCAAAAGTAGACAATGTAGGCAATGTAGACAATGTAGACAATGAACAGTTACTATTATACGGCTTACCCCGAAAGGGTGCGGTGCGTTGCGGTGCGTTGCGGCGCGGCGCGATGTGGTGCGTTCAACACACCCTTTCGAGAAAAGCCTCCCACTTGTCTTGAAAGGGTGCGTTGACTATTTGGCAACTGTGTGACGTATCTTGCGAGCGTCCCTCTCATTCGCTCTGTACTAAAAAAGAAATCAGAAACTTCTATTTTCACTCAAGAAAATTGTCAACATAAATGCACCCTGAATATAAATATTGCAAAAACTGTTTCTTTCAACCCCTGCATGTATGGACGAAATCTATTCCGTCATCAATTACGAGGAAAATGAAAGTTTTGACATTAATGTACAGAGCAATATATTGGAGAGGAGCTCACACGATAGGCATACGTCACAGTGTTGCTAATTTGCGTTTGATTGATCGCAACTTTAAAAATGCAGATCTTTCTTATTGGAATTTGCTGAAACTTTCACTAGCCTGTTCTTCCCATTTTTCTGCTTTTTTTTTTATTGGACTTTCCGGCATTTTAAAAGAGAAGTCCGTCGTTCCCTTACCCGTTGCCTCTCTCTGTAATTAGTACCTTGTAAAATATTTGTATTTTGATTGATCGTAACTTCAAAAATTCATATCTTTAATCGGAAGTTACTCAAACTTTCACTGACCTGTTCCTCCCATTTTTCTGCTTTTTTATTCGACTTTCCGGCCTTTTAAAAGAGAAGTCCTTCGTTTTCTTTCTCGCGGTTTCTCTTTGTTATTAGTATTTTGTACAATACTTTTATTTTAATTCATTGATCTTATCCTGTTCATTATTTAGTTTAGGCCAAATAAATTGCCACAGTAACTGCTGTTTCACTTTCCTTCAATTATTTTGTGTTTGTTATTTACGTCATTATCTGGATTCTCACGCGTCAATTCCCATATTTCTCAGAATTCGCAAAACAAACATACAATGTATTATTATTATTTTCTATAGTTTGACTTCAATTTACAGTGATGTGGTGTAGATGTCACCTTGCGGGCTGATATTGGATACACATCGACATTACGCTCATCGAAGTGGCTTTTGTTTACCTGCGCGCGCTGGAGGCTGGCATCCCATACTGCACTGCTCTTCCATTTTTGCTTGATTTCTCTAGGGTCTTGTATTTTATAATATCTCCATAATTTTTGTTTATCTCTGATTTTCTGGAAGCTACTAAACAAATTTTGAACCATATATATGTCACTAGTGTTGTTATATGTAGTTTGTGGAGTTTTGAGCCTTACTCGGCTGTTGTTGTTGTTGTTGTACAAACATATACAGGAAGCCATGTTTGTACATGCTTTGTACATGACTGTATACGTGCAGTTGGCTTGTTCACTTAAGCCTGAAGAGTTTTCTGGTATTGTCATAAGTCCAAAGGGGCATTCTATCTTCACACTGAAGCCGACTTTATTAGTACGTTAATTGTTCCTGTGTTGTACAGCAAGTGTCATTCATTACAGCAATGGTGTTCTGTATCAGGCTTATTTTCTGCATATTACATGTACAATAACATTGTGGTTACAACTCCAAAAGGTAGCCTGCTCGGCGGCCGGGCGGCGAATTTTAGCCAATTTCGCCCGGTCACCGAGCGGCGGCCGCGCGGGACACCACTTGTTTGTAGCGGCGACCACTTCAAATGATCTTTGTGATGGGGGTAAATTGCAAGAGTCAATATACTATGGTCTAGTTGGTGGCCAGATGCTAATATTGATTATAGATTATCACTTGATTACTGGTCTCTACTGAATATTCAACTGGTATTCAACTGGTTTTCAACTGGTAAATAACCCGGGAATATCTACAGGTCTCAGATGTCAACTGGTTTTTCAACTGGTCCTAGTTAGCGGTGGTTCCAATATGAAAATTGGTATAATGGATCCTACTGGTGTTTTCAACTGGTTACTGGTACCAGTTGAAAACTGGTATTCTAACTGGTACCAGTTAAAATTCTCAACCGGAATCCAGTTGAGTCCATTATACCAATCTCCATATTGAAACCATTTCAATTAACTGGCGCCAGTACCAGTTTTTTGGACCAGTTGAATAATTATTTTGATAACACTCATATCAGTACACTCTCAAGTTTCTTTACCTCATCCCAGCTTGTGCACCCACAACTCATGATAGAGGTCACATCCTTGATGTCGGCCTTGTGCGGAACTCTGAGAAGTTGCCAATTTCCAAACCCCAGATTGTTCCAAGTAAATCGGAACATTCCGCCATCAATAAAATGCTTCGTTTCATTAAAAATGGACGCAGTGACAGAACATTCACATTCCGTAATATCAAAGTTATAGACATGCATGGTAGCCTTTGCGGAGGATGTTGCAGGGAGGGCATTATGCTTTCCGTGTAGAGAGAGTGTCGACACTGCTGCATGTTAGACGCTAACACTGCCTTCTCTACTTTCCTTAATTGATATCATGCTCCTGCGAGAACTCGTAAGGTTAAGAATCGTCAGGACAATATGGTACAATACAATAACGCTGATATTACTGCTGAGGAATGGAATCGTATTTTTGTATCTATAGGCAGCTTGAGCGGAAATGGCGGTCGACTATGGTGAGCTTCATGTTGACAGCGAGATTTCGTGAACTATATCTCTTGGAACGTGCCAAAATCAATGCTCCTTTTTCACTAGTCTTATCAATGAATGCGGGAACGGTCGACTCCAAGAAAACTGTTTCTACAGCCAATCGTCTGCTAAACCGTAAACAAAGCTCTCCACTTCCTTTGGATCGATACCAATAGTAAGGATCGAGTTGGCCGAAAGTTTTATTCAGTTCTGCACTCAAAGGTACTCATGACAATCTTACTCCAGACGAAACTCTGCCCGATCCTTCACAATTATCTGCATCCCTCTAGACGATCCAATTGCCTACCAGTACCACGCCAGATCGGACACATCCAAGCACGTTGCGTCGACTCCAGCTAAGTCATATCAACTAGTAGACCCTGCATTATCTACGCTTATTCTCACCAAGGACTGCTCTTTATCAACGATTGCCTCTATTATTTCATAGATTGTCAGCTTTTATGCCTGCACCCTCTCAGCTCAAAAACTGCCTGCATTCTGCCTTCATCAATGAAGCCTAACCTAACCTAAATTCTGAAATGCTCACCAATAATCGTCAGGTTTCTAACCTCCCCTCCCGTTTTTGTTCAAAATACTTGAAAGAGTAGTACGCGCTCTCTAGATTAACAGATTATTGTCTTGATAATGACCTACTTGATCCATTACAATCTGCGCACCATCCTCATCATAGTGTAGAAACCATCCTTATTAATTGTTATGTCTAACTTCATTCTTCAAGAAATGGATGTGGGAAATGTAACCGCTATTATATTATGATATTCCTTGATCTGTCTTCCATCTTTGTCATCGTTAACCATACTATGTTGTCGTATACCTTCATGTCTATCTTTATTAAATACCAATCCATACAGTGGTTCAGATTATACCTGTCATGCCATTAGCAAGCTCTCTTGATAAATAGTATACTTCAAATATTTCCCTCTTACATATACAGGACATTGTGGGCGGGGTCATCCTGTATTCACTTTACGTAATGGGTCTGAAATGATTTACTTTTTTTTATTAACAAAAAATTAGATATCATTATTAAGTATTTGGTGTCACCTGTGCCTGCATGGGAGGTAAGTGAACTGGATCACTGTAACCCTCGGGTCTCTCCTCCCCGTGTAACTGATTGGGGTGTGCAGGTGGACCACTACACCGGGGTTATCCCCTACTCTTTAATATACGAATAGTGCAGTGGGTTCTTAACGTACAAAGGTGGTGACCCTCCTCTACACGGTGCCTCCATTTAACGTCCTATCCGAGGGACGGATAGTTTTCAACTTAACATAGCCTGTGTCTATGATGAAACAGGGAAGGGGCACGTTAATACACAACACAGGCTTCAGTCATCCGCCTTGGTTTGATTCGAATCCACGAACTTTGGTTTGACAGGCAGGACGATGACGATGTACCGACTGAGCCCACTCGCCTCCTAAATTTTTAAACACCACTCTTTGCGATATCAAAAATTATTTGTGCAGAACATATTCAAATAATCACTTCTTTTAAACTTTGCCAAAGCATTGCAGCCAGCGCTATCCAAAGGCATATAAAAAAAGATGTTGTATTGCCCTTTAGGTGCTGAAACGTGGGTCGGTTGGTCGCAATTGTTTTTTCCTAAATTGTTTTCCCTCTTTGGGCTGATATATTTCAGTTTTTAAATGCTCAAATATTCTTTTTCTCTAAAAAATCTTCTTTTTTTTTTTCTTTTTTTAAGCCGACCGTAAAATTTAAAATGTTGGGTCGGTCGCAAAGGGCAATACAACATCGTTGTTTTAAAGGCCTAATCTTAATTGAGGCTGTGTACAGGATGTTCATAATTTTAAAACTCACATTCATTGAAACGAAATCTTACAAAATGTGAATTTGTATTGTATGGTTCCAAGACGCAGTTCAATAAGGTATCTATTACTTCAATTACCATTCCTGTATATAATAATGCTGAATCTCGTGTATTTCGTAAACTCGGTGTGTGTTTTTCGACTCAAACATAACGATGTCTCCACTAATTCAATACGTCTCTAAATTAGTCCGGTATGAGTTGCGTAACTGATTCGCATGCATATAAATACCTAACTCGCAGTGCCACCTAGATGATTATCCATGCTTTAATTTCATCCCACCTTGATTTTGTAAATGCTCTTTAATTTGTTGTAAACATGTACCTCAACATCAGCTTGTACGAATACAAAGAATACAGAATGCTGCTGCTCGTATAGTGACCCTATCCAGCAAACACAGTCACATAATATATCATCAGTTCTCAAAGCACTCCTTTGGTTGCCCATGTGTCAAAACTTGATTTTCAATTTCATATTGCTTTTATTTCATTGTGTCTATATGGCTCTGCTCAGGCGCGTACGCAGGATTTTTTCAAGGGGGGGGGTTTTAACATTTATAAATCGGTCCGAAAATTTCGCAACGACTCAGCCAGCCGCTGAATAAGCGGGGGGGGAGAGGGGGGGGGGGGGGGGGGGGGGGGGGGGGGGTAAGAGGACACTTTTTTTTTTTTTTTTTGGTCTCGAAATTTGGAAATTTGACATTTTGCTCTGTTGGGGGGGGGGTGTAAGGTCACCTTTTTTTTAGGTCGGCCATGGGAATAATTTTTTTTTTTTTTTAATAATTAAAAAAAAAAAAAAAAAAAAAAAAAAAAAAAATCAAAAAAGGGGGGGGGGGGGGGGGGGGGGTTTTTAGGTTTTTTTTAGGGGGGTTTACACACAAAAAATTTCCAAAGGGGGGGGTTTAACCCCCCAAAAACCCCCCCCCCCTGCGTACGCGCCTGGCTCTGCTCCACAGCACAATATTACTTATAAAATCATTACATTCCGTCAGATCTAATGTACGCTCTCAAAACTCTGGATTTCTTGTTCTTCCTAAGCTCATAAATAATTATGTAGAGGAGTCGTGGACGAGTGGATATGTCACCTAACTGTGGATCACAGGGTCCGCGTTCCACTGCGGCACTAACGTCCTTTGGCAAGACATTGATCTACATTGCCACTCTCCCCCAGGTGTTGGTACCCGGTAGGATGCGAAAGCTAATGTGCTTTAGATTGGCAAGTGTGCGCTTGTTAAAAATGACGCCTGGCTGGAATGCTCCCAAGGGAGTGGAGAATGTGCATACTTTGTGTGCGGGTAAGCCTGAATCCGATGACTGTAGTAATAATATGATTGCAGGGCCCTCAGGGAGAACAGAATAAATACTGATGAGGCTACCCTGGGAAAACAAGACATATTATTATTATTATTAATAGGGGAAAAACCTTAATTCGCTGATGTAATGATCTTCCTCGAGAGATTCGTAACAGCAGATCAGTTGAAGTTTTAAGTATTAATATAATCTTAAAACGTATCTGTTTCAATTCGGCATATAATATTATTTGTTGTGTCATTTGTGCATGTTCTATCTTCTGTCCTTTGTTTATATAGTGCAGATATGTTGATGTGATCTATTTTTTTACCGCGCCTTAAAGCCCCACTGTAATACTTGTAGCTACTTGCTCCCTCTATATAGAAAACAATGCCTAATCGTTGACCATTGGGCCCCCATAATTCTCTTTTCCTTATGTTATTTGAGAGCTGAGTTGATGAGATAGATAGCCACCTGTCAGTGACCACACCGTTTGGTATAATCCTCCTGGCCAGACTAGTACAGACGCACTTTGAGCTTTAAGAATTCAAGTGGATTAAGTGCCTTGCAAATCTCATGCATCATAATTATCTTCATTATTATCATAACTATTATTATTATTTATAAGAGCTGTTCTTCATCATCTTAACAAAAAAAAATCAGTGAATTAGCTGAATTTCTGTCCAGTCTTCTGCAGAAACTGTTTGATACTAGTCCCTAGTCCCACCTGAGGAGAATTTTGTTGTTGTATCTACCGAAAAGATATATACACTGTCGCTCATAAAGTTGGAATATTTTGTTTTTACCCCAATTTATGGAATTATTTTAAAAATAATTTAAAAATAAAAGATCTAGATAAAAGTATACATTCTCAAATTTTATTGAATAATAATTTGCCAATGTGGTTTTGCGTGACTGCTAAACATGTGTATGCTACTATGCTTATCAACTAGTCATAAATGACAGTAATGAGGATTAATGCCCCACAAAAGGGCACTAATATAGCACATCGACACGGTTTTGATCCTAGGGCCTCACAGTTACGAGGCCACTGCTTTGTCACTGAACCATGACCATGACAAAGCAATGGCCTGTAACTGTGAGGCCCCAGGATCAAAACCGTGTTGATGTGCTATATTAGTGCCCTTTGTGGGGCATTAATCATCATTACTGTCATTTACGACTTAAGGGTATAGGTCCCCAGTTGATAAGCATAGTAGCATACACATGCTTTAGCAGTCACGCAAAACACACATTTGTCAAATTATTATTCAATAAAATCTGAGAATGTATACTATTCTAGATCTATTATTTTTATATTATATTTTAAATAATTCCACAAATTGGGGTAAAACAAAAATATTCCAACTTTACGAGCGACAGTGTACAAATAAAGAAATAGAAACATATACATTAAAGTAACAAAACAAATAAAAACAGAGCAATGTGATACAAGTCATAATTTGATAATAAAACAAAGTATTACTGTTCGTACAGCTATTACTTCTTCCGTGGCAATTCGAGGGGGGGGGGGCATAGGTGATTTAAAAAAAAGGGCATTACGAAATTGTGATTACCTTTGTTATTCTAGTTCCTGTATGTAAGAAAATGGTTGTGTTTGAAAAAAAGCACCCCCAAAATCCGACGACCTTTAAGTTAGATTTTTTTCTTCTCGTAAACTACATGACTCTTGTAGCTAATGGTGATTTCGAATAGCACCGTGACGACGCAGGACTTGTGTGTAAAGTGCTAGATTTATTTCACCCCCCAAAAATCGTATACATTAGTGTAAAGATCCACAAAACTCACCACATCATTACATTTTTACAATCGTAAATGGAAACCAAACACTCATCTACAAGGCATGCACATTCAAATAGCTGAAAAATTCTGAGAAGTGCATGTGAAGACCATTTAATTTACGAGTTTTAGGAAAACTACCCCCTGAGCAATCATCCCCGGCCAATTACCAGCGGGAAAATTACCCCCGTAAAATAACCTAGGTCGGAAATTTTCCCCCGGGAATATTACCCCCCCCCCCTGAAAATTATCCCCCTAAGACACCAACCCCCCCCCCCCCCTCTCACCGAGGACAAATAGCTTCCGAAAAAAACTCTGTTTTATAAAAAACACCTAATCATATTTCCGGGGGGGGGGGGGGCAATTGTCCGGGGGAGGGGTAATGGTCCTTGTTTTTTTTTCCCGGGGTTGACTGTCCAGGTGGTAATTGCCCCCGATACGAATTTACAGAAATTATATTGAACATAACAGCTAAAAACGGTCAAGCATATTTAGTAAAATATACCCATTGAATTATTTTGCAATGGCCGCCCCCCCCCCTTTACTGACGTGTGACGTCATTATCTTTTATTGAAGGGAGGGTAGGCCCTAAATTCCCCAATAGAAGGCTATCACATACTTAAGAAAATAAGGAAATCTATTTTTTCTCAACAATCATGGCTAGCTTATTCGGAATTTAAAAAAAATCATAACATGATGATATAAAGAATATTAATGAGCGGAGGGAAGAGAGAGAGAGAGACTGGAGAGAGAGAGAGAGACGAGAACGAGACAGACAGACTATGCCCCCAAAATACATGTAAATCAGGGAGTGATGGCAATCGATTTTGAACACTCGATCTAGCTCCCATACATTTACATGTATTTATTGTTAGTTAATTGCCTTTTTGTAGTTTTTTTCAAATCCAATTCGTCAATTATTTCTGACGCCTCGATTACATGAACTTCGAGCCCGTCCGAGCCCCCTCCCCCCCCCCCCCCCCCCGCGCCCCCACCCCTTCACGTAGGCCTACTGAATGAACAGTGCGATGAAAGCCTATGTCCCTCTCCTTCTTCTAATGTTTGGACTGGTCTTAATTGCTGCCTTCATTACAAAATGTTAATTTTGTGGAATTGGGTTGCTTGGTCAAATTATCCGATATGCGATCCGATCCGGCATGGCATGTGCCGGTTTAGTTGTGACGTCATTGTTTTGGCTAACAACAATCATGGCGACGTGAAGCTGTAATTAGTGTATTGAGTCAGTGAACGGAGCTGATTGAGTTTTTACGTCCGAGAATTACTCAAAAACATATTTAAATGCCTGACGAAATAAACGCAGAGGAAAAAATGGAGCCTGATGATGAAGAGCTTCAAGAACTTTATAAGTGGTTAGACGATATTCCGCTGAGCAGAGTAAAGAAAAATGTTGGCAGAGATTTCAGTGATGCAGGTGAGAAGCATTGTCCATTGACTTGCATGTACGGTACAGTGGCCGCGGCCGCGCTGTCAGGGGTCGTATGCTTGTCAGCAACGCAATGCCTGGCCGCTGAGCTGCTAGCTGCGACTGAGTCTCCCGCTAGAAAACCAATGCAATAGCGGCCGCCGCTGGTCTAGACCAAAAAAGGATGTGCATAAAACAATATGGATTAAATATAGGGCCTAGTAGATCCTAGATCTAGAATCTAATCAATACTTATTAATCGTAGATCTAGACTCTTCTTGTCTTGAAATGTTTTGACTTTTGTTCATGAGTCTTAGTGAGTGTTTATGGAAGTGGAACTCGGTTGAAACTTGGTGGAAGTGGAACGGTCAACTTTTTGCTTAGTTATAGATCTAGATCTAGACCTAGTATAATATAATAGTAGAATAGGCGTGTATATAATTATGTACATTACTTTTTAGTGCAATTATGTTCATGGTGGTAACTAATAATAATGCTAATCGTAATCCCACTCTCTTTTTTGTTTTAGTTCTCATAGCGGAAGTTGTTCATCATTTTAATCCACGTATGGTGGAGCTACACAATTACACTCCTGCAAGCTCAGCTCAACACAAGCTAGAAAACTGGAAATTACTTAACAGGCAAGTATACGCTCTCTTCCGCTCTCTCTCCACCCTCTCTCTCTCTCTCTCTCTCTCTCTCTCTTACTGTGAGCTAAGCATTCGGCCTGAGAACCTTTAACAATTAACCCATCTTTTACAACATGGAGAAGAATAAATTCTGACTTTAAAAAGTTATACATTGCCTGTGAGATCATCTGTTTAGCTCGGTCTAATGATTTGATCATTGATATTTCCTATTTGATTAGTAATAATTTAATAAACTCTTCATTATCTACAGGAAAGTGCTGACCAAACTGAATTTCAAGTACCGGAGAGAGATATACGTGGCTTAATCACAGCCAAGCAAGGGGCTGCGGAGATGTTCTTAATAAAACTCAGGCAAAGAATTGAAGCTTATCTTTTGAAAAAGAAGAGCCAGCAAGCTAATCAGGCACAGGTAAAAACAAGAAAGTTATATTTCACAGGCGTTTTATTTTTTTATTTTTGTCTTTTTTTGCAAGGCTTATCTAATGTTTTGATAATAGAATTGCATTTTTAGAGAAATCGATCAATTTCTTGCTAAAGGACATTAGTGCCGGGGCAGGACTCGAACCGTGGACATTATGATCAACAGTTCGGCGACGTATCCACTCGACCACGACACCTCTACCTCATTTATGTATATTTTAAAAGGACAGTTCGAAAAATCATATTATTAATCTCCTATTGTACATTTTATATTTAATCTGTGTTTTTGATACCGTACATTTAAATTGGTGTTTTATTTTAGGAATAATAACATAATCAATACAATCTTAATTACAGTTTTTATGCATGAATTTATGACTTCTTTTCACTAGATGTCCCCTGATGGATATCTTTATGGGATGGAGGTTGGTTCTGTTCCATCGAGACCACCAAAAGCTCTCAAAGCTGGTAAGTACTTTCCATATTTTAACAGTGAATACTAAAGCCTGAGACAACTCCGGTGTGGTCTATGGAAATTATGTGTTAAAATATCAAAATCAATTTTATTTGTTTCCACAGATTCATAAAAAGACAATATAAATTACAATCAGAAATGATTAAGTATCAAAACAAAAGATGAACCTGCGGAGGGGGTGATAAAAAACCACAGAGGTTTATCCAACAGGTTAATGGATACTGCCAGTGGCGTGCGTGATTCCACACATTAAAGGGGCACCAGTCTTACAAAGAAAATGAAATGAGTGAGAATTTGGAAGGTTTTTGCTGGAGGTGGTCCTTTTCCCTGCTTTATTTTCCTTTCTCTGTTTTCTTGCTTTTTGTCTGTTCTATCTTACTTCTGTTCTTTTGTTTATAATGCAGATGCTTTTATTTGATTTTTTGTTCAAGGGTGCGCACTGAGCATTTGAGTTTAAGAGGATTTCATCATTTGGCACTTATAGATCCCATATATCATTATCATTTTCTTTCTGTTTCTTTTTGTTCTTCATCACTTGATTTAAGAGGGGGGAGCACTGGGTACTACTCAGTGTTGGTCAGTGATGTGTCAACTGTTTTAAGGCCAAATTGGCAATCAATTTCCTTGACACAGGCAAAGCTAGAAAAAATATGTATTCCCTCAAAATACATGTACAGTGTTCTTTTGAAATTCCTATTCATTCTTTTCTTTCCAAAAGATTTGTCTAGATGAACGCAATCTTATGTTTTGACCAGCACAAGTCCTTAATACTTGTGCCATTTTATTCAATGTAGTTACATATACATGTACCTCTTATCTTGTAGGTGCAGGAAGGCCGCCAAGGGCAGCTGCACCAGCCCCGAAAGCTCCCACAGTACTCAAACCACCACATCAAGGCTTAAGGTAAGAACTCGTGGTTTTAAAGGGATTGGGTAACATTGTCTCAGATTCTGAAACAAAATCCTGGATTTAGCTCATGCTGCAATGATAATGATAAACCACTAGGTAAGTCAGGAACCCCATGACTTTTACAAGCCGATCGGCGATCTGATTATCAAGATATTTATGATTGGAAATTGAAATCAAATTTTGCGTTTTCCCAATGGTTTTCCTAACACTACAGTCTATTGGGGAAAATGAGTACCGGTATGGTAAAACCGGTCACTCAAAGATCTTTACTTTTTGAGGCACTTTATGATCAGTTTGAAGAGCAGTTTCTTTAGGGCTTCAATATTACGCCATATCACAGACACTGATAACATGTAGGGCCGTGCATCTAAGATTTAACATTGTTAGATGATGCCTTTAATAACACCCCTCTTGCTTTTAAGTTAAAGAAAATTTTGCAGAGAAAGAGAGAGAGAGGCTGACTAAAGGATTTTAAATAAAGGAAAAAGAAAGAAATGATTATACTGCTTTCAGTAGCATGTACATGTATTCTACTCAAAAATTAAACCCAATGCTGGGCTAGAGCATTTGTTCATAATCGTGTTTAACAAGGGAAATTGGTCTGAGGTTTAAGTTTTCATTTGTTAAACATGTTTTTGACCCAGATTTGGAATTATCTGAAATTTGTTGAATATTCTTTGATTTTACAAGAGCATTCTGTGAGATCGCTAAATCTATGTGATTAATGTCCAATTGGCAAATTTGCCCTTCGACAGTTTGACTATTTTGTTGAAAATTTGTTGTTGCTGAGTACAGACATGGGGTTGAACCCTCCCCCCCCCCTCAATTTTTTTTTAAATAAAAAAAAAGAAAAAAAAAAAATTTGTTATATTTTTTGTGTGCAAAAGGGTGACCCCAAAAAGTGACCTTACACCCCCCCCCCCCCTTGAGTCGTTGAACAAATTTTGGGACCAAAAAAAGAAAGAAATGTGCTCTTACCCCCTCCCCCCCCCCCCCCCCCACCCCTTATTCAACGGCTGGCTGAGGCGTTGCGAAATTTTTGGTCCGATTTAAAAATGTTAAACCCCCCCCCCCCCCCCCCCCTTGAGAAAATCTGACAGTACTACTTATAATTACCATCATCATATCAGTACTATCATCATTATCACCATCACTGTATTGTTTCAACAGTGATCCTCGAGGGGCATCGTACAGGCAGCAGTTGAATGGAGGCATGGAGCCTGAGTTAGCGCCTGCTGTAAGAATGGTCATAGAGCAAAAAGAACAAGCCCTACTAGCATCCCAAGAAACAGTGCAGGTATGTATCACAAATAAGATCTTCTACAACTTCAAAGGGTTCTGTATTTTTAAAGGGTTCTGTATTTTATACTGCCCTAGTTTGGCCAGGAGAAATTAGACCTCCCTGCATGGTCACTGATATCATCAAATCAGCTCTCAATTAACATAAGAAAAAGGGGATCAAGGGGGGCCAACAGTCACTGCTTAGGCATTGTTTGTTATATAGAGGGCGCAAGTAGATACATGTATAAGTAGTGCAGTTGGGCTTTAATGTTTAAAGAAAAACCTGATGACCAATCTTTGAAAACATTTTGGAAGGTTTCTGCTTAAATTTTTTCTTTCTTTTCTAGGAGACAGATCCGCTCATGTCCTAAAACACTTACTCTAAACCTAAAACTTGATGTTAAAAGCTTAAAGTATGTAATAAAGATACGCTATTTATAGAGCTATTTTAGCATAAAGGACAAGGGACTGTAATCTACTGTTTTGCTATTAAGTTTAATAGAGCATTGGGAAATGTGTTAAAGCTATTCATAACTATCTGTGACTTTGTGATGGATTTGTATTTATGCAAAAAAAGGAAATCTAATCATCCCTTCAATACAATTTTTTTATGAAACAGGGACCTGGTCAATATTTATCAGAGAAAGAAAATAGTGCAGAACAAATATTTTCCTTGTTGATCAGTAATCTATAATTGTCAATATTTTTCCAGAGCTATCTGGATAGAAATAGATAATTTTTAAAGATAACCCAGTTATATGACCCGTACCCGTCCAAAAAAGTTAATAAGCAAAGAAAAAGCAAATAAAGAATGTGTCCCCACCAACCCTGGATTTTTGCCCAAGCGTTTTGTTTTACTTCAGTAAAAAAACATTATTCTGTTTGCCGGGGATGTTTTTCTTGGCAAAGATTTTGTATTTATATTGGCCTGATGCCCAAAAAGCTGGTCGTTCTTTATGTTTTTCATTTGGGGAATTTGGGAAGTTTGGGATTATCTATGTCATCATTACCCCTTACTACATGTACATCTGAATATTTAATTCTTATGAAGTGCTGAAATAAAGATGGAATTGAATTGCTTTGTGTGTGTGTGTGTGTGTGTGTTTGTGTGTGTGTTATAGCACGGCCATATCCAGGGGGTAAGGAAACCCCTTCCTCGCTCTCATTGAGAAAACAAATATTAAATATTGATTAGGAAAGGACACATTTTCCAGTGATTTATTTGGGCACAGGTGTGACAAAATAGTTCCTTTTGAGGAAATGTTCAATTTACGAAATCTTGGGTGGGTAAGCTGGAAAAAAGAAAGAGTTTGACTGGTGCCAATACAACTTTTCTGCAGCCCTCTTGTGATCTCTTGTGATTTCACCAGAGGTACATTGTAGCTGGTGTGTTCACATTGTTCTCATTCCAGTCACACTGTTGAGATCAACATCAGACCACATGCAAAATTACTTTGCCCAAAATGGCCAGACTCGTTCACATATGCCAGAGTAACCGCGTTTGTTTGTTTGTTTGCTTGCTGTTGTTAATGAATGGCAATTGCAGATGAAAAATATAGTTGTGCTCAACAAAAGGTCCTAATTATACTTGCTTATCTGCATGTTGTAATACACAAAAATATGAAACATTGAATGTTTATAAAATTACACTTTATAAATACCAGTGTCCCACAGCTTGTGTATAAAACTAGCCTTTATCTGTCATTTTGGAGTGTGTCCGGCTGTATGAGGGAGAGGTATCTGCTCAGATTGCACATAACTTGCTTTTAGCTCCCACTGTGAAGTTTTCTTCTTTTGCCTTTTTGCTCTGTTCACATTTCTTTGCACAGATTTGGTTCAACTTGCTTTTCCCTCCATTCTAAAAGTCATACTAAAACTCATCATCTTTTTTGTCTCTGTAGATCTTACAAGCCAAGGTGAGACGGTTAGAACATCTCCTGAAACTCAAAGACGACAGGATAGAGGAGCTCACGAAATCTGTTCAGAGGGCACAAGGACATTACTGAACCATGTCTGTTGTGTCAATTAAGTCTTGGGGGGGGGGGGTTCACAAAGATCCTAAGTTGGACTTTACAATTATGAAAAGCCATTGGCATCTATGAAAACATTTTGTAAAAATTATTTTCAAAGGCATCAAATGTTGATTCATATCATTAATATTTTCTGTTACCTACAGGGATTTCATGTTCTTGATGTGGAATTTGTAAAAAGTCTAAAATACTTGAATTTTCGCTTTTGAATATATTTCATTTTAAGGCTACAAATGGCTCTTCATAATGTTAAAGTCTAACAGAGAGTTAGGTTCAACTTGGGATCTTTGTGAAACACCTCCCCTGGGGTTTACCACAGAGTGTCTGAGTAGTAGAACACAGACAATATGGCAATAATAAACAGGATTGTTCTGGAATGCATTTTAGAAGATAGAGAGAGAGAGAGAGAGATGTTATAGGAGAACTGTGGGAGTTAGAGATATCGAGGAGAGACCTGCAAAGTGATGAAATCATTGAGTTCCTCGTCTCTGCCAGGATATAAAAGTAACCAAGAGAGAGGGAGACAGAGAGAGGGTGTGAGAAAAAGAGAGAGAGTGGGTGTGTGTGAGAGAGAGAGAGAGAGAAAGAGAGAGAGAAGAATGTAGATAGTCAGATAAGGGTTATTACCGTAAATAGATGGTAACGAGAGAGAGAGAGAGTGTGAGTGGTTCTTTAAAGAGAGAAGCTGAATGTTATAATTTTTGCTACAAATGAGACAGAGAATATTAGATATGCTGAAAGAAAGTAAAAGGTCAATTGAAAGATAAAATGAAAAGTGAGAAGGATTTAAACAAAAATTGAAATACATGCATGTAAAGATTTGTACATTTACATTTCATTGTGTTCAAATTTAAATCACATGTCTTTGTAACTTAAAAACTGTTGAGGTAGTTGTACATAGGATGAATAACTTATTTCAGGGAAATCAAAAACTATTTTCATTTAATGTTTGCATTGAAAAGATTGAGGACTCTCAGTGTAATGTAGGTTTTTTAATGTGTGAAGTTGCCTTGATTTGTATATGATGTTACACGTAGTACAAAATGTGATCAAATGTTTAAGTTAAAAATATCTTGCTCTCGAGATATCATAATCAATTTTGTATATGTTAAATGGAGCCATATTGATGAATATTGTGAAAATAACTTACTGAGATAAAAGTTTGATGGGCAGTAGACTAAATGTAGTAATAATATGAAAATATAGCTAATTCTTCATATTTCTATCCATTTAAACAGTCTTATTTTCATTCCAAACATCTTTGTAGCTGTTTGCATCCTAGTTGTTTGTAGCTTACTCTTTAATAGTGATTGAATTGAGCATCTTGAATGTCTTGCCAGTTTTGCTTTCAGAAGTCAAATACTCTGTTTTTTAAGAAACCAAATACACCAAAGGACTTCATTATATTAACAGAGCTGGACAAATCAAAAAATTGTTCCCGCTCAAAAAAAAAAAAACCCAGCTAGTTTGTTATCAAAAAGTATCCTTAAGAACCTGATTTTGTATTAGTCTATACAGTCGGCAGGTTTCATCTCAAAGTGTGCATGCATACGCTGTGTGGAAAATGAAGAAAATCAATATACATGTGTATAAATATATATATATATATATATATATATTTTTTTGCTTTTTACAAAATGCTCATGCTCATTTGTTGTATATTTTCTTTCCAAATACCAGTATCTTGTTTGGAGACGATGTATTAAAGAAAGACGAGTGATTTTATTTGATACCCAAGACATGATTTTATTGTAAATGCCTCGAGATTAACTTTCAATGGCAAATTATTCCAGTGACATTTCTTGTACAGATCAACAAAATGGTGCGATTCAACAATTTGTTGTTGTTTTTGTTTTAGTTTTTGTTTTGATTGTTATCATTTTCTAGAATTTGACATACTGTAAACCAAAATGAGACATAGCACCCTCCTATGCCTACATGTATGACCAAAATGTGTTAAGTCATGAATATACAATGAATTTTAACATGCATAGAATTTCTTTGTGTTTGATTGTTAATTCACCACTTGTGTTGCTCATAGAAATTACATCTGTAATTAGTGAACATTATGAAGTTGAAGGTGTGCCATTTTGTCTGGAAGCAACAGAACAAACTAACGTGTGAATATGGTCTCGTTCGTAAAGCATTGTTCTTATTCAGTAACAAGTGAAAAGATCGACAGGTAGAGGGGTGTGTTAGTATATAAGAACACCCTTCTGTTGCTTAGTAGTACATTTCTAAGAACTCGTCTGCCGATTACCAGAATGGCATTAATGTTATTTTGGGGAGTTTGTTAATCATACAATGCCCTTTTAATGGTTGTTATTGTTTCTTGTCCATTAAAATTCATAATTCTGTAGACTAATTTGAGGTTAAAAGTTTAACTTTAATTTCTCTTGAGCTTGAAATACCATTTTGGTTGTTCTTAGTCAAAAGGGTATCTATTATTGTATATCAAATGGGGATATTATGTTCTCAGAAAAAAGAAGAGTTAACATAGATTTTAATTCTGGTTACATAAACAAATGTGCAGGGTATTTTCTGCCAAAATATAAAGTATTCTTTGTTGGGATACTCATGTACAAATTGTATTCATTCATTTTAAAAGATTAAAATTAAAATATGTATATGTATACATGTATTAAAACTTGACAAAAAATTCATCTTCGTTTTCTTTTATCTTTTACAATTCACATGCTTTAAATATTTCAAGTACACATATGTGTAGTGTGATTATAACTGCACGTTTGGAGGGCTTGACAGTAAATCATTCAAAGTGGACTGGAGGAATTGAAGTCCTGTCAATATAGGAGATTTGTGTTTGAGAAAGCAAGTGAATAATTGAAGGAAGGTGATGTTGTGACAAGTCATTGTGTTATAAAAGAGAGGACAAGAGATGGAAAATAAGAGTTGCACACAAAAATGTCACACAAATTACATTTTTATATTTCCAAGTTTCACTTTAGGACATCTATTTTCCTGTCCTTATAAATAGTGTCAAGACATTTTTGTAGAAAGTTTGTGGTATGTCTATATTTATGACTTATTATGCCAAACAATGATACCAAACAATACAGAAGACAATCTATTACAGGACAACAAAATGAAGGAGAAACAAAAGAATGACATTTCATACAGTATATTTAATGTTAAAATACATGTACTATTAACCATGAAGATGGTGAAAAAGTTTTAAATATTTTTTTTTTTAGAGAACTTGTACTTGAAGATGGTGTATTCTGAACCCCCATTGTGTTAAGTGGAAACTTCCCTCGCCCCATGGTACATCTACGAACAAGCAAGTTCTTTTTTTGACAGACCAGGATAGATTTTCTTCATATATATTACTCTTTGTATACAACATGAGGATGAAGGAACCAATGTGAATCATGATTTCAAGCAACCTCAATTTAAACAGGTGACCATTTGGGCCAACTTACCAGTCTTCATTTATATGAACTGGCTAATATAGGTTGTTCACACATTCATTAGTGTTCCCATGTTCTCTTTGTGCAATGCTTTTAGACATTTCCACTTGAGAAACGTTGAAGAAGAGTACATACCAACATGCCCATTAATGATAACATGTTATCTTGAATTCTTGATGCAATGGTTGGACGCGTCATTTGGATCACTAGAAACAGAATTCTCTCTTATATGAACATGCCCAATAATGTCCATACATACATGTTCTCTTAATGCAACGTTGAGATGCGTCCATCTGACAAATGCTGAGAAGAAATTTGTATGTGTATGAACACCTCCTTTGGGTGATTTCATATGTCCTCTTCATAAAATGCCCAGATGTGTTCATCAAAGAAACGTTGAGAAGACATTCGTGTGAACATGTCATACTCTCATAAGAACATATCCTTGAGGTAATCATCAAATTCATCCTCTCTGCAAAGAGAAAAATATACATAGAGAAAGAGAGAGATAGAGAGAGAGAGAGAAAGAAAGAGACATACAGAGAGAGAGAGAGAGAGAGAGACAGAGAGAGAGACAGAGAGACAGACAAGAGACAGAGAGAGAGAGAGAAGAGGAAAATGGTTAATTTTGTTCATGGGGGGGGGGATGTTTACCTATAAATGCACCCTCCCCTATTCTGAACAGTCTTTGAATTACACCAACATGTAATATTGAAACTGGCAATAAGTTTTATCAAAAGAAATGAGTTTGTAAACTGCTAAACATTTCCCTCAAAACTATAACACGACTCCCCAAGCAAGTTGACTCGTAACCTTTGACCTGAAATATTACATTTATATCAAAGTTTGAAAGATTTCATGCAAATACTCATGTAACACAGGCAAATTTAAATCTTAACATTGGAACTAACACCGAAAGAACATAGGCCCCATTTCTTAATTTTGTTTTGTTTTGAATAGCACTTGCCTATTCCTGTGGCAAATATGCCCATGGCCAATCAAATGCATCAATTTAAGTAGCTTATATCATTAACCGTAACTAGTCATTGATAATAAGTTTTTATAAAAACAGGACCCTGATCAGATGAGAGATAATCAAGCAGTGTTGTGAGCTCAGCTGCTTCATGGTAACTTTAAGGAGTATCACTGCATGTGTTGATATAGATCAAAATTTAGTTGCCATGGTTACCATTAAAATAAGAATCCATAAAATGGTTGTTATATATAAACAGAATGTTAACTCTTAACTGATCATGGTATCAATTGTCAAAGTATCTCGCCATATTGTACTGTCCTAGCGACACAAACACAAGACTTTCTGATGACCTACCTTGATTTATCTTCTGTTACAGGAGCAGGGCCGGTCCAGAACTCACTCTCTGATACAGAACTTCCTTCACCTTCATCTATAGGCATCAGAAAATAATACAATCAAATAAAACATGGAGGTTTCGTGGTATAGTGGTTCATTTACCAGACTCTCAAATCCAAGGGCCGAGGGTTCAATTCCCAGCCCAGTACCAACGTCCCTTAGCAAGACATTAATCAGCATTTGCCACTCTCCACCCAGGTGTAAATGGTTACCTGGCTAATCCTGGGATAGTATCTGCAGGCCCTTAGGAAGAACAGTATTTATGCTGATGGGACTACAGTGGGTAAATAAATCCAACATTTTTTACCTACTGTAACCATTAAAAAATGTGTTCACAAAAAATACTGATATAGCATAATATATTTCCGAATTATTAAACACCACAAAGTTTAAAACAGAAAAACAACCAACAAAACAAAAACCGTTCATGTTACTGAAAAATGACTGTCCCTACTAACTTTTTTATTGAGGGGTCTGTAGTCTGTACAGTTGGTATGTACAAACTTTATGTAAAAACTTCAACATTTCTGGGGTCCAGACTTAAATTTTGGGCTTCCATGTGTCCCGGAAGAATTGGCACGATGCTCGTAGATAATGTAAACACAAACATCGTAGCCCATAGCCTCCTATGATGCCCCAAAAATCGTAGACCAATTTATCGTACGGCGCCCAGGGCAAATGTAATCTAGGCATTATTGATGATATATCAAAATGTATTTCAAATAAAAAGTGAATACCCTACAGAGGTTTTAATATAATCACCTTTTGATCTGTGCTTGGTCTTTTTCTTTTCAACCTGATCATCTCCATTGCTAAGACTCTCTTCAGACTCTGACGATGTCCTCCTCTTCCTGTGCCTTCTCTCCTTGTGGTGCTTGCTCCTATGTCTCTCATGCTTACTCTCCTTATGTTTGTTTTCATGTTTGTCCTTGTGTTTGTCCTTGAGCTTGCTTTTGCTTCTCTTAGGAGAAGGTGACCTTGAGTCTCTGTCTTTCCTATGTTTGGATTCTGTGTTTGATGGTGTTTTGGTGACCTCCTTGCACGGTTTGTGGTAGTTGAGCTTGTACGAGCACCGCTCACATAGTCCTGAAATTGAATATATAAACATAAGTTGAAGAGTTACACATGTACCAATGTTCCATTTATAATTGGAATATGTAATGATCATTATTTCATTCATTCACTCTATCTATCTTTAAAGACTATATAAATCTCACTATTACATTTTGGGCCTACAACTCACAAGGACAAAGATTTCAACCACTTTTAATTCAACCCCCACCCTTGTTCACATTTTATGTGGTTATACAGTGTATTATCAACTGTTTTAATTTAATTTTCATTTTGTATGCATGTTATTCTTTTTATCAATTTGCATACTTGAAAATTTGGATTTTACAAATGGAAAAAAGTTTGAATTTGAATTTGAATTTGAAATGTAGCTTTAGGTTTACATCAAATATATTGTACATCTATCTGGAATGGAAAGACATTTTGCTGTAAAGTGGCAGTTGCTACAATTGTTGTTTGTATAGAAAGATTATTTTGAATGTGTTTAAACATGCACATATATTTGATTTGTTTATTTGTGTAAAGATTATTAATAAATAGCCTGTGAAGGGCTCACAAGTTGAAGAAAAAAAAGTTTCTCACTGAGTTTGATCAGGGCATTCTTCTTCTCCCCATGCTCCATGTAAGCAAAGTTCACCTCCCATGTCCTCAGCCCTCCCTCCCTCCCTCCCTGCAGTTAACATCAAAGTTTCTTACTGAGTTTGACCAGGGTATTTTTCTTCTCTCTGTGCTCCATATAAACAAAGTTAACCTCCAAAGTCCTCAGCCCTCCCTCCCTCCCTCCCTCCCTCCCTCCCTCCCTGCAGTTACATCAAGGTTTCTCACTGAGTTTGACCAGGGCATTCTTCTTCTCTCCATGTTCCAGGTAAGCAAAGTTGACCTCCCATGTCCTCAGCCCTTCCTGCTCTGTGCATTTCTTGTTGCCACAGGTGAAGTGACCTTTGCCCTCTGTAACTTCCGTCTGCACTCGCCATCTCATGGCAATCTGTGAAGAAGGGAATATGAGAATGACAAATGTTGATAATTGTTTTGTTACAGGAAAACAAAATAGTACACAGAGTGAAGGATCAAAGATTGATAGACGTGGGGTGATAGACGTGGGGGAAGGGAGCAATGTCCCCCTCCCCCAATCATATCTGCGTCATGTGCTGACGGCGCAGCGTGGGAGGAAGGTCGCCATCTACTGTCGAGCATTGTATTTGTGGTAGTCAAGAGAGTTTTTTTTAAAAATGTATCATACAGGTACATGTATGATTTGTTTACGTCTCGGGACTGACCTTTAAAGGGGATGTAGCATGGCAAATACTGATTAACGCCATCTACGACTTCTTTTGGACAACTGAACGTAAACAAATGGATTTGATTAACAGTCAGCGCGTGCTAGCATTTGCGAAACAGACCAAAGTTCTCCTCACGCTTCGGTTTCGCGTATGTCGCACGTACGTGAATACTGCGGTCGCGTCGTCCGTAGTCGTATTATACCCGATTGTCCCTGAGTCAGGCCAAGGGATAGACACGTAGTCTCGTAATGCTACAACCCCCTTTAACATCACTATCTACAAGACAAGACTCAGTTTTGGTCTGGGGTTTCGTCAGTCAGTTTGTAAACAAACAAAGAGAGCTGACCGAGTTGACATGCTGCTAGTCCAACTCACATCTGGGGGGTGTTTCACAAAGATCCTAAGTTGAACTTATCTCTAAGTTGGACTCAACAGTTATGGAAGGCCGTTAGCATATATGGAAATATTTTGTAAAAGTTATTTAAAGAGGTATAAAATGTTGATTCAAATCATTCAAATTTTCAAATATTGAGGAGAATTCATGTTCTTGATGTGGAATTTATAAAAAGTCTAAAAAACTAAAATTTTCGCTATTGAATATATTTTATTTTAAGGCTACAAATGGCTCTCCATAATTTTCAAGTCCAACTTAGAGTTAAGTTAGATCTAGGATCTTTGTGAAACACCCCCCTGTTGTGTCTTCATAGAGGGCTTGTATTTTGTGAATGTGATGCGAAAGGGTCCTAACCTCGCAGAAGATTACACTCACCTTCTTTTCTTTATACCGACTCAGATCAGCTATGCAATACTCTTTGAACAGCTTGTCCCAGTACTTCTTGGCTAGTTTCTTTCCCCAGGAGTCTTCTTGCCCCTCATCTTCCCCATCCCATAAAAAGCGATGGTTCTCTCTGATAACATCCAAGTCAGTCTTATCTTTTGACCTACAGATTAGAACAAAAAACTGGTAACAAAATGAAAGCATTCTAAACATTAAAATTGGTCTGTAAATTCAGGAAACCACTAAATAGAATTAAATATTTCTATATTCTTTATTTCCAACCATTATGTAAGGCCCCCCCCCCCCCAAAAAAAAAAAAAAACTGGTAATCTAAACTGGCACTATTCAGCAAGATGTAAAATAAAACACAATTCTGATGCTATGACTTCATGTTCAATGGACAAAAAGCAAAAGGCAAAACAAAATAAGATATTTGTAACAACAATAAACAATTAGAAAAACAGTGTAAATACACACATAGGAATTAAGTGATATAGTACTGGATAGCTGTAACACAGCTCTGGAATTTACTAAAATACAAAATAATATGTCAATATCTGATTAAATGTTCTGAGGAAGTCTCGCAAACAAACTTTTGTTCATAAAATATTCTGCCATCACCAAAATTTCATAAATCAAATTACTCACGCATCTCTTTGGAAAAGATCCTTAGTAGCCCCAGGGTAGTATAACAGGTAATCGTTCACTAGCTGTTTGTGACGATTGTACTGTATTGGTTTGGTCAAGGAGAGGCAATTCAAATTGTAATTTAAGCAGTGTGCAGGTGGAAGTATGAAACAAGCCATTGAATCTATCAATATACATGTAATATTCATTTGGAAAATTGTCCATATTCAGAGCTTCAAAATTTTATCTTAGGATAATTGAATATTAAACCATACAAATAATATGATAGTCCCAAATGTTGTGATATTCAATCCTTCTCAAAACCTCCCCCCCCCCCCCCATCCCTAAAAAAAGGGTTATTTGTAAATCATAAGATCTGAAATATTCATATTACCAATATATTTAATGTTTAACCAGCCATACATTTTGTAGGTACTACATAGCACAACACAATGGATATATAGGTACTACTGACATATCTGTTTTATATCCAAGCTGATATTGACCAAATACATGTACTGCTGGTAATACTGGAGATAATTCTCTCTATGAGAATAACATTTTTTTTTCTACTTCAAAGTAAAATGATAGAGAATAATATAACAGTAACAAACACACTCTATAAAACCAATGAATCCTGAGTCTGAAGATAATTTGAGCTGGGAAATATGGAGAATATTGCATCCAACAGGTTAAAAACGCTGATTTTTTCCTTTCATGTTCTGGGATCATTATGACAAAGGATACAGCATCTAAGGACTTGAAATGGAAAAGTTGATTTATACTTTCTTGTCTGTAAAGAAAAACAAAAGGAGGAAAATTAAAAATGCATTCCGTATATTGAGTATATCATGCTTCTTACAACAACAATCATTTTTTATTGCAGTTAAATTAAATATGGCATGAGAACATGCATCACAAAAACTGAGCATAGAAATGAAATTGAGCATTAGAAGAATACAAAACAAGAATTATGTTGAGAACTTCTTCCACAAGAGATCTTATGTATTTATTATATAAATGTAAAATTGAAATCAATTAACATTGATGATATGTCAATAGAGCATACATACATGAAAATGGTCAAGAAAACTTTTAATTTACTGGACCTCAAGAATCCATCATTCAACGACTCTATACCCTCAGCCTCTGAGTAACAAAATAGTTAAATTACTCTACAAAATACTATAGTGACTTTCAATTTGTCACTAATGAAGTGATGCATCATCTAATTCATTTCCTTTAGAAATATCTAGAGTGAACACATAAAACTTCTCTTGACAAAGAAAAATAGTATTGCATTGACTCATTTGCTATAAATAATAACCTGTTGACTACTGAATTTTCTTATGCACATAGAGTACCGAAGCTGTGACATCATACAAACTTATTTTTAGAATTTCTAATTTTTACTTCATTTTCCTAAAGAGCATAAAAAATAATGTCCAAAGGTCGAAAACCAATTGAATATGTTAAGTATTGGCTGAGATAAGACCATCTTAATAAATAGATTTCCTATAGGAGCTCAGTGTTATTTTTCTCTGGTTTGTAATGTTATGAACCAGAGCAATATTTTCAATTCTCTTTCGGAAAATGAAGAAAGAATCTAGAAATTATAAAAACAGATTTTTGATGACGTCACACTTCACCACTCTATAGGCTTAATACAGTGACCCTCGGCCTCCAGTTCTAGGAAGCAATGGGTTAAAATGCTGAAGAAAGGAATGTCAATGACTGTACTAGATCTTACAGATATCTAGGAAATAATAAATCCTGATTTTACTTGTCATATTCTGCTGCTGCCAATCGCTTTGAGGGGAGTCCGCCTGTTACTCTACTCTGATCCGGTTTTGTGGCAAGATCTTGTCGGGATCTATGAAAGGAAGAGAGGAGCAAAAAATGGAAGGTTATGCATCTTCCATAATTTCTCTGAATTATTAAACCCATCACTGCAAAGTATCAGCATGATAACGAAGAGAACATACTCAAAACACAAAACATTTTCATGTATCAGTTACTTTCTTTTGAAGCAGAATGCTAAAAGTTACACAACTACTGTACTGAACAGAAAGAGCACAAATCACTGAAAATTCACCTTCCACAATATGATTGAAAAAAACAAATGCACGTTTGCATTCAATTTAGATTCAAAAGTAGATCTTGGAAAATAATATACCGGTATTCATCAACATTTTCAAATAGGCAACTGACAATCACAATATTGTAATGAGAATATACAAATTTCCTACTATTAAACTAATACACTTAAATTTCCTTTTCCTGATTTTGATGTTGTAATGACACATTAGTAAATAAAATATCACTCTTCCAAACTCCATGAAAAATGTAAAAAATAAATTATGAATCATGAAGTGTCTAATGTCAACAATATGTAGAAATCAGAGAGTGATTGAAAACTCAACTCTCATATATCGGTATATATATATATGTACAGAGAAATAAATTTATCCAGATCCACACGTCTCACTGATTACGAGTGTAAAATAAAAGATTTGTAGAAAAAAGGTGATACAGGGTTCTTGTCGTGCAGTAAGTATTCTGGTAGCTCAGTGTTAGAATACATTTACACCTGTACCATAGAAATGTACTAACATTTGTTTCACTGTTCTGTTCCCATGATGAGAAGCCAAGAAATATCATAAATGGCTTTTGCTCATTCTCATTTCAAATAATAGTCATCTCTACACAATACAGAATTACATTTTAACAACTTGTCTTTTAAGACTTATGAGTTGTTTTCAGGTTCTCTTGGCTTCAGATTTTCAGTTCATGTTACCTCTTTTTTCTTTCTGTTTCACTGTCATATTCAAATTCAGATCCATAGCCCCCTCCTGTCTATAAAAAGAGAAGTGAGAGGGAGAAAAACAACACAAAACATTATTTAAACTTCTCTGATCTGAGAAAAGAAGACTGACGTCAATGTATGCATGAAGTTAGATTTCATATCAACATAGATCTAGACCTATGTCACAATCAAATAAACTTTTGTACTTTTATATTACAGAAGCTTTTGTGCGTAAATTTGAACTTGAACAACAATTTAAAATTTTGTTATCACACCCCCAATAAAAAAAAAAAGAAAGCGTTCCTTGGGAATTGGGCTTGGCCTCTATTATTCTTTATCCCAAACTCATTTATTTACTAATTTAGGCCTGCTAATAGCTAGAATATATATTTGATCTTACTGCGTTCTCGACTGTTTTTTCGTCTGCTAAGTCATGAAATCATACTTCTAGTATCATTATTGATAATAGACCTCACATTATAATGAACAAATGGAAAGTGTTCAACTAACATAAAAGTGAGCAGCTGGGACACACGTTAAAAAAATAACAGAAAGCTTGAATTAAATTTCAACTTGTTAAAACGGTTATATAGAGCGTTTCCTTTCCGTAAATTACTCTGGAATTCGAATAGTCTAGTCAGCTTTACTACGAAGTATATACGAAACACAAAACTATTCAAATAATCGAATAATTTACCTTTCTAAAATCCATCTCTCTCTTGCTGAATTAGGAGACTAATCGTGAGGAGTCTTCTAGCAGGCAAAAGAAAAAAGAAAAATACGCTTCTAAAGTCACATCGTACATACCCAGTTCAGAAATTTGTCGATCTCAAGTTGAACAACGTGTCCTATATATATATCTTATTTCCTCAACTCCGTTTATTTCACCCCAATATGGATAATATTTTTATATGAAATTTTGATAATGGTAATAATACAAGAAAGAAGTATTTGTCAATTGTCATTTTAATTAAATTTTAAAGACCGTCACCACTACTGGGCCAGAAGGGATTAGACCACACAGAGAGCCATCGAGGTCACTGTGACAGGTGGCTATCTCATTAACTCAGCTCTCATTTAACATAAGAAAAAGAGGATCATGGGGGACCAACAGGCACCGATTGGGGAAGTTTTCTATATAGAGGGAGCAAGTAGCTACAAGTATGGCAGTGTGCCTTTAATATTTGCATGATATAAACGGATAAAATGTCATATGCCATACGGAACATAGTATTGCACGGAATCAACCTAGAATTAATATAAGAATTTCTTATGGTCAGCCAACGATTTGGTACTTTTAATTGTTAATGAGGTTATGAGAAAGCTATTGTTTCGGGAAGATGAAGGGTGATAAGAATCATCTTGTCATAGCACATAATTATGTCTCTTTTTAACATGTATTGTATTGTATTGTATTGTATTTATTAAACTTCATTGATGTACATCAATATTCTGTTTATAAACATAATTATAATCATTTTACAATGTAATGTAACAATCAATATTCTGTTTGGGAACATATACATCATATAAAGTCAATTTACAATGTAATGTAACATATCAATATTCTGTAAACATATATACCGTATAAATCAATTTACAATGCAGTGTTTATAGCAAAACGAAGGGAAAATTATATTCAGCAGAAACACTTTTTTTTCTTTTAGTAATAACATGACATAATGCATATAGTAATATAATGTACCATTAAACATTCGAAGATTTAGATGTATAAAACATAATACAGCACTTTTCTAAATAAATTATAAGTCATGCAATACAAAATAGGTAAATGAAGTACATGGAATGCCTAAAATAAATGACGTAAGAGTACTTATACATAACTGCGACCTACTGACAGTTGACAATTGACAATGTAAATTCAGTTGCCTTGAGTTGGAAAACTACTTCATTGTTTAAACTTTTACATTCTTGAACGAAGGGCAATTGATTTGATTAGTATTCGTTGAAGTTCAAAAGGGCATGGGGTTAAAAAGACAGGAAGTGTGAGAGGTTAATTGCAAGATAAATATTTTAGCAGTTGAGTAGAATTTGTCATGGTAGTTTAAAGGGGAAACGTATAAGAAGGGCACACTTCTTATATTAAAATGACTTATATAGAGAGAAGGGATATTTGATAGTGTTGGAAACGAGCATGGTTATATTCTAAAAGGAGCACAGTTCGTTCTGGTGAATTTGTGGCATGTGCCCCTTCACCCTCGGCAACTGCTTTTCATTGTGGTTTTATGGTACCTGTAATGATACACAAAGCTGCTCCGATTTATAGAAACTCGATATGGCTTTTTTAATATGACCGCAAAAGCGCACACTTTGTAAGCGACAGTAGGAAATAAATAAAGGGGCACTTATCACTGTGCAGTTACAAGTATAAAGAAAGCAAAAGGGACACCTATCACAAGTTGGGGGAATTCTCCTTATTTGGAAGGAGCACTCATTAAACAGGAAAAGTGGCACTTTTCAGAAGAGAAAATGGCACTTAGAAAGGTAAAAGGGCACGTGTCAAAATAAAGGGGGCAGTTATCGGATTTGAAAAGGGACACTTGTCATACCTAAAAATGGGTACTTAGTTTATTATTACAAAGGAAAATGGGCACTTGTAAAAGTGAAAAGGGCATCTATTTGATTTTGATAGGGGCGTTTATCAGAGATGAAAAAGCGCATTTGTGAATGAAGAGGAAGGGCCACTTTATTACAAAAAGGAAAATGTCACATACCAGAAAGAAAAGGGGGGCTTTTTAGAAAGGAAAAGGGGTATTATCAAAGTAAAAGGGGGATATTACCAGAAATGAAAAGGGGCACTCATAAGAGGTTAAATGGGCACTAATAAAAAGGGGGAAAGCGCATTCATTACAAAGGAAAGGGGCACTTGTCAGAGTAAAAAGGGTATGTAAAATAAAGAGGGCACTTTGGGGGAAAAGTGTGTGGGGGGGGGGGCTGCGGGGGAGGGGGCTGTGTCTCACCTGTCCCCCCCTCCCACCCCGTGAGCGCCGCCTATGGTGCGAAGCTGATACCAATCCCTGCGAGCTGCGGGCTCAAGCGTCTTATCCCAATCCTGCAAAAAAGAAATTCACATCCCCCGCCCTCTCCCGTTGATTCCTGAAGCATTAACGAAGTGGTTGATATGGCTATTGCATTCTCCCGTGCATTCCACTCCTCACGTTTGCATTATTGAGAACAAAAAGATAATCGGCATAGACAGCAGTGAAAGCTTGGAACTGGCATATGCATCTTCTCCTCGTTTGAAGGACCAGAATTGAAACATACAACAAACTTACTAACAAACAGACATACAGACAAACAAACAAAATAAACAAGCAAACAGACAACATGGTATAAATTTATAACTTGCATTAGGTTTTAGTAAGGCATGCGGGGCCGGGCCTTTGCATATATTAAATGCAAAAAATCTGTACAGTGCTAAACTCCGTCAGTATTGCCATAATTATTACTTCATATTTATTTTGGTAGCTCAGATTAATTTTGTTCACCGTTGTCATAGGTTTTCACCAAATAAAGCATCACTATTTTTCTTCACTAATTTCGTTTTACTTTGGATTTGTTTTCTTTGTAGGCCTATTTGGATGCATATCTCATGTTATTATACACAGGGGCGTAGGTGCATGGGTGCGCAGGGAAGGAGCCTCACCCCTTATACAATTTTTATTTGTTGATAAATCTGTGGACTTATTTATGATTGTTTTTTCTTTCGATTGATTAAAGGTACTATGTCCCATTTGCAGGCCAAAAAAATGAAAAAGTTAAATTCCAACTGCATTTGAAAGATAATACTAATTTAGAACTTCCCTAAAAAAGGTGGGGCTTGAATATGTCTTTAAGTGGGAAAATAATGACTATTAGTTGTCAAGTAGACTTTAGGGCTATAGAGCCCAAAAGTAATAGTCTTGATTTTCAGACAATTGTACCGAATGGTCATACGTTTTATGCTGCGCAAAGATTCAATCAGTTTAATCTTGGCCATCAGAAGAAGTGGGTTATTGATGTAGACAAATGCTCATGTACCCTTTACAACTCTTTTCATGTATTTTATTACCAAAGAAGAAATAAAGCCAGTCAGTCACTCAATAGTGTCTGACAGTGAAGTCTAGCAAGTAAACGGGTTTCCTTGCGTAATTTGAATATGAGGACACCGCTAACGTTTAAATTTCACAGATAGGACATACATGACATATTCATAATTCCTGCAAAGTTCTACAGCATTTGAGGTTGGCTGCAAAAGGGACATAGTACCTTTAACGAATGCACCAACAATTTCAACATTCACAATAATATAGAAATAATGCCATTTATATGGATTTACGTCTTTTGGGTAGTTTTTTGTAGACGGTTTTATTTTGGGCGTCAGACGGGGGATATGAGGTGTGCGTTTGTAAATGTGTGTGCATGTGTGTATGAGAGAGAGAGAGAGAGAGAGTCAAGAGAACGGGGTGGAGAGAGAGAGAGGGAGAGACTAGAGAGATAATGACGGAAAGAGAGAGAGATAGAGAGCGAAAGAGAGAGAGAGAGAGAGAGAGAAGGATGGAGAGAGCTGAAAGAAAGGGTGGAGAGAGAGAGAGAGAGAAGCGAGAGGGAGAGAGAGAAAGATATAGACAAAGAAAGAGAAAGAGTGAGAAAGAGAGAGAGATCGAGATCATGCAAACTATTAATATTATATCAATGGATTACATGCTATTCCTCTTTTTATGTTATACACTAGCTCTAATTGCGGATAATCCTAAAGAGGGAGGATCAAAACGCATATAACTATATAGGCCTAGACCCCCAAAATGCACGAAGGATTCCAATGGCCTTTCAACATATTTATTCCGTTGAGGATACCATAACCCACACACCACTGTAAATTGGTCTACTAACTTCACATATTTACCACCAAAACAATCAAACTTGCGACTAGACTGAGATTGGATGCTGTTGGCACGATCCTTCGTTCCCGAGCAGAACTATAATTAGAGAGTGAGTAGACTATTATAAAATAAAATTATATTGTCGTAAATATTGATCTTTCAACTATGGTCTTTACCATTCAGTTTTTAAGTTTCTATTCATTGTAACTGTTCGCGGTGACCGTTCTTGCCTTGCCCTTGGCTCGCCTGGCTTGGCTTGCATACACAAAGCCTATTGCCTTGGCATGGGTCATGTGTGGAGAGCCTGCGTGCATGGCGCCATTGCCCAGAGACAGAGTTGTTCTTTATCTACGGTAGATGTAAGCTTTCAGCGTTAGGTTTGCATTTAGTGGGTTAAGCTTCGTCCAAACTGCATTTTTAGCTTTGGACTTTGAGTTCTTAATTTTCACTGAATTTCTTATGTTATTCATTCAGTGTTGACCATGTTGATATTATGATCAATTTGATGGTGGATGTGTGATGTGAATCATTCATGTTGTGGAATGTGGGCAGTGGTGCACTAAGATAACAAATGAGATAAATTATTGTGCAATGCCAATGGCCTTTAGGAATTAGGCCTTACCAAAACAAAATATGTATGCTTAACTAAGTAGATCTAGATCTATATGCAAATGCAGGTTGTAATTCGTTATACATACTGTGCAAAATCTTTGAATTCATGATTAGAAGTAACAGTAGATCTAATGATAATAGTAATTTAAAAAAATAAGATTAAGAAATAGTAATGGTAATAACATCTACAACAATAATGATAATAACAATAACAATAATAGTAATAATATTATAGGCTGCCATACTTACATGTATGTAGAGGTGTCATAGTCGAGTGGTTAAGTACTTTACTTGAAATGCAAAAGATGTTGGTTCATTCCCTACATTTGCCACTCCATATATGGCAAAAGCATTTGTGTTAATGATTGCCATGTATGCCCTAACAGTGACTAAATGGTAGGAATAATCCCCAGGGAGTGGAGATAGTGCACATTGTGCATGAATGAATCTGATGATCGTGTTGATAACATCTGTAAAGTGCTTAGAGACGGTAATTCGTATTAAGCACTTTATGAATTCAGATAATTATTTTCTATGTAGCACATACCACAACTAGACTTTGTTCCAATACACTGAAATGGCGAGAAAGCAAAGAAAAGAAGATTGAACAGATAGAGAATAGTTTAGAAGAGTGAGATACACTCAGCATTTTTCATAAAGTCACCAGTTAACTTTATAAATGATTTCTGAAGAGAAATGAGAAGAAATGTGTTTTAAAGTTATCAATAATATCACAATTCTGTAGTGGCATTTGATGGATATTACTCTACTACTTAGGAAACACTTTTTCTGTAATAAAAGACAAACTCCAAATTACAAACAGTGCTATTTTATGGATATTTAAAAACTTCTGAAAACAAGCTTGTCTTCATCAAAACTTGAAGATTGAAACAGATGGGGCTTCTATTATGTGTAGTGGTAGGTTTTTCTAAAGCTTTGGAGTGGCACAACTTACCTTTGTTTTTTGTGCGATAATTTTATAAGCAGCTTGTCCTATACTTAGTAAGTTATGTGAATATAGATGCAATTTAAAAGATAATAAATCAGATAAATGGTTTGGGGCTTGACCCCGGCCCCCCCACTCAGGTTTCGAAATGACCACATGCGTGTTGCCAAAATGTCCGGTAAAGGTAAAATGTAAAAAAAAGGGGGTGTATTTGACTTTCACCTGGAGATTTCTTTAAAAAGGGGGTGTTTTTCTGTCATCTCTTTGTAATTAAAAAAGGGGGTTATAAAAAAATCTTGAAGTTGAACATAAAAAAATTGATGAAATCCCTCGATCAGATTTCAGAAATTCCTGCTAGTTTTGAAAGCTCATTCAGGATTATTTCATCATGAAAAGTAAAAACATTGAGTCCCGTTGCACTCCCGTCCCAGTACGGGGGCAGTACGGACTTCTCAAAATCTGTGTGAGAGAGAGAGAGAGAGAGAGATAACAACAGAACGTATAGTCTGTACGGGGCGCTCATCATGCATATCGGGCTAGGCTCGGCATCAAGCCCGGGCATCAAGATGGGGTATGAGGCGTGGGCCCTGCCGAAATTGTCATGATTGGGACGTCTTTGACGATAGTTTGATCGCAATAGTAAAACTTTCAAACTCATTTTCCTACACCCATGAAAATGAATATGTGGGACTTGGATCTAGACCTATGTAGTTTTGTACTGTAGTGTAGGCTACCCTAATTCACACACAGCTGCATTAGTAATACTATCCTGGCTGTGTATTAAAGGGATCGTTTAACAATGTTAAATCTGAGATGCAAGGCCCTTCATGTTATTAGTGTCTGTGATATGGTGTAATATTGAAGCCCTAAAAAAAATTGTGCTTCAAAATGATCAAGAAGAAGAACTTGAAGAAGTACCAACCAGTAATGACAGCTTATATGAGATGAGAGGGGGGGGGGGGTGTCTGCATGTCCTGAGATAGGGGGGTACATTGAGCAGCGTTCCGGATTTAGGGGGGTCTCCAAGGCAGGAAAAGCCTGTGAAAAGCCCGCGAAAGGGGGGTTCGGAAATGTTGGCAGTGCTCAGATAGGGGGTCTTTTCAAAAAGAGGGTACAAGCATACGCATACCCTAAATAACACTGAGTGGGGGGGGGGGGGGCCGGGGGCTTGACCATTCAAAGCTTTGTAAAAAAAAGCACAAGTGTCATGACAGTATTTTATGCCTTATAGAACGTAATCATAACAGGCGTAATATAAGAAAATCTCTATCTTACTTTATAATTGCGGAAGACTATGACAAACAGATATGAACAAATAAATGAAACCCTTGGGCACAAGTCTTGCAGATGCATTCTGAATATGCTGCAATTTCATTATAAGTGAATCTATCAAGCCAAACAATATTCAAGTATACCGCTAATAAATGATAGACTTGGGCTGTCATGATCTGAACAGTCCTGACAAACTAGTGTGGTTTTGAGCTGCTGATATCACAGGGGATCAGATGTCCAACAACAGAAAAGAGAAGATCATCAGATTTTTACAGTCGACATTAAACATAGACCCTTTATATTGAGGAAAATAAGGTCACTGGACTTATGTCATGAACGTGGTGTGTTGTACATGTATTTAAATGTTTGATTCTTTTGATTGTACATGAAATAAAGAAGAATTTCTGCATAAATCTTCAAGATTGAAGGAAGCAGACTGCACCGAAGAAGAAGAAGAATTAAAGGAAATCAAATACTGAACAAAAACTGTTGATACAAAAATATAGGTTTACCCAACAACCATGTTATGTATATTGCTCTGTGTTTTATCTAGTTCAAAAGGTTTTAATCTATGTACATGTCTAACATTATTATTTTCTTGTTGGAATTATATTTTTGGCAACCCATACATGATTATTTGAGCCGTACAAAAAGTAACACGTGCAAGATTTGATTTGCTGTCACCGGGGCAGCGTTTCATGAAACCGACATAGGTGCAAGTTCACAGACATCCCATTGAAACGCGTGTTAAACTTAATACACACATTTCAATGGGATTTCAGTGAACTTGTACTTATGACGGTTTCATGAGACGCTGCCCTGACCCTTACCAATCACCTGGCATATGTACATTGTAAGAGCACCTTTTTATTTGAGGTATTTGTTATTTGTCTCTCAAACATTTCTTTGAATCCATGTTGATATACATGTACAGGTGTACTTCCCATTTGTTTTTCATTTTCATTTTTCATTCAGACAACACAAAGAAGAAGTTAGTAGAAGTTATAAAAAGACACTGTTTAAGACCATTAGTTTTTACTGCCTCTTTTAAAAGATCTCTAAACTAATTTGCAAATTGCTGCTGAAGGTTTAATCATTAGTTTTGTTCGTTACAGGCCAATGTCTTAAAAATTTAGTGACTCGTCGACTGAAAAAAATTGAACAATGACGGCACTGTTTTTGAATGGATAATAGTCACGACTGTATCTGTGTGTGCATGACGGAATTATAAACTTTAGGTCTTTCCTCAAAACTGTAGCTTTCAAGTTTGTTTTCCTTTAAGACCTTTAAGGTGTCAATATTGTGGACTTTCCCTTTCAAGTGATTTTATCAAGCTCGTCAGTGTCCTGTAAATTGCATTTTATTGATTCTAGTTTGACTCTAGCCAGCCACATAAGAAAACAGAGCATTATTTGAGGTTGCAAATTAACGAGTCTCTACTTATAAACACAATGTGCATAATGATGGCCCTGCTTGAGAATGGATAATACATGTAGCCATGACTGTGTCTGTATATTATTCTTAACGATATAACCCTCTGCTAGAATTTCAATTAGTGTTCATTAGTTCATTGGTGAGTTTCTTTGAGGTTGCAAATAAAAGCGTCCCTAAACACAGTGTGCATAATTTAACAATAACTCTACGCTAGAATTTCAATTAGTGTTCATTATAGTTCATTGTTGAGTTTCTAATTGCATGTACATGTATATTGTCAAACCTGCTTGGCAGAAATTTAAATTATGGTTGCCTTTATAAAAAATAAGATGCGCCGCTGTAGTGCTGTATGATTTTAATTCTTGCATATTACAATCCTTATACAATATATTTTACTTTTACTTAATGCCTATTCTGTGTGCTTGTTGTACAATGTTAGTTATTTGACATTAATATCAGTGTACATATAACTGTTTTGATTTATAGGTAAGTCCTGAATCATTAGCCTTTTAGCCAAATGTAAGAAAATTGAATCTACTTAAACCCAAAAAGTGTTTACAAAATATGTCAAATTGTAACATAGAATTTCCTTTTAAGCCATGCTTGCAGTCTAGTAATTGCATGCAAATAGATCAAGGGAATGACGTGCAACTTTGTCATTTTTAATGGAAAATCAATCCACTTATGCTTGCCCATCGAGTAGAGAGATTTAAATATTCGATGGCATGGATGCATAGTTGGGCTTAAAAGAGAAACAATACAATCCTGAATATTGCAGTGAAACAATGTGCAGTTGTCCCATTAATTTTGGTATTAATTAAAGGTGTGTACTGTACAAGAATGAGTATTTAATGTTGATTTTTAAGCTGTGTGGTACATATAGTAATAGAAGGAACATACTGTAAAACATATTAGGATATGAATATCTGGGATTTAAACTAGCAGGGATACATACACTCTTCACATACTCTTCACTCTAGTCATAGACTTCAACAAAATCACTCCAGATCCTCAAAATGTGAAAATAAAATGGATGCTAAAAAATGCACAAATACATGCATATATATCCACAGTATTTGCTACCAGACCATCAGGAAAATAATGAAGTCTGGACCCATGTTACACTCATATGAGAGATATTATCATATTTGCTCAAACACTTGTGTTGCTGTTGAATTTAGGAGTTCAAGTCTGAACACAACATACATTTGTAGATCAATCATTGCACTCCCTACTGTACCGTTGGATTACTTTCAACAATTGTACTGAAGTGCATTTTCCTAAATTGTGACAGGTTTCCTCAAATTGCCTTTGGTCATCATCGAATGCTGTAATGTACCCATACACAGTAGCACCACATCCTTTGCCTATGGCCACACCACACAGCGGAGTGGTTTCCCTGCCAGCGAGTGCACTGTAATGTGTGTGGTTATTGACTCACGAGCAGGCTTTCATACATAAACAGGCAACCCGGCCGTGTCACCTAGCTGCCCCAAAATCTGTACATTGACTCAACGTGTGGCCATGGCAAATGGGATTAATTTCACATTCAATTTCACACATAATCTGAGGTTCCTCTATACACTGTGGAAATTATGCTCAAGGGTTTCATTTATTTGTTCATATCTGTTTGTCATAGTATTCCACAATTATAAAGTAAGGTAGAGATCAGATGAAGAAGAAAACATGTTGAAAATGTTAGTTTAGCATTAAATATATATTACATACTGTATATTACAGCTCAGTAACAAATGGGTTCTTTTCATATTTATGCCCAAGGGTTTCATTTATTTGTTCATATCTGTTTGTCATAGTCTTCCACAATTATAAAGAAAGGTAGAGATGAAGAAAGAAAAAACATGTTGAAAAAGTTAGTTATCATTACATATTATATATTTTACCATTATATATTACACATCTATATTACAGCTCAGCAACAAACACAAACATTCCAAAACAGAAATGAAGCCGTTGCTAGAAACCTTGATAATGGTTGAGAAAGATTAAAATTTGCAATTCCAATAAGGGATCAGTACTGGTCATCCATTAGAGATGATTAGTTTCTCTTGTACCTGGTTGGTGAGTATCGAGTCTTTAGGCGAGAAAAAGAAGAAGAAAAAAACACCACATACTTTTAGATGAATTCTTTAAAAAAATAGCTCCTTCTTTCTTCCATTTTGTAGATTACGGGAGTGAAAATGAAGGATTTGGTAATCAAAGATTTCAGTTTTTCCCATTAGTGCTTATCCATTGGAATCCAAAGTAGTTTTTTAACTCTTTTTCATCCCATGTTCCGCATCAAACGAATAATTTGGCATCGATCATCTTGCTTACCCGTTTATTTTCTCCTTGCAGTATGAGGTTTGAAGTCATTATAATGAGTACTTGCACGTTTCGTAATGCCATGCTCATGAATTTCTTCAAGGGAGGCTGGATTTAAGGGGGAGCTCTGCAAGTTGCAATGCTTTAGACAGGTTTGGCATATTGCTTTCTTTCTAAGCTTGCCTCGTTTATCATCAGGCTCACGTAACTCCAAGCAGATGAGCATGGCAGCTTGCAGGAGACCTAGAAACTGATGGAGTCAGAGAGAGAGAGAGAGAGAGAGGGGGGAGGTAGAAAAATGGAGGGGGAGAGAGAAGGAGGGGGAGAGAGAAAGAGAGAGAGAGAGAGAGGGGGGAAGGTAGAAAATGGAGGGGGAGAGGGAGAGAGAGAGAGAGAGAGAGGGGGGGGGGGGACAAAGATGGATTGACAGAAAGACAGAGAGCAAGGGAAAGAAATATAAAAAAAGAGTAAATTGGAAAGAGAATTGACATGAGATAGAGAGAAAGAGAGAGAGAGAGAGGGGGAGGGAGGGAAGGATGGAGGGAGGTAGGGAGGGGAGAGAGAGGTAAGGAGGGAGAGAAAGAGAGGTAAGGAGGGGAGAAAGAGAGAGAGAGAGATAGGAAGACAAAGAGCGGAAGAGAAAGAGCAATATGGGCAGGGAGGGAGGGAAAGAGGAAGGAAGAAAAAACAAGGGAATGGAACACGTATGCTGGAAACATGTCGAGAGAAAACTGGGTTAGGAACTGTGTATGTGTAGGTATGCAAGTGCACACAACAGTATGGTTTGCATCAGGAAGTATGAGTTTCAAAATGTCAGGTAGAAATATGGTTTTGTCATAAAATGTTTATTGATGTGTGTGATGGATAATACCTCTGGCTTTCATGGCGATGAAAATAATCACAAGGTTGTGTGAAATTAAAAGAACAAGTAAAGGCAAGGGTGCGGATGTTCCCTTGGGAACCCTAATAGATTCATATACACCTGTATGTGAATTATACATTTTTAAATTGTATGCTCACAGAAAAAAGAGGCTCACCCAGTCAATAGTTATGCTGTAACCTTTTGCGTTGAAATGATCTCATTATGCCAGTTTTCGTCCATCTCTGAGATATTCATGTGAGCCCCTCGCTCAAGAAAGGCCAGAGCGAACTTTACCCCCAGTTTCGTGTTTGGATAAGGAAGAGGGCAGTTAGGAGCGACGTTTTGTCTTGGGACATGCGTGGGTGTGCTGGCTCCAGGTGAACGTGATCATCGCGAAAGCTCCAACGACGGGCTTGCAATTGCGGTATGCTGACATACATGTGCGAGTATGTACTTTAGTGAAAATCAAGCATTGTTCATTAAGTGATGGGATAAGAGGGATGTGAATGGAGTAATTAAAAGAGATGAAAGAGAAGGAGGGAGGGGGAGGAGAAGAGGAAGCGGGGTTAAGGAAGGAGGGAGTTAGTGAGAGAAATAGTGAGAGAGGGAAGGAGAGAAATAGAGATAGATAGAGAGGGAGAGATGGAGAGAGAGAGAGAAAGAAAGTAAGAAATTAAGAGAAGTGAAAAGAAGTGAAGAAAGAGAGAGAGAGATAGTAGGGAAGGGGGGGGGGGGAATCGAGAACACAGGAAGAGCTAGAAAAAAAGGAGAGATTTTCAGAAGCAGAAAAATAGAAAATAAGTAAACAGAGAGAGTGCGGGAGAGAGGGCGAGACATGAAAGGAAAATTAAGAGGGGCGAGGGTGATAAAATAATAGGGAGAGGAGAAAAACACAGGATAACTGGATAGAAGAAAAATTGCAAAAGATCTTGGAGAGACAAGAGGGTGATAGATAGAGGACAGAATAAACAAGAAATAGAGAGAGAGAGAGAGGGCAGGAGAGAGAAAGAGAAAGAGAGAGAGATATAGAGAGAGAGGGCGGGAGAGGGAGAGAGAGAGAGAGAGAGAGAGAGAGGGGGGGGGGGGAGATGAAATTCTGATGGATATTGGTCAATACCTACCTAACCTCTCTCTACATATAAAAAAAAGATACCTACCCACATACACACAAAGACTGAAAGAGTTGCTAAAAGACACACAAATTTTGCAATGAGAGGAAAAAGAAAGAGGAAGTGAAAATGATATGTGACAGTTTAAAGGAACACTTATACTTTTTTGAAAATATAACTTATTTGCAATGAAAGAGAGGCTGAGTTTAGTTGTAAAAGCATTTTTATACAAATCTGGCAGTGTGTTCCTATCTTCATTAGATTACTATGCAAACTACATGTACTTGTCATGTTAGATTATAAACAGGATTCATCATGTTTTCCTACAATTTTTTTTTCTTCTCCTAAAGTACGATATGATGTGTGTATAGCAATGCAACTATTTTTCTGAATGTGCCCTTTTCCTAAGGGGGGGGGGGGGGTTGGGTAGGGACAGTACAGTTAGTAAAAAATAAAATAAGTGTGTGAAATGTACAAACATGTATATATGTTTGCCATTGAAAAGATTTTCAGAGATTCTTTGGGCCCCAAAATATGTCACTTCATCATCTAATCATATATTCATTTATGATTAAACATGTCTTTTCTGATTGTTTGATAATAAATTTGATTTGTAAGAGTTAATCAGATACTAATCACTGGTACAGTTATGTTTTAATCATGTTATTTTTTTAAACAGCAGTATGGCTTACAGATATACTGTACTATCAAGTTATTATCAAAACACTCTTAATTTTTGCATGTTGTTCTACCTGTTTGAAACACCTACTAATGGTCTTCTCCAGTTACAACAATTATTGTTACTTATCTATGTAGCTAACCGCATGCTTGAGAACTTTGAACAAATCAATGCCACCTACATAAAAATCGCAGCTAGCCTCATATTACAACCTGCATCAGAAACAACAGTCTTTTTGTTTTCTTGCTGCAGAATTAGCGCACACAGAAATCTGTTGCTCCAAGCTATAAGAGAACCAGCGTAAGTCAGATAAGCAGATGCAATTTCTTCCCCTCCTTTGGGCGTTTACATGCAGGAAAGACAATAAATCGCATCAGTGGCTCACGCCTAAAGGGAAGAATGTTCCGGAGGACGGCATGGCTGTGAAAAGTGATGGTTCTAAAAGCCTTGTTTAGATGGGATTCAGTAAACCTCCTCAATTACCCGCTACAGAAAAATAAAAAAACATTTTGTATCTAAATGTAGGGTATTAGCATCAGAGACAATGGTCTTTTTATTTTCCTGCTGCAGAATTAGCGCACACAAAAATCTGTTGCTCCAAGCTATGAGAGAACCAGCGTAAGTCAGATAAGCAGATGCAATCTATTCCCCTCCTTTGGGCGTTTACATGCAGAAAAGAAGACAAATCGCATCAGTGGCTCATGCTTAAAGGGAGGAGTGGTGCGGAGTACGGCACGGCTGTGAAAAGTGATGCCTTTAAATGCCTTGTTTAGATGGGATTCAGTAAACTTCCTCAGTAATGCGCTGCAGTCACAAAAAAAAAAATTGTATCTAAATGTAGGGTATCAGAGACAAGGCTTTTTGTTCTCTTGCTGCAGAATTAGCGCACACAAAAAATCTGTTGCTCCGAGCTAGAGAGAAGCAGTGCAAGTCAGATAAGCAGATGCAATTTCTTCCCCTCCTTTGGGCGTTTACATGCAGGCAAGACGACAAATCGCATCAGTGGCTCACGCTTAAAGGGAAGAACATTCCGCAGAACGGCACGGCTGTGAAAAGTGATGGTTTCAAAAGCCTCGATCAGTTGTGATACAATAAACCTCGGTATTCAATTCTATTCAATTCTATTCAATTCAAATCATTTATAAATAATTTGAATCGGTAATCTGATGCGGCCACATAAAAATCCATTTTTTATCTAAATAAAGGGTATCAATGGATCATTCCTGCAGGCAAAGAAGCTTGCTGAGGACTGCAGACTGAAAAGTGATGATTTTAAAAGACCTCCCCAGACATGGCACATGGAATTGCCTAAAGCCAGGATAATAATATGATTGCAGGGCCCTTAGGAAGAACACTATTAACACTGATGAGGCTACCCTGGGTCAAAAAGATATACATGTATTATTATTATTATCATTAAAGTAATCACAATGACTAAATAGGACCCATTTTGCATCTTAATGAAGGGCATTAAAGGGAAAGATCTTGCCTATGATTATGGCAGACTGTGAAAAGGGAATATTTTAAAGCCCTGTTCTAACATGACGTATGAAATTGCCTCTAAAAAATAAATCACTGTAGCAAAATAAAGACATGTTAACTTCTTAAAAGTAAATGAATAGGTATTTAGGTTGAAAAGAAGAACTACGTAGCTGCGCATGCAAAAGCCTGTTCATGAAAGTGTAATTAACTACCTTTATCTGTGTGTTATGGGATATATACAACTGTTAAACACACTATGCTATTTATATGTATACCATTTTATTTTGGAACAATGATTTTTTTCTTCATTTGTTGATTTACCATATCATGTGTGAAAAAACCCTGTGAATAATGTGTAAGAATCTAGACTGATGTGCAATTATGTATAAAGCCTTTTCCTCTACAGCTCACTAAACCCCAATGGGTGTAATTGATCAGGAATTTGAGCTAGTAGCCTGTACATGTGTACCTTGCTGTCTAATATTAAAATTGGCTCGCTAACAGACCGTAGAAATACATGTACATGTTGTTTATCATTTTAAAGCTAACAATTCTGTTTCTAACAGTATCCTCTTGTTTGAGAATACCAGATCTTCTTGTGCAAAGAAAACAACTTACTTATGTACATCTAATCAACTTGAAGATGAATTATAAATTCAGGAGCAATTTGTGGAGTATTGTAAGGAATGAAAGGATACATGTTATACAGTGATAGATACGTGCATAAAACATCATCCAAACATGTGACTTTTTGAAAATCAAAGCATACTGATTTTGTGATACTTTTTTAGAGCGTCATCATATTTCAAATTTAAAGAAATTTTTCTTCTTCTCACCCCTTTAACTTTTATCAACACTGCTGATTACTTTCAATCTTTCTTAATAAGAAACAGTACTTCACTAGATTTCTTCAAAAAACAGCTGAAAACTTACCTGTACAACTCCTCTTAAATTGTTGATAGTTTAAAGGGAAAGTCCACCCCCAAATAAGTTTGTTTCGATAGAGGCAGAATAATAAGAAAATCAGGTGAGTGAAAGTTTGAGCAAATTCTGAATGAAAATAAGAAAGTTATGAATTATTGAAGTTGTGATCAATCAAATACAAATTGGCAACTCTGTGACTTATTATACGAGCTCTCCTTCATTTGCTTTGTGCATAATATTCCATAAAATCCTGTTTTCTTCGTTATTGATGACGGAATATATATTTGTTCCTTGCAGGGGGAGTATAGAAACATATTTGCAATTATTATATTTAGGGTGCATGTATGGTTGAAATTTTTCTTGAGGGAAAATGAAAATTTTAGATTTTTTTAGTACTGAGCAAATGGAAGTTGAGCTCGCATGATACGTCATAGAGTTGCCAATTTGTGTTTGATTGATCAAAACTTCAAAAATCCTAACTTCCTTATTTTTAATCGGAATTTGCTCAAACTTTCACTGACTCGTTTCTCTCATTTTTCTACTCCTATTAAAACTAACTTAATTTCGGGGTGGACTTCCCCTTTAAGAGACAGGGCCTTGTAACCTTTGGAAAAGGCGCTATATAAATCCAATTATTATTATTATTATTAATACAACTTTATCTGCAAAACAAGGAATTTTCCTTTAATAATTAGATCAATTCACAGTGTACCAATATCAATTGACCTCAAGGATTATTTCATCTTTATCTCTGTCTAATCCATCTTTCTCTTCTTCTATTTCCTCCCTCCAGCACCCAAGAAGGATAAAGTGAGAGACGGGATTCCTTGTTTTTTCATTGAGCAAAGCATTCCAAATCCCAGAAATCCAAGATGGCTGGCATGGCAGCAAAGATGATTCTCGGCAACAAGCTGAGTAGCGTGAAAGGTAAGAACCTCAATCGTGATATTGTTCCCTTGGGGAAAATTGAAGGCTTTGCAGTGGAAATACTTCTTTAATACGTATACGTTGATAGTAATAACTGATTTGTGCTACTATATAAATCACAGTCATTCAAAAATTCAGCTCAAATTCACTGCCGTGAGGAAGATATTTCTCAAGGCAAAGATCCTCGTATTAGCAACTGTTTTTTCACAATAAACCATCTATTATCCTTAATATGAACCCTTAAATCGATGCCTTGTGGAGAATTCCTTGTGTTGCTGATTAATAGAGGCAGTTTTCTGTGGAATTTCTGGTTTGGTGCTTTGAGTTACAGATACAAACAGTTTTCTGTAATAATACTTGTAATACTTCACAATGTTGGAATTATTAGTGAAATTGTGTTACATAACTAGTAGTTTTTCTGTAACAATTATTATATCTAGATAGATATGTTTAATTAAGATGTAATTGGGTGGTGTGTCTGATGAAACAAACACCAATTAAAGCCAGAATAACTCATAAAAATACTAACAATTAATAAAATATCTCACTGCATTAAATAGCAGAAGCAGTAAACATGTAATGTATGCCATAAACATGACATCTGATAGTAACATAGTACGCTTATCTATTTAATGAATTTACAAAGTAAGTATATCCAATACCTGTCTTGGGTTGAATTTGACATGCTTGTTAGCCACTCAACTGTGTAACAATTGCGAACTATGGAAGATGAACATGTGAGGATCTCAACATAAACTTGTGCCATTCATCAAACTTTTTTTGATAATGATAATATGGTGAATTTTTACACGACTAATACTATGCTTCTAGGCGCCATGATGCTGATGTTGTCGTAGCAGCCATTAGGTGAAGCATAACTTGTTTCGCTATAGAGAGCTAGGACAACAGCACCAACATTACAATGTTACATAATTCATAATATAAATACTGGTATGATATGAACTACCAAAATAGAAGCATAGATAGAGAAAACAGGAAGTGAGTTTCTTTATAGTGGGTTTATAATTATAGGGATTGTATAATAACTTTTTTTTACATGGCTTCGAAGATGTGTAGGGATTGAGCATTTGGAATATGGGTCCTAGCATCTGGATATGACAAACAATTATTTGGTTTGATTGATTTGATTTGATTTGATTTGAAAAGGTATTTATTAAAAACCACATTGCAGCTCAACAGTTGAATTGAGTGGAAAATACATCATAACAATTCAAATAAATGCAATACACATTAAATATGATACAATTTGACATGAAGACTTATACATAATCAAAGAGAAATACATTGTAGGCATAGCATGTAATTATTTTGAATGCCTAGGCTGTAGTTCATGTTTGGGAAGCTTGGTTTCTGGTCTTCACTTAAAACTGATAGCAATCTAATGTTAATGCATACTAAATACCTTTTTTCTACCGCAACATTCATAACGGATCAAGCTACCAATCTACCGAACTGCAGGTATAATGGTGAAATCATATGGAATAAACATGAAAGATGTACCATACGATCTACCGCAAGCCGGTGGAATTCATTGACCAAATTTCCAGACGAGGGCTCTGAGAATTGATGCATGTAATGTAGAAAGCAAGGTGATCGCTGATCAAGATGATTCTGAAGATAGCTGCTTAATCCTTTCACACAAGAGAATACTTTCACACAAGAGAATACTTCATGTATTGGTCACATAAATTAGGCCAATACATGTAACTCAATAGGCCCGTTACACATAACAATTAGTGCGATTTGGATCGTGACGCAAAGATTGATTTTGTTTGGCAACCATTCACACATAGAGAATTCTCGCTCTATGGCAAAATTCAATTTTTAAATCTCACTTTTTTCTGTAGGTGTGAACGCCCCTAATATAGACTGCATGATAAATTATGGTCATTTGAATGGGCTGCAACAATGCTGGATGGCTAAAAGGACGTTTAGCATTGTTTAGTACAAGACTCGGATCGGTATGATGGTTTCATAGAAGACTTGATATGTAAATCAGGTAGAACTTGAGAGTAATACAAAAGACCTTTTATTCTAGATAATAGTGTACACCTACAACAAAAGTCCTCTCGTGTGAACAGCTCCTACATGAACTTGTATGACTTCAGGCACGACCAGATTAAAGAAATACAGGTATGACCTGGTGTTTACTAAGACCTCCTAATTAAAATTGGCATTTATGGACTATAAGATCTTACAACCTGCTTTTAGAAAGTATTACCAGGATTTGCTTGACATATAGTGAAAATTGAATCTCTGATTATATTTTATGCTTAGTTGATTCCTTTCTTCATCTTATAAAAGTTCCAGATGCAGTTGTTAGCCTAGAGATAGAGGCCGATTTATGGGGTTCAAGATGACAATAATCCTTCTCATCTATTTCAAAGTAAATTACCAAAGTTTCCAGGGCATGTTTCTTAATATGAATTTGTCCCGGTAATCCCCGGAAAAAAGTAAGAAAAAAAAAGCTCTAAATCCTCGCACCTCGGGATATTATGATATAAATGATGTACTGTAGTTCCATGGTGCCAATGTAAGTAGGTTGAAGTTTGCTAGATCATATCAAGGTTAAAGACTACATGTAAATTATGAGATGACTTGAAATTGAAATTGGTCAAATGTCCAGAGCCTACTGTAGGATTGGACTGGATGATAGAAGGGGCTTTGATAGTAGAGGGGGTTATTTTCCCAACTAAACTTCATTCAATGAACTATATTTCCGTTCTGTGGCAAGTTGGGCTGTTCTTGTTGCTTGATCTTCTCAATTGAAAGTGCTCTCGATATCATTTTCATATGAAGATACTCCTCTCAACATGTTACTTCATATCTAATGGGTAGAGCCTTTAAAACCAAGAAGGGAAAACCCCTGTTCTGTTTCATCACACACACACACCTCCAGAAAATCCTCGGTCATCCATCACAGGGCGGATGTGATTTGCATAATGGTCTAGATTGATGCATTGCCATTGTATCGTACTGCTGCTTCTTAGGAACGCTGTAGGAAACAATATCCCTGATTAGTGCCTTGAGCATCCCTGGGGTGAAAATATGTTTATGTAATGCTGCTCATTACTTCACTAGTTGAGTTCTTAATACACTAGTTGAGTTCTTAATTCACTAGTTGAGTTCTTAATTCACTAGTTGAGTTCTTAATTCACTAGTTGAGTTCTTAATTCACTAGTTAAGTTCTTAATTCACTAGTTGAGTTCTTAATACACTAGTTGAGTTCTTAATTCACTAGTTGAGTTCTTAATTCACTAGTTGAGTTCTTACTTCACTAGTTGAGTTCTTGATTCACTAGTTGAGTTCTTGATTCACTAGTTGAGTTCTTGATTCACTAGTTGAGTTCTTGATTCACTAGTTGAGTTCTGTTGCAGAGGGTGCTACACAAAATCATTTTTGTGTGAGATAATGAAAAACTGAGTATCAAATTCGAAAGAATATACAATTTAAATGACAAAATCATCTTTCTTTGATCAAAATGGGTTCAGAGAAGACTGAAATATCCATAAATATAACCATTTCTAATATTTGTGTACCACCACAAATATTCAAGAATTTGAACCAGCCTTTGAAAAAAAGAAATAGCCGCGCCTTATACGTTCTATTCCAGTCAATGGCGATGTTAGCTTTTTGTTTGCTTTTTGGTGTTGGCTATAATACGCACAACCAGTCGGCCCGTGTAATTAATCAATTAACGTTCACCATATTTCTTTGAAAGTGGAGCTGAATTGGTATGATCGTATTGGCTAAATTTCATACATTTTGGGGTCTAAAATTATCTTCATTGCAATTTCAGGTCTTAAAAGAGCACTAGAAATGTCATAAACAAGAATAGCAATAACCATGCACTTTGAAGGCATTTGCGGTCTGAAACAAGAACTCAACTATCCCTTTACATTTCATGCTGTTCATTCAGCAGATACTGTACATACTACATCTAAAGACATGATTGGTATACAACAAAATAGAAGAATAGCATTGAAGCATTCAAGAAGAGTTTGAATTTAGGGGGGAGTTTGCTTCGAATCTGTCACATTTCATTTTCTGTCATTGTGAACAAACTTTAAAGCGCGTCTGTACCAGTGTGGACAGGAGGGATTAGACCACTCAGTGAGGTCACTGACAGGTGGCTATCTCATCAACTCAGCTCTCAATTAACATAAGAAAAAGAGGATCATGAGGGACCAACAGGCACCGATTAGGCATTGTTTTCTATATAGAGGGAGCAAGTAGCTACAAGTAGTACAGTGGGCCTTTAAGATATCATCAAAGAGAAGAGATACTTGTAGCACTCTAGATTGATTGAAACAGCTGCATGCCTACAGCAGCCACGCCATCACGTCGATCATTACAAAACATGAAAGATAGTGTTTGATCACCATATTCAGTACAGGCATCAAGTCATACATGTAGGTCTTTAGATTATCATAAACTTGCCTTTTCTGCTTATAACCAAAATGTACAAACCAGAATCCATTTGTAAAATCCAACTTCTCGGAAAGGGAAAAGGTTTGGAGTACAATAGGTTAGTATATTTTTCATGAATGAACGATACATACATGTATGCACAGTTAACTTGTCACTAAGAAGAAAAAACACATTTATTTTATTATTTAAATAGGTAAAAAAACAGGCTTTTATACATGGTAAATAGGGGCTTATTTTTTATTTATTTGATCACCGTCAAAATAGAACTTTAAACTGTTATCTGAAGTCTGTTAAATTGTAAAAAAGAAGAAAAAAAGTTTTTGAAACACTAGTTTTAAAAAGGTATTTGTTATCAAATGATATCAGGAACATCTGACTAGTTGATCCTCCTCAAAACAAAATTGTAATCTGTTTGACATTTTGAACTATTTTTCTGGCTTGCACATTTATCAACTCGACATGAGCTACCAAGTGGAAACAGTGACGCCCGAAAACTACTGGATGCTTGACTTATCTGAAAGTATTTGTTATTGTCTTTGAAAGAATTCGCCTTATCATTTCCTTTCCTTTGGGTAACGTTTATAAAGTCCCTGTTCCCATCGGTTGATAATGTCAAGTATCTGTACCTTCAAATTGTGAGTCCCTCGCGTCAGGTTAATGTATTCTATACTCCAAGCCTTTCTGAACCAGTAAGTGGAGCATGTCAAGTAGTCTTGATGGCACAGACCCTTGTATAGCTCGTGAGAGTGGTCTGTGATCAAAGACTAATAGTAATAGAATAGAGATATTTTTCAAAAGATAGAAATGTTCAAATAATAAAGTGAAGGGCAAGGTCAAATCCATCTTCATATATGTGAACTTGCTAACTAATACACAAATATTGTAATAATAATAATGAAAATACAGCATTTGTTATGCACCATCGATCTTGTAAACTATTCTGAGGCGCAGAGGGATAGAATTAGAATGAGTTACATAGAGAAATGAGAAGGAAAAAAAAGGGAACTGAAAGTTGATTTAGTCTTTAGTGAGTCTTTAGTGGAAGAGGGGTTGGAAGGGGATCAGGATTTCCACCCCCCCCCCCCCCCCAATTGATATTGAAGAGAACACATTTGATAACCATGTGTTCGAAGTGAAAGTTGTTCTTTTTCTGAAGTTTGATAGATTTATGGGGATTATTTACATGTAATCAATTTGAAATGTTTGTGGATTATCTACATCTATACAGTTGTATACATATATTTTACTGTTTGACTTATAGCATCTGATTGCCTGATAAAGATCCAGAGATATCATTCCCAAGACTTCACACATGTAAGCACAGTCTGGGAATTCAAATTATATGAAATCGATATTAGAGGAATATTGAGTGTACATGTAATCCAATTCCCAGGAGACACATCATCATCTTAGAGCCAAAAGGGCATTGATTCTATGTAAATCTTATGAGTTAATGGCCCTTCTAGCTATCAACATATTACAAGTGATTTGATATTAGATCTCTTTATTAATGACAAGCTGATGCAAATATTAACCTCATTGAATTCATACATATATTAAGCATACTGCTCTATAGCATGTCTTTATATAGATCCTACCAAGATGATTAAATCCCTTACAAGGAGTGGGTGTCACTTTTCTCTATTGGAGATGCTACCATATGGTCAGGTTCTTACTGGAGTCCTCTCACTCTCTCTTGCTCTCTCTCTCTCTCTCTCTATCTTGTTCTTTCTCTCTCTCTTGTTCTCTCTCACTCTCTCTTGTTCTCTCCCTCTAACTATCTCTTGTTCTCTCTCTCTCTCTCTCTCTCTCTCTCTCTCATTCTCTCTCTCTCTCATTCTCTCTCTCTCTATGTTCAGTCTGTCTGTCCGGATTCTTTTTCTTAGTATGAAGATGGCTATTTCACTCACAGGGAGTATGTGTCACTTGTCATTCTGTGAGATGGAACCATATGGTCAGAGTCTTGCTGGTAGTTCTCTCAATCTTTCTTTCTTCTAGTTCTCCAGCTCCCCCTCTCTTTGTATATCCCTCCTCTGTGTGTCTCTGTCTCTGTATGTATGTCTGTCTGTCTGTACACATTCTGTTTCTTAGTCTCAAGATGGTGAAGCTGGCTCATAAGGAGTGGGTGTCACTTTTTTTCTAATCTATATACTACCATATGGTCACAGTCTTGCTAGAATTCACACTCTTTCTAACTCAATCACTCTCTTTCTCTCTCTCTTTCTTTGACTCTGTCTGTCTCTAGTTTATCTCTGTTTCTTTCTTCCTTTGTCTTTCCTTGTGTCTCTCTTTCTTTGTCTTCATCTCTGTCTCCCCCATCTTTATCTCGCCATGTCCCTGTCTCTTGATGTCTTTGTCTCTGTCTCTCAGTCTTTCTCTTTTTTGTCCTTCTGTTTCTGTCCCTGTCTAGCGGTCCTCATATCTGTCTTTATCTCTTTCCATGTTTGACTCCCTTGTTTCTGTTTCTCTCTCTCTCTCTCTCTCTCTCTCTCTCCTTTGTCTTCTTTTGTGTTTAATCTCTATCTTAAATAAAATTATATATGGGGCATGTCAAGTCATTATCACCATTATTTTCAATCTACTTTTCTTTGACATAAAAAATCTCACTATCTATGTCCGTTATATTGGCTTATGTTCTTCTAACCCTTTCTGGCACCCCTCTTAACCTTTATCTTTTAGCTGTCCAGGGGGCATTGGTTTCATTTCTTTGTTCTATACTTTCCCATATTATCGCTTTTATTTTTCATTCTCTGCAGTTCACATTTTCCATTTCATTTTCATGTAATCTGCAGGCTTGTGTTTCTGACTCCAAATTAATCTTTCTTTCGAGCATTACATGTTAAATGAGTTGACCATCTGTTTCTTGATTGCTCTCTTTCTTCCCACCCCCTCTCTCTCTTCCCACCCCCTCTCTCTCTCTCCCTTTCTCTCTCTCTCTCTCTCTCTCTCTCTCTCTCCCCTTCTCTTTCTCTCTCCTTCTCTTTCTTTCTCTCTCTCTATCTACATGTATCTACCTCTCTCTCACTCTCTCTCTTTCTATCTCTTTCTATCTCAATCTCTCTCTCTCTCTGTCTCTTACTCTTACTCTTACTTTTTTTTTTCTCTCTCCCTTTTATTTTTTTCTCTCTCTGCCTTACTGTATTTCACCCCTTCTCTCTTAGTCTCTGTACATGCCCTCATGTTTTTAATTCATCAATTCAACAATATATTACCGTCTCTGTATCTCTCCCTTTCTCTCCCTTTCTCTCCCTCTCATTTACATCTAGATCTGCTATAATATTCAGTGTCCTGACAACGCATCAATATCTAGTCTTGATATTCAGACCATGCATGTATATTTGTTGGCTGTCAATATTATATTGACTGTTTGGAGCCAGAAGGGTGTTAACTAGGTGTTAAAGTATATGAGTTAATGCCCTTCTGTTTCCAAACAGATGATATGCAGTATGCTATCATGAAGCTAGGCTGACATTTGTTGTGTAATTTATTCTCTGAAAGCCTTGTTTTAGTAAGTGTGGGCCTGCTTACACATTAGCCAGGACAGTTCATCGCTTGGATCTTTTATTTCATTTGTTCATTCATTTCCATCTTCATATAAAAACAATAGATCATTACAATATTATATACAAATAAAAAAAAATACATGCAATCATACATGTTAACAGTATTAAAAGAGACTAAAATTTACCAGTCGAAAATGAGAAAATGGGAACTAAAATAAGGCTGAAAGGCCTTGTAAAATAAGTTCCCTAACCAACATCTTTAATCCTTTCACACATGTACATCCTCATTGATTGTACATGTGCTCAATCATATCTATACTCAGTAGTAATTCAGGATTCAATGGCATGTGGGGGGGGGGGTGTACACAAGTCTGAACATTTCTGGTACAAACAAAAAAGTAATAAAAAGGCATTGGTTTTGTTGTGTCATGTTTGGCAAAAACGACAAAATAAAACAAAACATAACAACAACATGCCACAAAAGATCATCAGCCCACGGTTCTCCTTTTCTTTCTTCTTTTCACCCCCCTCCTGGTACCCCTTGATCCCCCACCGATATTTCAAATTTTATAAACAGTAGGCTATATGTTCCCGGTTCTCATACCCATTAATAGACAACTAAATAATGTTGTAAACATCAGAATCTATGGTCCAAGTAACAAGCTGTATTGGATTGTTTGTCAGTTATCTTCAGCTGTCATTCCAGACACCATAGCTGACTTTTACAAAGTGCTTAAAAACAATGTTGGGCGCTTTAGAAGAACTATTATACTTATGACTTCATATTCAATTCAATTCAATTCAAGGTTTATTAACAAAAATACAGAATAAAATAATACACATGCTGCAGCAAAAAAAGTTAAAATATATGTGTTTACAACCATCAAGGATATATATCAATAGAAAAAAAATATCTACACTGTATTCACAAAACATAATCGTACCATGAAACCATAACAGTTATGGTACTGGTCTGATTAAAAAGATAACTGTTTATATATTTTCTTGTATGCCTACTGATTACTTGTTTTGTAGTACATCTGCAGTGTACGGTAGCTACTACACTTTCATTGAAGTTGTATCCAATCAACACTAATTAACTATATCATTTTTACAAGCTTTTACATTTTTGGGAAGAAAATATACAACTTTAGTTGCACAATCTATAACACTAATTCATATATCGATACATTAGTAAAAAATTAAAAATAATGAAAATGTATTGTCCTTTGACATGCATGCGATTGTATGGAACCAGAAATGCTTAAAGAAAAAGAGATTAACACAATGAAACATGATAGTAAGTATTCTCACAGGATTACATTGTATTCAGAGTCTGAATGAAAAGACTATGCTTGTCCGCGGTGTCACTTCACACAGTGCAGTACAGCGGGCCTGTGCTGTGCTGCCAATAGCGGGGTGCCCAGATGGCAATTAATATTCATGAGTCTAAGAGCTCTCTACATGCCAACTCAGTCTGAGCATATTGGATTCAGCTTGAGACCAGGCGTGTTGTGTTCTGTACCATGGCTGCGTTATTAGGTGAGTCGATCTCGATCGTTTGCATCTGGTTCAAGAACCATAACGTTTGGAGAATATTCAAGTGGCAATATAGAAATATGGCTAAGTCGCTTTAATGTATTTGTGTTTTGCCTGGGGGTACTTTGATCAAGTCTTGAGATGCTTGTCAGATTGTTAAAATCTAGGTAGTGCCGTAAAGTGCTTCTTTAAGATGATGCAGAGTAGAATGTTTATATTATTATACCAGTGCCAGTAGTTGGGGGTTTCAGGTGAAAGTGGTCGTTGGAAGTAATTTAGAGTTTGAAGGATATGTGTGTTCTTAGTTCTGTGTGATACCATGGGCCTGCAACCTAGTATGACGGCCATGCTCAAATTATGATAAGAGATAATGTATGTAGTAAGGAAATTATTGATTTTCTAACATATCAACTTACTGACGTACCAGATCTGTGTGCATTCCCCAATGGGCAGATTGCCTCGTTTGAAGTTGCAAAATGGGAGCATTTAATGTGCTCTCATTATATAACTCCAAATATTTTTCAATTAATTTGAGTGAGTTGAAACTGTTGTATCAAAGTGATGTTTTTATTTCTCCAAACCTAATATAATATTTTGTTAAGAGCAAGATTGAAAGTGCTCTAGTAACGAAAACACTGCGTGCAAACATGCTTTTATACCAATTGATCTGTACAGTCTTTAGGTATTTCTTTGAATTAATTGCGCTTATTGCATGTCAGTCTTTTTAAAAATAATCTTTGTTCTTTTGAAATGATATATGAATCAGAATCAAATGGACAAACATTCCAAGAAAATTCACAATATTAAACACTGTCACACACATCATACACTGTTGAAGACATATCATCCATCAGTTTGGAGCCAGGAGGGCGTTATGTCATATACTTAATCATACAGTTAATACCCTTCTGGTTCTGAATAGACAATGTATTCTTCTAGACATATTGTACTGCATAGTCTGCTGCTGATATTAACCAGAAAGGCTTTAACTCTGTATAGAATGATATACGACCCAATAGCATTCTGTGTCTGGCTGATTATGACTAAGTATTTTTGCTCGCCAACTGCGAAAGCAATATGCCTCGATACGGTGGTGATAAAGCATGGTTGACTGACCACATTATATCCTGCTGTTTATACATCCCCCAATGCAATATGCATTTGGCGGAGTGGTAGGCATAATGGTGGATTGATAGTTTTATGTCTATGTTGCAATATTATTGCCGACAACATATGATTTGAATTTGAAGCAAGTCAATAGATGTGTCATACTTGACTTTGAAGGAGACTGTCACCAATTTATATTTTGCTCCTTATTTTTTAGGTTTCATGCTTTTATCTGATTAAAAATCAGCTTCAAAAGTAAGCTTTGTCATGAAAGATATATTTGCAAGTTTAAGGACTATAATTGCCCTCTATAGGCTATCCAAATCAAGAGAAAGGCACTATGAGAGTAGGCTAGTAATGGAAAATCTTGAAATGAAAACACCAAGATAACTTAGATGTATATGCAGGTCCCCCCCCCCCCCACTTTGAGAAAAAACGAATCTCCTTCTGCATGGTCTGTATGTCTCATATCAGAAGGGTATCAACTCATATTCATTAATGCAGAGTTAATGCATATCTTGCTCTGAACAGACATTGTAGTGTTTTGTAGACACCAGACACACTTATCACAGGCACTAATGTGATGTAGACCAGTAAGTGATTGGGGGAGGCCAGAGGGGACAAGGCAATATAGATGTTGCACGATCTTCATGGTTACTTGTACCCAAGATATCTGGTACCAAAAATATATGATACCCCATTTTTTCAGACCCAGAAGGGCATTAAATCTTCAGGGGGGGGGGGGGGGGGGGGAGGGGGTGTTTCACGAAGACTAAGATCAACTTTAAGTTGCTCTTACTATGTCTGGCCATTTATGTCACTGTTTGCTCTCATCATTATGATCTTTAGATAATATTTTTATGCCTCCGCCACCGAAGGTGGTGCCGGAGGCATCATGTTTTCGGGTTGTCCGTCCGTACGTCCGTCCGTCCGTCCGTCCGTACGTCCGTCCGTCCGTACGTCCGTCCGTACGTCCGTCCCGTTTGACCGTTATCACAATATCTCAAGAACCATTTAAGATTTAAACTTAAGACTCGGGAATAGTATTTATCACCATAGGAAGACGATCTGATTAGATTTTGGAGTACATAGGTCAAAGGTCACAGGTCACAGAGGTCAACTTATGAAATTCCTTGTATTGAGTTTGTTAGCGCGATATCTCAAGAACCATTTGAGATTTAAACTTCAAACTTAAGGATAGTATGTATCACCATAGGAAGACGATCTGATTAGATTTTGGAGCACGTATGTCAAAGGTCAAGGGTCACAGAGGTCAACTTATGAAATTCCATACATTGAGATTGTTATCATGATATCTCAAGAACCACTGGAGATTTAAACTTCAAACTTAGTGATAGTGTGTATCACTATAGGAAAACAATCTGATTAGATTTTGGAGCACGTATGTCAAAGGTCAAGGGTCACAGAGGTCAACTTATGAAATTCCATACATTGAGATTGTTATCATGATATCTCAAGAACCACTGGAGATTTAAACTTCAAACTTAGTGATAGTGTGTATCACTATAGGAAAACAATCTGATTAGATTTAGGAGCACGTAGGTCAAAGGTCAAGGGTCACAGAGGTCAACTTATGAAATTCCATACATTGAGATTGTTATCATGATATCTCAAGAACCACTGGAGATGTAAAAACTTCAAACTTAATGATAGTGTGTATCACCATAGGAAGACATTCTGATTAGATTTTGGAGCACGTAGGTCAAAGGTCAAAGGCCACAGCGCACATTATGAATGCAAAAACAGCTTGTGATCGCGTTATCTCAAGAACCGATTGATGGATTCATGCCAAAATTAGGTCATGTTTGTTCCTTGCAGAGCCAATGAACTGAGTAGATTCTTGGTTCATAAGGTCAAAGGTCAAAGGTCATGGGCCCATTATGTATGCAAAAATAGCTTGTGAACGCATTCTCATTAGAACTGACAGATGGATTACTATTTAACTCAGAACATCTTGCAGAGCCAATGAACTGAGTAGATTTTATGGTCATGAGGTCAAAGATCAAAGGGTCATATATGTATATGAGAAATTGCTTGTAATCACAATATTCTGAGAACCTGTCAATGGATTACCATTGAACGTGAATTCAATTTTTTTTTTCTGTTTTGGTTTGTAAAATTGCTCTATAACGGAGGCATCATTTTCGACTGCGCGCAGTCGAATTCCATCTAGTTTCCTTCTATAATGAATTATCAAAAAATGTGAATTCTGTGGATTTGTGACCATGACTTGTACCTCCCTTGAGAGACCAATGCCATTAAATGGTGAGAGCAAATAGTGGCATGAATAGTCAGCCATAGTTAAGTCCAACTTAAAGTCAATCTTAGTGTTTGTGAAACACCCCAAGGTTGCTTTGCTAAATGCCCTTCTTGCGCTCTCAGCACACATTGTGCAAGAGATTGCAGGAGTGCACTCGATACAGATCTCGTAAAACAATCCTACGAATGGGTTAGTGAAACAGGGCATAAAGGGGTGAAGGTCGTCATGGGAGTTTGGGACTCATCATGTATTGCTTCTGTATTATTCATACGGAATGCATAGAAGCAGAAATATGTAATCTCACTCTAAATGCATGTCTGTGGAATTTGAAGGCCAGAGAAGTCGTCAGCTTCCCGCAAGAAGGCTGTAAGGGCTGTGCATTGTCAATGTCAGTAACGCCTTCTTCCGGGCAGCCTAGGATATCTTTGTACATGCAGCTGAACATCTATTTTCTACGAACCCTCCTCCTTTGCACACAAGTCATAAATATTTGAATACGATACAAAACAATCACATACCAATAATAGCATGTAATACACATGTCGTGATGATGATAATACCAAAAGTGGCTTCTTGTAGCTATAGTCTAGTGATGCACATAGCATTGTAATGTATGGTTTTATAAATGTACTGTCTAAATGTCTGCAACCCCCTAATTTCCACACTTTTTAATATATTTTTGTGTAGGCACCATACAAAACAACCACACACAAAATGCCATTATCATTAGGCTAATTGTCATAGAGATTGAACACTTGTACATGTAAAATTGCCTCTTGATAATGACAGTAATTATAGCTTGTCTTCCTTTGTGTTGCTGATGTCCGTGACACTGTGACGCTTCCATTGCTCCAATGAAAGGATGATTTTGCATTGTTTAATAGGGGAGGGGCAATTTGTTGTCATGGTATTCATGAGAACAAGAGAAGAGGAATTATTGAAAACTATAGAGAAATCCATTATCCAGCTGGAATGGCAGTCCGGATCAACCATTAATGGCCCATGAATTGTAAATGTTTTACCAAACATTAATTTTGAATTGATGTGAAAGTTTTGTGAGTGTAGGGCTTATGGATGCAGGTTTGTGCTTTACGCTTCAAAACAGCTCTTAAAGAACATCCATTATGAAGTCATCAATATAAGTAATTAGAATATTTATGTATTAATGGTTTTAGGATTTCAGCATTTTAAGAGCTGTATACGTGACCAGAGGCAGAAGAAGATATCAATTTTGGACACCTTGAAGTGCACGTTTTTGTATTTTATGCATAGAACATGTAGTTATGCATAAGATACTAGGGCTATACTTTTGCATGATTTTGGAGACCAGCATCAGGCAGTCACTTTAGTTATTTAGTCAAAGTTCCCCAAATCTGTTCATCTGATTCCTTCAAACCATTACTCTTGCGATTAATTGATCTGAGGTAGATGTAAACTCATCAGACATAATCTCTGTAATTTACTTGAAAACACTTTATGAATTGAGAACCCAAGGAGTAATCAATCTGAATTTAATGAAAAATCAGTTCTAGGATGTTTAATTTTTGTTATCGTAATTAGATGATCTGTAGTAGATGTAGACTCATCAGGTATTTTTTTAAAGCAGATGTTTCTGCTTTTATTGATAAATCAAATATAAAACATTCAAATAACAATAATAGTATATTATATCATCGATTTACATAAAGAGTGACAACTTAAATACACACAAATAAAAATGCATAATTGAAAGCTTGAAAGTATAGAGGTAAATCAAAACAAGTAAAAATATTCAAGATAAATGCAGAGGCCAACTATCATAGCAAGTTGGTCTGCATATTATACATTTTAAATCAATTTTATCGTTTGTTGATTGAGGGCCCAAGCAGTAGTGACTCTGAAGTTAATGACACAAAATTGGAGAATAAAACAGTTTGTGTCATGAATAGATGATCTCGGTAGATTTAAACCTATAACCTCCTTTATATATTATCCGTTTGGAGCCGGAAGGGCGTTAACTAATATCATTATAAACATAAATGCTTGTCTTGTTCTTGTTCCAAATAGACGATATGAAACCTATTAATTTTTGTATTGATGGCTCGAGAAATGTTGTACTTGTTTTATAAGTAATCAATCTTTGGTAGATGTAAACTGATTAAGCGGAATCTCAGTTCTCACATATCTATTTTACTTGTATTATATCTAATTGATCCACAGTAGATATAGACTCTCATAATTTAGGCAGAACCTACTCATTCACTTCATTCTTTACATACTAACAAAGTATGAATCTCTCGTGGTAAACCAGAGGTATCATAAAGTGGGAGGTCACAGGTTCGAAACCAAGTCCATTCTCTTGTGTCCTTTGATAAGGCATTGTTTCTCCATGACTTGTACCAAGTCCTATGAATAAGGCCTAAAGCTCTAGATCCCTGGCTGCCTATCCACAAGCATACCACATTGGTCTACTTGCTTTCTTAGTAGTGAGGTAACATAGAAACAACATCATTTCGTCGGCCGGCTGGCAGAAGGGCGTTAGTGCGCGAGCGACTTGAAAAATACTTTTCGAATTATTAGCATTCAAAGATTTGTTTTATATTTAAACTGCTTTCCATCCCAATAATTGGTTTAAAACTTAAAAGACTAATGGATATGTTATAGCAGAACACGGCCATAATGTTTTTCTTGGAAATAAGTCAGTTTTATAAAAGGTTGAGGCGCTTTAATGCCCTTCTGCTTAACGCTTCATATTGTACCTAAGATTCGAACTAACGCCCTTCTACCAGCCAGGCGACGATTTATAGTAGACAAAGTATTTTGACAGGACATTCTGTCTGTTTGGAGCCAGAAGGATCTTATCTCTTTATCAAAGTATATGAGTGAGTCACTGTCTATCTATCTATCTATCTATCAGGCTATAGTTCATCCAGACGTTGGACAAAGCCCTCCTCATGAAATTTCCATTCTCTTCTGTCTCTAGCTGTCCTAGTCCAAACGGCCATTCCCATGTATGATGTTAGGTCATCTCTCCATCTTCTCTTCTGCCTTCCGCTTCTTCTCTTTCCCACCCGTGGTTGCCATTGTGTTAAACGATTTGTCCATCTATTGTCCTAAAGTCTTGCTACATGCCCAGCCCATCTCCACTTTGATTCTCTGACTTTCTCCATGATGTCTTTAACCTTGATGACTTTAACCTTGATGACTTTAACCTTGATGACTTTCTCTGACTTTCTCCATGATGTCTTTCACTGTCCATCTGGCTCCAAACAAATGTATAAGGTACGCAGATATCAATAAAGGAAAGAAATGTTTGCACAATATACATTACTCATGGAGAAAAGTATATCAAAGGATGTTATTCAATGCTAGCTCTTTTGTTACAAAAGGTGTACAAATAGAAACTCATACCAAGAGTAAATGTCAGTGGTTTGCTTTTACAGAATGTAATCATGTGCAATTAAGTTGTTCATAATTGCATGAATAAGTTATTACACAGTATTATATGTACTGTAAGTGAGTTGGAATAAATTGCAATTATACAAATTAGCTCTCTGATTATAATTAGCCAGAAAAAATATAATTACCTGTACGTAAAACCATACAACTACCTTCATCTCCGCCTTTGTTGAGGTGGAGGGGGGGGGGGGGGGGGGGGAGGGGGGGGGGGGGGGGGGACCTTCCAAAATGTACATGTATGTTACATGCAGTATTGCTTGAAATAAAGTAAACACATTAAAGGTATTACAAAGTTTTGGTATGGGGTCATGAATGTGGTTCAAATTAACATATTGGAAGCATGCGTTCCTACAATATTCATTGATCGTTGTCGCGGTTGAAATCGAGTCTAAAGTTATGAAATTATAAATAATAAACTCTTTATGTTGTATAGCTCCCTCTCAAGGTCAAGATATTAATTTAGCTATGAAACAATATTTCTTGACTATCGACCCATAACCTAATCCCGTTTGGAAATTATATATCACAACTACATATTCTGAGATTTTCATGGTCGCAGCTATCATTGCACGGCCATAGGCGCTATTTGAAATTTATCAAAATTTACAGGGACCACCGGTAAATTTTTATATTCAATTTTTCTCGAAAATAGAAGTATTTTAAGGGCTATTTTTGTTAGAGCTTATAATACATCCACAGGGGCATCCAAATATATAAAAATTGTAAAGATTCACTACCCACCCAATTTTCAAAATTTCCCAAAACTTTGTATTACCTTTAACACCTAGTCTCACCAAAGTCTATGAAAAAATACATGCAGTCACACGTGACACAGACGATTCATCCACATGAGAAAAATGTAATAGAATAGATGAATAGATGATATTTATTTCATTCAGTTAAAAAAGACAACATTTCAAATAACAACCAGCTATATAACATAAAATACACATTAAGAACATATTTGATAAGGACATAAAATAAACTGAATAGGTTGCAACCTGAAAGGAAACACCAAGACTGTTGAAATTCTTTTCATTTTCATTCAATTTTGACAGTTTTAATGTTGCTGGAGGCAAGTGTGATTGGATAAGAAATATGTTGGGGAGTGTTACAACATACCTAGTAATGTAACATGATCCATTTAACATAATATTATAGTACCTGTACGGTATACTGTATACTAATGTTTTCTTGGCAGGTGTTTTCGTAGAGTTGTTGTTGAAAATTCATGAAATTTGATCGTACTCACCAATCTTTTATGAAGTATTCATTTTCTCCGTGAGAGTAGATGTTATATTGTTTGTAGCAGTCAAAATGAATTCCCCCCAAGCATGAGGAAACTTGTTATTTTTTCCTTTTTAGTGTCTCGAATTGATTAAAATGATTTTGTTTCATATCAGATTTGGAATCGTAAAATCTTTTTTTCTTCTTTTCTCAGACGTAACATAGGAGAAGAAAATGCCTGCATAAGTTGAGATATATTCTGCCCTCTTTAAATATTCATTTCTGTTAACATTGTATTTTGAGAAAATATGCATGGTCGGTTTGTGTGATATAAAAATTGTATATTTTATCATCATCATTATTATTACAAAATTAGTTAAAGAAATGTATACCTGTAGATGTAGAGAGAGGAGGAAAGAAAGAATGACGGAGAGAGAGAGAGAGAGAGAGAGAAAGAGAGAAAAGAGAGAGGGAGAGAGAGAGAGAGAGAGAGAGGAGGGGGTGGGACAAGGGAGGAAAGAGAGAGAGAGAGAGAGAGAGAGAGAGAGAGGAGGGGGTGGGACAAGGGAGGAAAGAGAGAGAGAGAGAGAGAGAGAGGGGAGGGGGTGGGACAAGGGAGGAAAGAGAAAGAGAGAGAGAGAGAGAGAGAGAGAGAGCTAGGGCAAGAGAGTACATAAATGAATAGATAAAGAGAAATAAAGGCACCCAGACTTATAGATAGATGTGCATATGTAATAGAAACATACATACATAGACAGAGGTAGAAATAGTTAGATAAAGCTCAAACATGATAGGGAGATAGAGAGATGGAGAGTTGAAAGAAACCAGAGTGAAAACAGTTTTGATTACAAACGCTGCCACCGCAAATCTGCAGCAAACTTGAGCAAAGCGGTTCGGAGAAAGCCCATGGTTGTATTAGAAACCTTAGCTAGTGCCCTGGAAAAACAAATCCTCCCATCCCATTAACGATTACTCCATCGACAAGGTACAGCGTGCTACGGAGAGACCCAGATAAAAGGAATTGCTTGGAGCTACGCTGAAATCCTGATTTCCTTAGCATCCATAGGCAAAGTAGGTTGACATGTGTAGACATACAATAAAAGTTGAAGAAAACTCTGCTGCATTAAAATATGTATTTCTGATTTTAATTAGAACAAGTAGATTAATTTATTAAGAAAATTAATCGAGTTCTCAAGATTCCATCGTCTAGTTTAAGCATACAAGCATGTATTGGACTACCTGATTTTTTTAATGCATTATTTCAGTACGAAAAAAGACAGTCTGTTTTATATTTTGATTGTCACAACGCAAAGCAGCCAAATACGATTTATGGTTTAAGGTTGTTTGTAAGAGAAATGAAATTATTTATTCATATTTTCAACTTGAAGCAGGCAACTGTAACCTAATTATTAGTATTGAATGAAACGTGAAAATGAAAGGAGATATTCTGATGTGTAGAATCATCCAGAATGGCATAGAAATGAATATAATTTAGTGAATACAAATGATTATTTACATAAAAGCATGCCTTTGACCAACAAACAATTGAAAATACAATTACTGTTTTGTGTTTTAAGAGCCATAATGGCGTTAACTCTGTGTTAAAAGCATACAAGTTAATGTCCTTCTGGCCCTCTGCATGAAACTTTCATGAATTTGTAAAACGTTCATAGAAGCTCTCCTGTTTCTCCTACAATGTAGACAAAGGGTTAAAAGGTCATAATTTATCTGAAACAGATATATTTTCGTTCAGTGCCCATAAATGCACTTTGACGTCTATTTATCTTTCGTCTACCGTAGATGTAAATGCATTGCAGTGCTAGTCTTCAGTTTCAGACTTGTTTAGATGTGGACGGGACCACTGTTTTCATCCAAGGAACTTTTCCAGACTTTGCAAATATGATTAATTAATGTCTGCTAAGATTGTTATTGCTTTTCAGGGTACTAGTCTGCTATTCCAGACTGGTTGTGTAATCTTAGAGATTAAACACCTTGTATACAATGTATGTGCATGTCAATGGACAGTAGCATACCATTGTTTCTTGGACAAAATGATTTATGCAAATCTTGTGGTGCAGAAGTTGTATTCTTAAGATAAAGACCAGTTCTGGTCATGCAATTGCATTGTGAAAGAAACGTTGTGGAATCTATCAGAAAAGGTTGATCAGCTCATATAAGTTGGTGTGTACTGCAAGGTTCTGGAATCATCAAAATGATACGAAATTTGGCCCAGTCTTTGTAAAGTTACAAGCACTGTACACAGAAAGATGTATATGGGACTATTCGACACGTGTGTTTATCTCTCACACACCAATAGATAAACTAATTTACCAAATATATCAATTAGTAGGCGGTTTCTCGGCAAAATTTTTATCATCATATATTAGTCAAAACATACTCTTTCACATGATTGGTAATGAGAGCTTCCATTTCATTTTTTGAAATTGGGGCGTTTCCAATACTGGTCTTTACCTTTAAACAAAGAAACAATAGATGATGTTTGAAGGTTTGCATGGTGGTATGAATAATCACGGAAGAGGTTTACGGTACACCATGTGTAAAGTCCTCGAGGGACTGAGGAAAGTGGATAGAAAATAGAAGTGAGATGGAAAGGCGAGAAAGTGGAGGTTGGAAGGAAGAGTATCTTTCGGAAGTGAGTATAGTCCTGAAAAGGACTGTAAACCAGAAAGTTGTAGGAGGGATGAGAGGTTTGAGTAGAAGACTGGATTGAGTTGGAGAGTTGAGTAGACGAGTAGAGTTGCAGAGCAGGAGTAGGAGAGTAGACTCGACGTTTCGGACAGGTTGACTGTCCGTCTTCAGGAGTGAGTGTTCGCTAGGCGTGCGGCGGTTCTTATGGCGTGGATGCGGACTTGGGGGAAAGCACTGGGCCGGCGGGCTCGGCAGGTTGGCAGGCAGCTGTCGGTGGTGGCGCGCGGTTGTGTGAATTGGCGGGAAACGAGTGGGCGGCGGTTATGCGGACGTCGTGTGGTGGGTGTCGGCGGGGTAGCGGGGGGGTTGTGTCGGTCGTTGAGTGGGTGTATCGATCGGCGGTGAGGATGGCTATTAGTGGTGTCGGTCTGTGTGTGTTGGTCGGCGGTTTCGGCGTTGGCGTAGGTTGTAGCGAGGTGTGGGCGTGGGCGGTGCTTGTGTGGGTGAAGTGGCTAGTTGAGAACGTGTAGTGCTTGATTGAGTGGGTGTGGTTGGGTGGTTGTAGGTGGTGTCCGGGCTAACGGATGGATGGATTGGTGAAGTGTTGGTGGTTGGCGTGTTGGTTGTGGAGTTGGTTGAAGATTGGTCGGAAGTAGGATGGTGAGGGAGGATTGGGTGCCAGATACTGTTGATGTGAAGGCCTGGGTCTTGGGGTACGGTGTTGTGTTGGTGGATCTCGATGGCTTCTCGGACTCTTCGGGTGTGCCAATGTCGGATGGGGGTGATGAGGTGACTTTTATCCCAGTGAATGTGGTGGAGCTCTTGTTGTGCGTGCTTGACGATGGCTGACTTGTCCCAGTCGCTGCGTCGGTGGTGGGTCTTGTGTTCTTTTAGTCGGGTGTCGAAATCGCGGCCGGTTTCTCCAATGTAGACTTTGCCGCAATCGCAGGGAATCTTGTAGACGCCTGGTTGTTTGTTGGATGGGTGCTTGTCCTTGTGAGAGTGAAGAGTGGAGTAAAGCTTGTGGTTGGATTGGTGTCTGACGAGGATGTTGGCTGAGCGGAGGATGCGTTGTAGTCGGTGTGATGTCTTGCCGATGTAGGGAAGTACGATGGTGGCGGTGGGCTTAGTATCAGGTTGGGTTCCGGTGGTGCTGGTCTTGTGGTAGGGAGCTCGGGTGTTGATTTTCCTTCTTGGGTACTGGTTGATGGAAGTAAGTGCGTGCGTGATGTGCTTGAGTTCTTGCTGGAGATGTGCTTTATCACTAAGTTGGTGGGCTCGTCTGATGAGTGAGTTGGAGACTGATTGGTGGACTGATGGATGGTGGTGAGATCGGAAGTTGAGGTAGCGGTCTGTGTGGGTTGGTTTCCGGTATATTTGGTGCGAGGGGAATCCTGATGGTGTCTTAGTGATGAGTACGTCTAGGAAAGGGATTGAGTTGTCGTGTTCGGTCTCCATGGTGAACTTAATGCTGGGGTGTTGGTTGTTGATGTGGTCGAGGAAATGGTGGAGGTCTGGTGTGCTGTGTGGCCAGATGACGAAGGTGTCGTCGACGTAGCGTAGCCATAGTGAAGGAGACTTGTCGGCGGACTTGAGTGCTTGGTGCTCGAAGTGTTCCATGAAGATGTTGGCGATGATTGGTGAGAGTGGAGATCCCATGGCTGCTCCTTGAAGTTGTTTATAGAAGTTGCTGCGCCACTTGAAAGAGTTGGAGTGGAGGCAGGTGAGAAGGAGGTCGTGGATCTGGTCAGGTGTGAGCTTGGTCCTAGATTCGAGGTCTGGGTCTGAGATGAGGCGTTGTTTGATGATGTCGCATGCTTGGTCTACAGGAACGTTGGTAAATAGAGAGGTGACATCGAAGCTGACGAGTGTGTCGGATGGCTGGATCTTGGTTTTGGAGAGGATGTCGATGAAGTGCTTAGAGTTCGTGACGTGGTGCTGCGTTTGGCCTACGAGTGGTTGTAGAATATTGGCGAGATGACGTGCAGTGTTGTAGCAGGATGATCCTCGGGTAGAGATGATAGGGCGGAGAGGGATAAGCGGCTTATGAATCTTGGGCTGTCCGAAGAGGATGGGTGACTTAGCTGACGAGGATCTGAGTTGAAAGTAGAGTGCCTTGGGTAGTATGTCGGATCTGTGTAGGGTTAAAAGTTGTTGGTTGATCTTCCTTTCGTTGGCCGGGGTTGGGTCCCTCTTGAGTTTGGAGTAGGTTTCCTTATCTTTGAGTAGGTCGCAGATCTTATCTTCGTATGTATCTTGGTCCATGACGACGGTGGCGTTTCCCTTGTCTGCTTGTAGGATGTGGATGGATTGGTTCTTGCGGAGGTCTTGAATAGCGGATCGTTCTTCTTTAGATAGGTTGGGTTTGGGTGGCTTAGCTTCGGCGAGAGCGTTGGTAATTTTGAGTCGGATGTCGTTAGCAGCAGCTTTGGAGAGGAAACGGAGCTTGGGTTCTACTTGTTGCACGATGTTGGAGAATGGTATCTTCTTGGGGGCTACGGCGAAGTTGAGTCCTAGGGATAGAACCTTGTGTTCGGCTTGGGAGAGTCTGTGTTGACTGAGGTTGACTACTGTGTCCTTAATGGGTTGAGTCGTTGGAGGGTCGTTGGTGCAGATGCGCTTGCGTGAACGTAATTGGTCGAACTTCCTAATTTGCTTGAGTTTGGTGGTCTGAAAGGCGAGTTGGGCGGTGTGGTCGTTGAAGGACTGTACTTTGCTGAGGTCATCAGGATTGAGTTGTTGGTTGATCTTGGACTGAGAAGCAGAGGTAGCGGTGTTGAGATCGTGGAGTTGGTGGCGTGTGTGTACGATGCGTTCTCGGGTAAGGTCAATACCGGCTTGGTGTAGTATGCGCTGGGCTTTGGGGGTGTCAACGGCGGATTTGAGTTGAAGGCCTAGAGGGATGGTGTCGGAGTCGCGGCAGCGTTTGAGGAAGGTTAGGTGGTTGGTGAGCTTGGCTGTCTTAACTAGGTCGCGCTGGAGTTGTCTGACGCTGAGTTGAGTAGGCTCCCCGTAGAGCTGAATCAGATGATGTTTGAAGGTTTGCATGGTGGTATGAATAATCACGGAAGAGGTTTACGGTACACCATGTGTAAAGTCCTCGAGGGACTGAGGAAAGTGGATAGAAAATAGAAGTGAGATGGAAAGGCGAGAAAGTGGAGGTTGGAAGGAAGAGTATCTTTCGGAAGTGAGTATAGTCCTGAAAAGGACTGTAAACCAGAAAGTTGTAGGAGGGATGAGAGGTTTGAGTAGAAGACTGGATTGAGTTGGAGAGTTGAGTAGACGAGTAGAGTTGCAGAGCAGGAGTAGGAGAGTAGACTCGACGTTTCGGACAGGTTGACTGTCCGTCTTCAGGAGTGAGTGTTCGCTAGGCGTGCGGCGGTTCTTATGGCGTGGATGCGGACTTGGGGGAAAGCACTGGGCCGGCGGGCTCGGCAGGTTGGCAGGCAGCTGTCGGTGGTGGCGCGCGGTTGTGTGAATTGGCGGGAAACGAGTGGGCGGCGGTTATGCGGACGTCGTGTGGTGGGTGTCGGCGGGGTAGCGGGGGGGTTGTGTCGGTCGTTGAGTGGGTGTATCGATCGGCGGTGAGGATGGCTATTAGTGGTGTCGGTCTGTGTGTGTTGGTCGGCGGTTTCGGCGTTGGCGTAGGTTGTAGCGAGGTGTGGGCGTGGGCGGTGCTTGTGTGGGTGAAGTGGCTAGTTGAGAACGTGTAGTGCTTGATTGAGTGGGTGTGGTTGGGTGGTTGTAGGTGGTGTCCGGGCTAACGGATGGATGGATTGGTGAAGTGTTGGTGGTTGGCGTGTTGGTTGTGGAGTTGGTTGAAGATTGGTCGGAAGTAGGATGGTGAGGGAGGATTGGGTGCCAGATACTGTTGATGTGAAGGCCTGGGTCTTGGGGTACGGTGTTGTGTTGGTGGATCTCGATGGCTTCTCGGACTCTTCGGGTGTGCCAATGTCGGATGGGGTGATGAGGTGACTTTTATCCCAGTGAATGTGGTGGAGCTCTTGTTGTGCGTGCTTGACGATGGCTGACTTGTCCCAGTCGCTGCGTCGGTGGTGGGTCTTGTGTTCTTTTAGTCGGGTGTCGAAATCGCGGCCGGTTTCTCCAATGTAGACTTTGCCGCAATCGCAGGGAATCTTGTAGACGCCTGGTTGTTTGTTGGATGGGTGCTTGTCCTTGTGAGAGTGAAGAGTGGAGTAAAGCTTGTGGTTGGATTGGTGTCTGACGAGGATGTTGGCTGAGCGGAGGATGCGTTGTAGTCGGTGTGATGTCTTGCCGATGTAGGGAAGTACGATGGTGGCGGTGGGCTTAGTATCAGGTTGGGTTCCGGTGGTGCTGGTCTTGTGGTAGGGAGCTCGGGTGTTGATTTTCCTTCTTGGGTACTGGTTGATGGAAGTAAGTGCGTGCGTGATGTGCTTGAGTTCTTGCTGGAGATGTGCTTTATCACTAAGTTGGTGGGCTCGTCTGATGAGTGAGTTGGAGACTGATTGGTGGACTGATGGATGGTGGTGAGATCGGAAGTTGAGGTAGCGGTCTGTGTGGGTTGGTTTCCGGTATATTTGGTGCGAGGGGAATCCTGATGGTGTCTTAGTGATGAGTACGTCTAGGAAAGGGATTGAGTTGTCGTGTTCGGTCTCCATGGTGAACTTAATGCTGGGGTGTTGGTTGTTGATGTGGTCGAGGAAATGGTGGAGGTCTGGTGTGCTGTGTGGCCAGATGACGAAGGTGTCGTCGACGTAGCGTAGCCATAGTGAAGGAGACTTGTCGGCGGACTTGAGTGCTTGGTGCTCGAAGTGTTCCATGAAGATGTTGGCGATGATTGGTGAGAGTGGAGATCCCATGGCTGCTCCTTGAAGTTGTTTATAGAAGTTGCTGCGCCACTTGAAAGAGTTGGAGTGGAGGCAGGTGAGAAGGAGGTCGTGGATCTGGTCAGGTGTGAGCTTGGTCCTAGATTCGAGGTCTGGGTCTGAGATGAGGCGTTGTTTGATGATGTCGCATGCTTGGTCTACAGGAACGTTGGTAAATAGAGAGGTGACATCGAAGCTGACGAGTGTGTCGGATGGCTGGATCTTGGTTTTGGAGAGGATGTCGATGAAGTGCTTAGAGTTCGTGACGTGGTGCTGCGTTTGGCCTACGAGTGGTTGTAGAATATTGGCGAGATGACGTGCAGTGTTGTAGCAGGATGATCCTCGGGTAGAGATGATAGGGCGGAGAGGGATAAGCGGCTTATGAATCTTGGGCTGTCCGAAGAGGATGGGTGACTTAGCTGACGAGGATCTGAGTTGAAAGTAGAGTGCCTTGGGTAGTATGTCGGATCTGTGTAGGGTTAAAAGTTGTTGGTTGATCTTCCTTTCGTTGGCCGGGGTTGGGTCCCTCTTGAGTTTGGAGTAGGTTTCCTTATCTTTGAGTAGGTCGCAGATCTTATCTTCGTATGTATCTTGGTCCATGACGACGGTGGCGTTTCCCTTGTCTGCTTGTAGGATGTGGATGGATTGGTTCTTGCGGAGGTCTTGAATAGCGGATCGTTCTTCTTTAGATAGGTTGGGTTTGGGTGGCTTAGCTTCGGCGAGAGCGTTGGTAATTTTGAGTCGGATGTCGTTAGCAGCAGCTTTGGAGAGGAAACGGAGCTTGGGTTCTACTTGTTGCACGATGTTGGAGAATGGTATCTTCTTGGGGGCTACGGCGAAGTTGAGTCCTAGGGATAGAACCTTGTGTTCGGCTTGGGAGAGTCTGTGTTGACTGAGGTTGACTACTGTGTCCTTAATGGGTTGAGTCGTTGGAGGGTCGTTGGTGCAGATGCGCTTGCGTGAACGTAATTGGTCGAACTTCCTAATTTGCTTGAGTTTGGTGGTCTGAAAGGCGAGTTGGGCGGTGTGGTCGTTGAAGGACTGTACTTTGCTGAGGTCATCAGGATTGAGTTGTTGGTTGATCTTGGACTGAGAAGCAGAGGTAGCGGTGTTGAGATCGTGGAGTTGGTGGCGTGTGTGTACGATGCGTTCTCGGGTAAGGTCAATACCGGCTTGGTGTAGTATGCGCTGGGCTTTGGGGGTGTCAACGGCGGATTTGAGTTGAAGGCCTAGAGGGATGGTGTCGGAGTCGCGGCAGCGTTTGAGGAAGGTTAGGTGGTTGGTGAGCTTGGCTGTCTTAACTAGGTCGCGCTGGAGTTGTCTGACGCTGAGTTGAGTAGGCTCCCCGTAGAGCTGAATCAGATGATGTTTGAAGGTTTGCATGGTGGTATGAATAATCACGGAAGAGGTTTACGGTACACCATGTGTAAAGTCCTCGAGGGACTGAGGAAAGTGGATAGAAAATAGAAGTGAGATGGAAAGGCGAGAAAGTGGAGGTTGGAAGGAAGAGTATCTTTCGGAAGTGAGTATAGTCCTGAAAAGGACTGTAAACCAGAAAGTTGTAGGAGGGATGAGAGGTTTGAGTAGAAGACTGGATTGAGTTGGAGAGTTGAGTAGACGAGTAGAGTTGCAGAGCAGGAGTAGGAGAGTAGACTCGACGTTTCGGACAGGTTGACTGTCCGTCTTCAGGAGTGAGTGTTCGCTAGGCGTGCGGCGGTTCTTATGGCGTGGATGCGGACTTGGGGGAAAGCACTGGGCCGGCGGGCTCGGCAGGTTGGCAGGCAGCTGTCGGTGGTGGCGCGCGGTTGTGTGAATTGGCGGGAAACGAGTGGGCGGCGGTTATGCGGACGTCGTGTGGTGGGTGTCGGCGGGGTAGCGGGGGGGTTGTGTCGGTCGTTGAGTGGGTGTATCGATCGGCGGTGAGGATGGCTATTAGTGGTGTCGGTCTGTGTGTGTTGGTCGGCGGTTTCGGCGTTGGCGTAGGTTGTAGCGAGGTGTGGGCGTGGGCGGTGCTTGTGTGGGTGAAGTGGCTAGTTGAGAACGTGTAGTGCTTGATTGAGTGGGTGTGGTTGGGTGGTTGTAGGTGGTGTCCGGGCTAACGGATGGATGGATTGGTGAAGTGTTGGTGGTTGGCGTGTTGGTTGTGGAGTTGGTTGAAGATTGGTCGGAAGTAGGATGGTGAGGGAGGATTGGGTGCCAGATACTGTTGATGTGAAGGCCTGGGTCTTGGGGTACGGTGTTGTGTTGGTGGATCTCGATGGCTTCTCGGACTCTTCGGGTGTGCCAATGTCGGATGGGGGTGATGAGGTGACTTTTATCCCAGTGAATGTGGTGGAGCTCTTGTTGTGCGTGCTTGACGATGGCTGACTTGTCCCAGTCGCTGCGTCGGTGGTGGGTCTTGTGTTCTTTTAGTCGGGTGTCGAAATCGCGGCCGGTTTCTCCAATGTAGACTTTGCCGCAATCGCAGGGAATCTTGTAGACGCCTGGTTGTTTGTTGGATGGGTGCTTGTCCTTGTGAGAGTGAAGAGTGGAGTAAAGCTTGTGGTTGGATTGGTGTCTGACGAGGATGTTGGCTGAGCGGAGGATGCGTTGTAGTCGGTGTGATGTCTTGCCGATGTAGGGAAGTACGATGGTGGCGGTGGCGGTGGGCTTACGAAGATAAGATCTGCGACCTACTCAAAGATAAGGAAACCTACTCCAAACTCAAGAGGGACCCAACCCCGGCCAACGAAAGGAAGATCAACCAACAACTTTTAACCCTACACAGATCCGACATACTACCCAAGGCACTCTACTTTCAACTCAGATCCTCGTCAGCTAAGTCACCCATCCTCTTCGGACAGCCCAAGATTCATAAGCCGCTTATCCCTCTCCGCCCTATCATCTCTACCCGAGGATCATCCTGCTACAACACTGCACGTCATCTCGCCAATATTCTACAACCACTCGTAGGCCAAACGCAGCACCACGTCACGAACTCTAAGCACTTCATCGACATCCTCTCCAAAACCAAGATCCAGCCATCCGACACACTCGTCAGCTTCGATGTCACCTCTCTATTTACCAACGTTCCTGTAGACCAAGCATGCGACATCATCAAACAACGCCTCATCTCAGACCCAGACCTCGAATCTAGGACCAAGCTCACACCTGACCAGATCCACGACCTCCTTCTCACCTGCCTCCACTCCAACTCTTTCAAGTGGCGCAGCAACTTCTATAAACAACTTCAAGGAGCAGCCATGGGATCTCCACTCTCACCAATCATCGCCAACATCTTCATGGAACACTTCGAGCACCAAGCACTCAAGTCCGCCGACAAGTCTCCTTCACTATGGCTACGCTACGTCGACGACACCTTCGTCATCTGGCCACACAGCACACCAGACCTCCACCATTTCCTCGACCACATCAACAACCAACACCCCAGCATTAAGTTCACCATGGAGACCGAACACGACAACTCAATCCCTTTCCTAGACGTACTCATCACTAAGACACCATCAGGATTCCCCTCGCACCAAATATACCGGAAACCAACCCACACAGACCGCTACCTCAACTTCCGATCTCACCACCATCCATCAGTCCACCAATCAGTCTCCAACTCACTCATCAGACGAGCCCACCAACTTAGTGATAAAGCACATCTCCAGCAAGAACTCAAGCACATCACGCACGCACTTACTTCCATCAACCAGTACCCAAGAAGGAAAATCAACACCCGAGCTCCCTACCACAAGACCAGCACCACCGGAACCCAACCTGATACTAAGCCCACCGCCACCATCGTACTTCCCTACATCGGCAAGACATCACACCGACTACAACGCATCCTCCGCTCAGCCAACATCCTCGTCAGACACCAATCCAACCACAAGCTTTACTCCACTCTTCACTCTCACAAGGACAAGCACCCATCCAACAAACAACCAGGCGTCTACAAGATTCCCTGCGATTGCGGCAAAGTCTACATTGGAGAAACCGGCCGCGATTTCGACACCCGACTAAAAGAACACAAGACCCACCACCGACGCAGCGACTGGGACAAGTCAGCCATCGTCAAGCACGCACAACAAGAGCTCCACCACATTCACTGGGATAAAAGTCACCTCATCACCCCCATCCGACATTGGCACACCCGAAGAGTCCGAGAAGCCATCGAGATCCACCAACACAACACCGTACCCCAAGACCCAGGCCTTCACATCAACAGTATCTGGCACCCAATCCTCCCTCACCATCCTACTTCCGACCAATCTTCAACCAACTCCACAACCAACACGCCAACCACCAACACTTCACCAATCCATCCATCCGTTAGCCCGGACACCACCTACAACCACCCAACCACACCCACTCAATCAAGCACTACACGTTCTCAACTAGCCACTTCACCCACACAAGCACCGCCCACGCCCACACCTCGCTACAACCTACGCCAACGCCGAAACCGCCGACCAACACACACAGACCGACACCACTAATAGCCATCCTCACCGCCGATCGATACACCCACTCAACGACCGACACAACCCCCCCGCTACCCCGCCGACACCCACCACACGACGTCCGCATAACCGCCGCCCACTCGTTTCCCGCCAATTCACACAACCGCGCGCCACCACCGACAGCTGCCTGCCAACCTGCCGAGCCCGCCGGCCCAGTGCTTTCCCCCAAGTCCGCATCCACGCCATAAGAACCGCCGCACGCCTAGCGAACACTCACTCCTGAAGACGGACAGTCAACCTGTCCGAAACGTCGAGTCTACTCTCCTACTCCTGCTCTGCAACTCTACTCGTCTACTCAACTCTCCAACTCAATCCAGTCTTCTACTCAAACCTCTCATCCCTCCTACAACTTTCTGGTTTACAGTCCTTTTCAGGACTATACTCACTTCCGAAAGATACTCTTCCTTCCAACCTCCACTTTCTCGCCTTTCCATCTCACTTCTATTTTCTATCCACTTTCCTCAGTCCCTCGAGGACTTTACACATGGTGTACCGTAAACCTCTTCCGTGATTATTCATACCACCATGCAAACCTTCAAACATCATCTGATTCAGCTCTACGGGGAGCCTACTCAACTCAGCGTCAGACAACTCCAGCGCGACCTAGTTAAGACAGCCAAGCTCACCAACCACCTAACCTTCCTCAAACGCTGCCGCGACTCCGACACCATCCCTCTAGGCCTTCAACTCAAATCCGCCGTTGACACCCCCAAAGCCCAGCGCATACTACACCAAGCCGGTATTGACCTTACCCGAGAACGCATCGTACACACACGCCACCAACTCCACGATCTCAACACCGCTACCTCTGCTTCTCAGTCCAAGATCAACCAACAACTCAATCCTGATGACCTCAGCAAAGTACAGTCCTTCAACGACCACACCGCCCAACTCGCCTTTCAGACCACCAAACTCAAGCAAATTAGGAAGTTCGACCAATTACGTTCACGCAAGCGCATCTGCACCAACGACCCTCCAACGACTCAACCCATTAAGGACACAGTAGTCAACCTCAGTCAACACAGACTCTCCCAAGCCGAACACAAGGTTCTATCCCTAGGACTCAACTTCGCCGTAGCCCCCAAGAAGATACCATTCTCCAACATCGTGCAACAAGTAGAACCCAAGCTCCGTTTCCTCTCCAAAGCTGCTGCTAACGACATCCGACTCAAAATTACCAACGCTCTCGCCGAAGCTAAGCCACCCAAACCCAACCTATCTAAAGAAGAACGATCCGCTATTCAAGACCTCCGCAAGAACCAATCCATCCACATCCTACAAGCAGACAAGGGAAACGCCACCGTCGTCATGGACCAAGATACATACGAAGATAAGATCTGCGACCTACTCAAAGATAAGGAAACCTACTCCAAACTCAAGAGGGACCCAACCCCGGCCAACGAAAGGAAGATCAACCAACAACTTTTAACCCTACACAGATCCGACATACTACCCAAGGCACTCTACTTTCAACTCAGATCCTCGTCAGCTAAGTCACCCATCCTCTTCGGACAGCCCAAGATTCATAAGCCGCTTATCCCTCTCCGCCCTATCATCTCTACCCGAGGATCATCCTGCTACAACACTGCACGTCATCTCGCCAATATTCTACAACCACTCGTAGGCCAAACGCAGCACCACGTCACGAACTCTAAGCACTTCATCGACATCCTCTCCAAAACCAAGATCCAGCCATCCGACACACTCGTCAGCTTCGATGTCACCTCTCTATTTACCAACGTTCCTGTAGACCAAGCATGCGACATCATCAAACAACGCCTCATCTCAGACCCAGACCTCGAATCTAGGACCAAGCTCACACCTGACCAGATCCACGACCTCCTTCTCACCTGCCTCCACTCCAACTCTTTCAAGTGGCGCAGCAACTTCTATAAACAACTTCAAGGAGCAGCCATGGGATCTCCACTCTCACCAATCATCGCCAACATCTTCATGGAACACTTCGAGCACCAAGCACTCAAGTCCGCCGACAAGTCTCCTTCACTATGGCTACGCTACGTCGACGACACCTTCGTCATCTGGCCACACAGCACACCAGACCTCCACCATTTCCTCGACCACATCAACAACCAACACCCCAGCATTAAGTTCACCATGGAGACCGAACACGACAACTCAATCCCTTTCCTAGACGTACTCATCACTAAGACACCATCAGGATTCCCCTCGCACCAAATATACCGGAAACCAACCCACACAGACCGCTACCTCAACTTCCGATCTCACCACCATCCATCAGTCCACCAATCAGTCTCCAACTCACTCATCAGACGAGCCCACCAACTTAGTGATAAAGCACATCTCCAGCAAGAACTCAAGCACATCACGCACGCACTTACTTCCATCAACCAGTACCCAAGAAGGAAAATCAACACCCGAGCTCCCTACCACAAGACCAGCACCACCGGAACCCAACCTGATACTAAGCCCACCGCCACCATCGTACTTCCCTACATCGGCAAGACATCACACCGACTACAACGCATCCTCCGCTCAGCCAACATCCTCGTCAGACACCAATCCAACCACAAGCTTTACTCCACTCTTCACTCTCACAAGGACAAGCACCCATCCAACAAACAACCAGGCGTCTACAAGATTCCCTGCGATTGCGGCAAAGTCTACATTGGAGAAACCGGCCGCGATTTCGACACCCGACTAAAAGAACACAAGACCCACCACCGACGCAGCGACTGGGACAAGTCAGCCATCGTCAAGCACGCACAACAAGAGCTCCACCACATTCACTGGGATAAAAGTCACCTCATCACCCCCATCCGACATTGGCACACCCGAAGAGTCCGAGAAGCCATCGAGATCCACCAACACAACACCGTACCCCAAGACCCAGGCCTTCACATCAACAGTATCTGGCACCCAATCCTCCCTCACCATCCTACTTCCGACCAATCTTCAACCAACTCCACAACCAACACGCCAACCACCAACACTTCACCAATCCATCCATCCGTTAGCCCGGACACCACCTACAACCACCCAACCACACCCACTCAATCAAGCACTACACGTTCTCAACTAGCCACTTCACCCACACAAGCACCGCCCACGCCCACACCTCGCTACAACCTACGCCAACGCCGAAACCGCCGACCAACACACACAGACCGACACCACTAATAGCCATCCTCACCGCCGATCGATACACCCACTCAACGACCGACACAACCCCCCCGCTACCCCGCCGACACCCACCACACGACGTCCGCATAACCGCCGCCCACTCGTTTCCCGCCAATTCACACAACCGCGCGCCACCACCGACAGCTGCCTGCCAACCTGCCGAGCCCGCCGGCCCAGTGCTTTCCCCCAAGTCCGCATCCACGCCATAAGAACCGCCGCACGCCTAGCGAACACTCACTCCTGAAGACGGACAGTCAACCTGTCCGAAACGTCGAGTCTACTCTCCTACTCCTGCTCTGCAACTCTACTCGTCTACTCAACTCTCCAACTCAATCCAGTCTTCTACTCAAACCTCTCATCCCTCCTACAACTTTCTGGTTTACAGTCCTTTTCAGGACTATACTCACTTCCGAAAGATACTCTTCCTTCCAACCTCCACTTTCTCGCCTTTCCATCTCACTTCTATTTTCTATCCACTTTCCTCAGTCCCTCGAGGACTTTACACATGGTGTACCGTAAACCTCTTCCGTGAAAGAAACAATAGTCAATATTTAATTTTCAAATCAGATGTAGAAATTATTGGTCTTGTACCACCAGGAAGTCAATATGTTATGATCGACTGTTGCTGTCTATTTCAAAACATGCCAAAACTACTCCAAACCTACTCAATGGTAGCTGTTACTGTGATTACTCTGCTTTTACTTGCAATTATTATACATTAAAAAAAATGTACATCTCATCTAATGATTATCTTTCAAAATAAATTGAGCAACATACTACACCCTTTTAATCTGCAAGATGCCTATATTATACATGTACATGTACATGTACAGTTTATAATGATGATAATATTACATTTATAGGGCGCTTTATAAGGCGTTTCTAAGCGCACAGGTGGAACTGTCTAACTCAGTCTAATTATTCAACCTGTTCAATAGCTTAGAAGCAACTAAATAAAATAAAATATTACTAATAAAGTATACTGGTTGGAACAAATTGCACCATGCATCCATGACCGTGTCTGTTTTTTTAGACTAGCATGCCAATGGAGTATAGCCAGGGCTCTATGCTCTGCTAGCTTTCAGACGTAATTACCTAGAGCAAGTCGTCCCGTACCAGTGCTTATAGGGTATTGATCGCATCATATTGTTCCATGATCGCATCCCTCCTGCATATACTCACTCTCTGTGCCATAGACTTATGCATGTAGCATTTCGTCCAACCACTTTCATTAAATATGCGCTCATAGAGGCATACTTGTAAAGGGGAAGGGATGGTATAGGGATCTTTGACTAATTGCATTGGATTATGGATTGGTGTTATGTAATAATGATTAACATACCGCCATGGCTTCTGTTTTGTGTGTTTGGTTAAGAGTCTTTTGTGATTTTAATCCAAATATGGGATGCAGAGAAAGGGATTATATATAGTGAAAGGATGAAGACAAGGAAGGTTGGTTGATGGACCATCTGCTTCCAGAGCCAGCTGGATGCTGTAAATCTATATGAGGGATATTAACTCTTTGGACATCCAGTTTTACAGTGAAGTTGATTGCTATTCCATAAGGGTTATTTTACAGTACCTATTTAACTATCTTGACATTCACTCATGGACATAAATGTAAGCAGAATGTGGCTGCATTAGCATTGTGTAATGACCCCCCCCCCCTCCCTCTCCCCCTCTCACCATCTACCCTGAATCAGAACGAATTCCCCCTCCCCCCAAAAAAAAGAAGAAAAAAAATGGAAAAGAAAAATTGCTTTGTACATATTTGGGGGTATTATGCAGGGACAGACACTGAACAGGCATCGAAAACTGTTTCTGTGTAAGGAGATTTAGCAAGTATAACACCGAAAACTAGATCTGTTGTTAAAGATTAAAGTGACTGTTGGAAGTAGGCTTAAACAGATTTACAAGTAATTCCTCACTAAAATTGAATTTAATTGTGTCAATACCCTCATGCCAAGATCTTTCTTTAAAGAAAAAAAAAAGTTTTTACATTTTTTAGTTTTTGTTTATTTTGAAAGAAACTATCCAAAAGTTATCAGGAAAAGTTGATAAGAAGTAAATAATTGTGCACTGTAAGGTTTTAGAAATTGTCAAAATGAGAACAAATGAACTAAATCCAGCTGAAAATCATATTCAGTGAAAAGCACATATTAAAATAGGCCTATGAGTATATGGGACTATACACACACCTTTACAATACAATAATATGGTCTAAAGTGCGAAGCTACTTCTAAGTATATTGGAGTATAAAGGGCATTAAGGGCATTTCAAGAGAGATTATTTTCATGTGACATCAAAATGATATAGGAAGCTCGCAAATTATTTTTTCACCTGTACCAGAACTGTACGTTCTCCTTAAGGTCCTATTTTGCAAATAAGTGAAGTGATGAATCTGTTTTGAATGCATGAGCTCCTTGTGATAGAAACTATAATGAGTTGTGGTTAAGATGGTGGTTTCCGATGCAATTTCTAATATGTGGGACTATGGTCATTTGTTTGTAACACGCCAGAGCAGTTTAGTATAAAATGGTTGAATTATACCAGGTATTTACGCCTCAATAATTGAGAGATGCAGACAGGAAATTACTGAACATGTGGGCTGGAGTAATTCTTTAGTATACTTTCGAGAGAAACATTGTAAACATTCTCAAAAATAAATGGTTAAATTATACCAGGTATTACATTGTAGGCCTCAATAATTGAGTGATGCAGACAGGAAATTACTGGATATGTGGGCTGGAGTAATTTTTTAGTGTACTTTCGAGAGAAACATTGTAAACATTCTTAAAAATTGACATTTAGCCAGACAAATACACTACAGTCTGTCCATGAGGAAACAATCATGTTTCCAAGTAACCTTTAGACAAAGACAGTTTATAGTTGTGCCAAACTTTTGGGGATTTTCGCTCAATTTGTAGGGAAAAATTCATAGTAGTTATTTGAAAAAGTAAAAATTGCCCAAAGTTGGTCGCATTTGTATATTATTGCCATCCTGTTGGCCAATTTTTTTTAACTGACAGCTTTCTAAAGTGTACATATCTGCTTTTGAGCTCTCATGAAAATAAATGGATAATTGGAATGTTAAAAATACTCACTAAAAAAGGACAGATTAAAGAAAAGGTCTGGTATTGTAGACGAGAACATAATAATAAGTATAAAGGGGAGTTTTGTACATGGACTAATGGCTAATATTTTCATGAATATCTAACAGGTACATGTTCACCTTTCAGGGCTCATGAAATCATTAATCATTTTATAGAAACTCAGAAAGTGAAACTACATGTAGAAACTCATTAACTAAAAGATAGAGCTTAGCAAATGTCTGATATTGCAGACTAGCTAGAGCATAATAACATGTATCAGGAGACGAAACGAGAGGAGACGAGAGAAGACGAGACGCGTACAAGGTCTAGATTTGATGAGTCACATTAATCAAATTGATGGGGCTTGCATCTAATACACTCTAGCTCTTTCATCATAGATGGCTTCTAATTACTGACATGTGTGCGTATGGGGAAAGTGAAACAATGATGAGATCATGTACCTATTGTGAATCTATTGATGAAAGGGTGAATGACCATGTACATGCATGCTGAGTATGAGCATTATATATAGTGATGATACATTATTGATGAAATGATTGTATTGTAGGGGCACATTGGCAAGGGTCAAAGGTCTCTTCCATGGTCACATGTCTTCATGATATGTTATTAACCGCACCCCCCCCCCCCCCCAAAAAAAAAAAAAAAAAAAAAAAAAATCAGCATATTTTTATGTGTATTTATATGAATGGCAACTGCGCTCAACAAAGGTATCGGGCGTACCGGTATTCAGTGAACTATCTGTTATAAGATACACTAAAACTACCCTTTACATCATCATAAAAAAAAACTGCATTGGTTTTGCTGCATCGTGTCTGAACAAGGCCTAAGATACAACTTTATGTAATCTCATTTTATTCTTCATTGCATATATAGACGATGACTGCAAAGCACTTCATCTTGCATCATGCTACATGTACATGTAATAATTAGCTCACCATTATAGGCATGACATTATTTTTGCACCTCAATATGTACAGACAGTTACGATAGAAAAAGAATTATTATCCCTATAATTTCCACACAAAAAATATTGACATATATCATCTGTTTGGAGCCAGAAGGGCAGTAACTCTGTGTGTTTGGATAGACCTTTATGAGTTAATGCCCTTTTAGCTCCGAACAGATGGTATCATACATTGTACATCATACCTAAATCACACAAGACACCTTCTGCATTTCTTGATATCTTGCACTTGTAAAGAATTTCCCAATTTTAGTATTCAATAATATTTGTCAAAGGGTTCATATGTACCTGAAATAAGTAATTTAATTTTAAAACATTGTGATGAAGCTATTTCTATCATCTGCCAAATCATACAGTCTTTGCATACATATACATGCACTAATTTATGCCATGAGTGACACAAATTGCACACTTGAGTGTGCTAGCTTGTAATAATATGCAACTGCCATGGATATTGGCTTTTTCTCGACAAATAAATCAATTTCACCGTCACAGGTGCGACGTCGAGTGCTTAATAAGCCTCGCATAATCCTTTTAAGCTCTTACATGGTGTTAACACCTGTGCCCGTACTTGACATAGTAAATGAGATCAATTAATTTGATTTACTTAATGGAAAAATGTTACAGAGCATTGATTTGAAAGGGGAGGGGGGGGGGGGGAGGGGGTGGGGGAGGGGATGGGGGAGGGGATGGGATGAAAATTGGTTATGGAAATAGGAGTGGCAGTCCTTTTTTATGCAAACAACTTAACATGGGGCTGTCAATATTGGGTGAATTAAAACAAATATACTGTGATGTATATTGGCATGCTGACTGTATGGTGAATAGTAAAAACGTACAATGTATATCATATGTGTATGCGTATACCAGAGGACAAAAAGCACTCATATTCATAAATGCGCCATGCATACAAGATATGAGAGAATTGCAGAAATTCTTGCATTGTACAATTCTTCAGATATGTTGAAAATTCTTGATAATTTGGGAATAATATGGAACATCTGCATTTAATTTCGCCAATTCTATGGAAATGGAAATACCACCTTTAACGAAGGAATTTTGAGTTTTGTGGTAATACTTCTTCAAAAGTTTCTATTTGTATCATCATCCCTTTTGCCAAAACATGATTATCAAGAACTACGCTCATAATGATAATCATAATAATAATGTTGGCTTCTTGTATAGCGCACATGTGCGTCATGTTGTGATGCTTCTGGCGCTGGTGAAGACTTGCAGCCCATGCAGCTCAAGTGTGAATATTGTTACATAAGGATTTATCTTGATGCTATAATAAATACATTAATGGAAAAGGTTTATGAAGAGCTTTGTTGTGATTGGCAAGCCATAAGATGCTTCTATAACCACTCACTTTCCATCCCATTTCTTTAGCTATCTCTCTCACTATCTGTTTCTCTTCTACATGTTTGTCTCATCCTCTGTCCCTTTTATCAACTCTAGGGCCTAACTTATGTGGCAACCTTCTCATCTACCTGTGGTCTCTCATTCTTTTTTTTCCTACTCAACCATCATCACTACACGCACCCCTGTTTTTTTTCTCTCTCTCTCTTCCCTTTCCTCCTCTTCTTTCTTTCTTTCTTTCTTTCTTTATTTCTTTCTCTCTTATCTCTACCTTTCACTCTCTTCCTCTTATCTCTATTCCCCCCTCTCTCTCTCTCTCTCTCTCTCTCTCTCTCTTTCTCTCCCTCTCTCCCTCTCTCTCAATCAATCTGAAGTGTGCTCTTTTATTTATGTAATTATCTACCATATATATGTTTTCTTCATTATTATTGTTCCATTATTATTGTTATTATCTTCCATCTCTTTGAAGAGAGAAGAGTTTGGTTGTGTAACAAAACCCATATTCACTATGCTATGAAATAGGTGGGTGTTTTTTCTTGAGTGGGTAGTCAGGTGTAATTGGACAATTTGCAGCTTTAACTGTTTCGGAGTATTGCCCATAGGCAATAACATGTGACAACTGTTTTTTAAATTTGTATCGTTTGTCAACAAATTGCCTGCTCCCTGATTTTGTTTTTCCTCGGGTAGCTTTTTCCTCTATCTTTCTCTTTTTCTCTCTCCCCTTTCTTTTCTCATTCTCTATCTCTCTGCTTTCTTTCTCGCCATTCCCCTCTCCATCTCTCTCATTCCCTAGGTATCTACCTCTGCTCCCTAACACTTTCTCCCATCTCTCTCTCTCTCTCTGTCTCTCTCTGTCTCTATATCTCTCCCCCTCTGTCTCTGTCTCTCTCTATCTCTCTCTCTATATATTTCTCTGTATATATTTTTCTGTATATCTCTCTTAATTGCCCTCGTTCCCTCTCTCCCTCTGTAGGTTTGTGTTTTACTTTATTCCACATCAAGCAAACATCCAATATATTTTTACATACTATGAAGCCACCTACTCTGTATATTCTGTCATCCCTCCATCTAACTTCACCCTGTTTCCAACCTTCAAGTATATCGTCAAAACCCCTTTTTACTGTTTTTTTTGTTGCTCATTGACTTGTTTTCTATCATTGAGCATGTACCTTTGTATCTCTCTGTCTCTGTCTCCAGTTTTCTCTCTCTTCTCTCTCTCCACCCCTCTCCCCTCTCTCTACCCCTCTCCCCTCTCCACCTCTCCATCCCTCTCCCCTCTCCTCCTCTCCCCTCTCCTCCTCTCCTCTCTCTCCACCCCTCTCCCTTCTACTCCTTCCCCCTCTCCTCTCCCCTCTCACCTCTCCTCCTCTCCCCTTCTCCCCTCTCCTCTTCCTCTCTATTCCTCTCCATCTCTCTCTATTCCCCTCCTCTCTCTCAATCCCTCTCTCCTCTACTTCTCTCCCCTCTTCTTCTCTCCCCTCTCCTCCTCTCCTCTTCTCCTCTTCTCTCCCCTCTCCTCCTCTCCTCTTCTCCTCTTCTCTCTCCTCTTCCCCTCTCTTCCCCTCTCATCCCCTCTCTTCCTCTCCATCTCTCTCTTTCTGTGTCTACTAGCTCCCCCTTTCTGCTTGTCAACTCTCAGACTAAATCTGAGACTAATTTATCCCTTTTATCAAATTTTTTGGGGTGTACATTCAATACTGTCTTGGTTCTCTCAACTTTCTCTGCCTTTCTTTCCTTTCTTGCCTTTCTTCGTTCATCTCTTGCCTTTTATGGCTATCACCTACTGGAAGGTGGCCGGTGCAATATTGCTTGGCAGAGAGCCAATTTTAAAGGTCATGCTCGTGTAGCCCAAGTGAAAACACTGATAGAATTTCACAATTTCTAACTTTACTGGAGGGATGATGATATCCATTTCCAACGTTATTGGGGGGAAATAAAGAGATAGATAACAGCACACCCACATACCCTATTTTTGTCACTTATTGTTAAATACCTTGTGTAGATAGTTAGAATAATTGCCCTTAAAGGTAAACTTTTGAGTTCTATTAAATGGCAGACAATAGAATTTCACAGATTTAAACCAAATTTACATGTTAATCTTCACAACTTCTATGGATGATATTTGCCTAATGGTTTTGTTTGAAAATGTGTATTAGCTGAGTAATGTGTGAAGGAAATAAAAGGAAATTGCAAACCAGTCGTCAGTTTTGTGTGTCAAGTACTCAAACTTGTTGTCATATCATTATGCATACGTGTAGGTAGGGCTTTTGAGTAAATATGACTTTCAGAGAGGTTTGCTAGCTTGTCTATGTTTTGCTGTGCACAATTTGCAGAAGGACAATGTAGAATTGATTTAAGGCAGTTCTCCTCAAGATGCTGTCCATTACAAGAACCTAAAATTGACATTTTCAAGTTTCAAGTTTTATTTGTTCCCCATTTTACAAAAAATATAGACAATTATACATAGAATAAAAATTATACAATACATGTAGTATAAATGAGCACATCTGAATGATTCTCAATTCATATAATAGATTAAGAAGAATGTGAGGAACATCAAAAGCAGTGCTTGTATATTATAGATTCCTTCTAAATTAAGTATTGATGAAGAAAACGTAGCATTTTGTTGCATTTGTATCTTCCCCATGTAAATATGAAAGAGAATTAAATACAATGAACTTCATTTTTTCGAGTTTACCTGGAATAATAATCCAGAAGATAATAACAATTTTTTTTAAAAGAGTAATCATGATTAGACGATCAAAAAACAAGAAGGCACTGCAGATTTATTCTGTGAACAGCGATCGCAGGAAAACATGTCGCTGTTCAGGGTTTTGTTTTTCTTGTGGTTCACATGAAACCAGGACATTTGAAAATCCTGTTTATTTCCTTGGGTGGTTATAAACTTGTAACTAAAGAATCATTATCAGTGGAGGTGGCAAATGAAAGATACTGGTTTTCTTGCTTTTTAACGATTGGAGTATATTTTAATAACTACCAGACTTAATTTGATTACTTTTTTCTTTGTACCTGGATTATTAACAACAATATATTAAGAAATAGATACTACTTTTAAAATCTTGCCATAGTTTGTTCTTTTATTCAGAGTTTGTATTCATACCTGGCATGCTGTGTTTAAAATTATTTGAGTTGAAACCCCTCTGGCTCCAGACAGACATTTTTAGTTCTGGAACAAAACACCTAAATGTAGTATAACACATGAGACTTTTTCAATTTCTTTCATTAGAGCAAAGTTGTGAAATAATGTGGAGTGTGAATACGTATACTTTAATATGACTTTGCATACAGTTTTAGAAACTCAGAGAACCAATCCAGACTAGCTAACTTTTGGTTCTCCCTGTAACCACATTTTAAGTTTTTAAGTTTAAAATATCCTTTATTTGAATCACTTAAACACTATTGAAACTCTGTGAATTTCAATTCTAACTACACTTTTATGTATCTTTGAGGAATCCAACCAAATCTCTACGTATTATCATGTTATGGCTTATTCACAGGTTCGATATGACATGATATATGATTAATTAAATTTGTACATATGGTTCAACTATGGATATTTTCTTTCTCTTTGTAAATTATGTACATGGATATGTATACAACATCAACTGTAATTGTTGTTATTTTGTTACCCACTGGAATACATTTGTAACATTGTGTTATGTTAATAAATTCAAATTCAAATTCAATTCAAAGTAATCGATCTTACAATTCAATCTTATTCATTCTTGCCAGGTGAGCTCGGAAACTTGGGCGGAGGGGACGGAGAAGGGGACGGTAAGGATGACGAGGAGGCCGCTCTCATCGAAGAGGCGAGACAGCAGCAGGAGGAGGAGAGGAAAGCTAGACATGCAAAGATGGAGGCAGAGAGGGAGGTGGAGAGGCAGAGGATACGAGAAAAGGTGTGTTTTAATTCAAGTACCCCCCCCTCCCCTTCCTCGTGATCCACCCAAGATAAATATGTAAATAGGCAAGGGGGTGCCATTCAGGGGAAAGGAGAAGATAGTTGCCCCCCCCCCAAGAGAGATAGAGAGAGAAAGAGAGAGATAGAGAGATAGAGAGAGAGAGAGATAGAGAGAGATAGAGAGAGAGGGGGGTTGAGATAGAGAGAGAGAGAGAGAGAGAGAGAGAGAAAACAAAAACAAATGAACAAACAAACAAACTGGTGTTACCTGTGTGTGTTTTTAATACATAAACCCCATGGTCACTGTCCTACACTAACTAAATTCCTAATTATTCCATGGACCAAACACTAGCCCTACCCCTACACCTATCTCAACTTAACCTAACACCACCCCTTCACCTAACACCCTATTATGCGTACACTGTACAACCCTAAACGAACCCTATATCTTTGATGAAATAAATTCAGGAGAAAATTCCAGTTAACATCAAGTTTAGACCTTTGATTATAAATGTGTTTGTCCCCCCCCCCCCCCCCACTTAAAAATTTCCAAGCCTCAGAGTTTTAAATATTTTTTTTAGTCATCACCGGTATACATTTTAAAAATCACAAGCGCTCATTTCAGTTGAAATAAGAGTGGGTGATATTTCACATAATCTGATAGAATGTATATAGAATGTACTTTAAGTTCTAAGACCCATGTAGTAATCAAAAATGCAATAAAAATGAACATAACTGTTCTAGTATCTCAAAGATAATTTTCTTTTGTTTGTCTTCACTTTTCATTTCCTTTTTTAAACATAGAGAGAAAAAAATTGCCTGTGTTTGTATAAAGCCTTTATATTTCTTGAGAACGTCTAGACTCTATTTTTCCATTTTGGGTCACACATCTTGCTCTCTACCCTTTACATGTTTGAAGACAGAAGGGCGTCAACTCATTAAACTAATATACTTTAACACATCGTTAACGCCCTTCTGGCTCCAAACTGGCGATCACTGTATCATGTTTATGAAACATGACTAGACGTGACTTTCATTTGACAGCCCTCATAAATCTCTACTGTGAATTTTTAATGGGTGTATGAAGCATTAAAAAAAAAAATCCATGAAACCTTGTAAATTTCATCATGACTCACTTGTAATTGATCAATTCATGGAAGGAGAGTGATTAAAACCAACAGTACAAATCTTATATGTACTAGTAAAATTACTCGTAAACATGGTTGCCATTTTTAAGGCTACTGCTAATTAGTTTCATCCCACTATTTTAGGCTTTTAGTTGTAAACAAAATACAGGCTTCAACATTCACGAGTCTCTTTTCAAACTACTTGGAGAAAACCTACTGATATCTCTGTATTTATATACTTCATGTTTGATTTTTGGATTTGAATGATATCTTGATGACATTTAAGCTTGTCATTTGAAATCAGATTACAGGATTTTTGTCAGAAGGTCATTTGATACTGATCGATAATTTCTAGATGCAATTAAGGCTCATGGTCCTAGTTAGATATGAACTTATTTCACTTGACAATGTAGAGAAGTCCATGGAAGTACAGAATGGCCCAAAAGTCTGAATTAACCCACATTTCCTTCAAATTGAAACTATTTGTATGAGTCTGGCATGCTCAATATCAAAATTTAATGAGATTTTCATGATTTACGTGCTGTTTTCTTTAATTTGAAAAGCTCTTTGACAGTGTAATGTCCTGCAACAACTGAATCTTGATGACATTTAAGCTGGTCTTTTTGATTCAATCAGTAGGTTCTAAGAGCGTTCACACCTACAGAGATTAGAAAATAGATTTTTTTGCACAACGATCCAAAAATCGTTTTTTGTGCGTGTGTGGACAGAATAATTTCACTAATCTTTGCAATTCGCATCGCGGTCCAATTCGCAGTAAGTCTTGCAATTTTTCAGAATAATCGTGATAGTTTGTGATAGTTCGGATGTTCTGGCCATCGAGCAGGAATCCTCCGTGTGTAAATGGTCGCCCCAAAAAATCAATCATTGCATCATGATCCAATTCGCACTAAATTGACACGTGTGAACGGTTGCAATTTTTTTGTTGATCTTTGTATCGCGATCCGAATCGCACTAATTGTTAAGTGTGAACGGGCCTACTGTAAAATTGATTAAATATTTTGGTTAAAAGGTCAAAGGCTGGTGTCGATTTCTTGTGATGCAATTAGGGCATGTGATCCGTGTTAGATATGAACTGATTCGACTTCAGGGTTACAAAGCAGAGTTAGACCGTGGATTTTTACAGCATTTTTACCTAGGTCTGAATTTAGTTTTCTATCCTCCTATATTCTTTAATAGGACAAAATAGAATATGAAATGAACTATCCTGTGTGAATGAAAATTACAAAATGCTCTATAAAAATTGCCAAAATTTTTGGTGAAAGAGTGGTAAATCAATTCCATAATATGTTGTCAATTTGAAGATTTTGAGGTATGCTTTTGTTTATAGTTAAATGTTCAGCAACATAATATACTGCAACATAAATGGATTAAAAATTATTGATACCTTGTACTACTTGTTCTTATCATTTATGAAGTAGATGTACAGGTATGTAATTCAAAGCATTTTACATCTAAAAATAGTGCTAAAGAAAAGCTTAAACTGTTTGTTTGAGAACATTGTAGGTTTCTTTACTTACATTGTTTTTGTTAAAGACTGCTTTAATTTCTGTCCCTTTATGTGAACAATTGGTAGTAGTGTACATGTATGTTCTTCATGTATCAAAGAAAATATTTAAAAATGCTAGTATATGCTAGGCATGAATTCCCCTATAAGATTTCATCTATATTAAAGTGAACTATTAGACTGTCTGAGAATAGTGTTCACTGTAGGTATTTACATGTTTTAAAAATAGAAAATGTAATGTACCATAGACAGAATAATGTATGTTTGAATTGATCCCTTTGTGCCTGCATTCAGTATGGACTAAAGAAGAAAGTCGCAGAGGAGCCAGGAATGCTTCCGGAGCCAGATGATGCGGGCCGTATCACGAGAAAAAAGAAGACACCTGCCGAGATGCAGCAAGCGTTACAACAACAGGATGATGAGGAAGAAGGTGGGTCTCTTTCTTCTTTTCTTTCATCTGTCTTCCCCCCCCCCCCTCATTTACTATCTCTTCCTCTCTGTCGTTCTGCTCTGTCTTTCTCCTCTATTTTACCTTTTACTTTCCCCTCTCTCTATCTCTCTCTTTCTATTTCTATTTCTCTCCCTCTCTCTCTCTTTCTATTTCTATTTCTCTCCCTCTCTCTCCCTCTCTTTCTCTTTCTCTTTCTATTTCTCTCTCTCTCTCTTTCTCTTTCTATTTCTATTTCTCTCCCTCTCTCTCTCTCTCTCTCTTTCTCTTTCTATTTCTATTTCTATTTCTCTCCCTCTCTCTCTCTCTCTTTCTCTTTCTATTTCTATTTCTCTCCCTCTCTCTCTCTCTCTTTCTCTTTCTATTTCTCTCTCTCTCTCTTTCTCTTTCTATTTCTATTTCTCTCCCCCTCTCTCTCTCTTTCTCTTTCTCTCTCTCTCTCTCTCTTTCTATTTCTCTCCCTCTCTCTCTCTCTCTCTCTCTCTTTCTCTTTCTATTTCTATTTCTATTTCTCTCCCTCTCTCTCTCTCTCTCTCTCTCTTTCTCTTTCTATTTCTATTTCTCTCCCTCTCTCTGTCTCTCTCTCTCTCTCTGCCTCTCTCTATCCCCCCTCTCTCTCTCTCCAATAAGTTTCTTCCTTTTTTTATATCTACATGTATCTTCAAAATAGATATAAAAGAGAGATAAAAGTGGTATTAACATTAAAAAAAAATCAGTCTTGAACCAGAAGTTTCATCTACACTCTGCCAGATTTGATCTCTCTGTATACTTTTTACTGGCTTTATGATTCTAATTAAAAGATTCATGTTGAATGTCTCTCTCTTTCTCTCTCTCTCCTCTCATTTGCTCTGTTTCTCTCCTTCTTGCCCTTCCTACTCTCCCCTCCATCTCTCCCTCTCTTGTTCTGTGTTTCTCTCTTCTCTCTCTCTTCTCTTGCTCTCTTTCTTATTCTTTCTGTATGCCTATTATGTTTCTCTCCCATTCTGCCTGTCTGTGCGTCTGTCTATTTCTCTGTCTCCATCTAACTGTCCCTGTTTATAAGAAAATGCAGTTTTCCCCCCATGGAACCATAAAGCGTAAACGCTGTTTTAACTACATCATGAGTTAATGCTGTTGGGGTTTCAAACAGACCATGTACTGTTACTCTTATTGGAGTACGTTTCAGAAAACACTTACGGATGTAAACACGCATGAAGCAATACTTGCTAGTCAGTTTCCATTTATAGACTAATCATGGGCACAAATCTAATAAGCTGTGATACAATATATACACCCCTGGATATGTTTTTCCTAGTTTGATGAAAAAACAACAATTCTCTTTTTCTCCTCTCTTCTCCAGGTTTTATGGATACCGTGAAAGGTTTTGTAGCACCGTTTGCGGAGAAACTCGGCCTGGATCTCTTCAAATAGGCAAACATTTATCAGGCAGATGACATTCAGGATTGTATCTTAGTTAAACCGTCAACAATCCCCTCGTGTGTAAACCAGGTCGAACCCATGTTTCTGGAAATGATTCCACGAAAATAGTTATTTTCTTGGTTTTGCTCTTAGTCTGGTAAATCTGTGGCAAATCAAGAACTTGCCATTTGTCTTTTAAGCCCTATTTCTCCCAGTGTACATATATGGTACTAACTATAGATTTATTATTATCTCTTTCCTATAATGATTTACCACAGGTGTTTGATAACTGAAAATATATTTCTAAACAGTTTTGATATATTTGACAGTTTTTAATTTACTTAAAAACTAATTTTGGATTATTTTGGAAATCTGACAGAACAATTTATTGCACTACTTAAAGGATATAATGCAGTATTAAGATTAAATGGAGATGTTCTTTAAAAAAAACAGACAATATCCCCATTCTTTTTACTATGCACAAACCTGTACCTCAGGTTGTTTTTTCTGTAGAATTTTAAGGACCAAATTTGCAGAAATTTGGTCTCTGAAGTTTGATTAAGAGTGTGATATTGGCAGAGCAATATTGAACTTTTTAGTCCACTATTTAACTCCAACAGTGTGTGGCTATTTTGTATTTGACATTGGGCCTATTTGTAAGGCCCTTAAACAAAAAAAGATGATGCCATTTATGCACACAAGATAGCTCCTGAACTTTAAAAAAAAAATCACTGCTATTTGATACTGCATGACCTGTTTAGAGGATTCACAGTTAGAAGGTAGTAACTCCACAAGTGCTAACACTTCACATCTATTTGATTATGCCTGTGCCATGTCACTGATACACAGCAAGATGGTAGTAACTTCAAGTCCCAACACTTTATGTTTCACCATAGTTATTTAAATCCTACGTAGAGGATACACACACAGCATGCTGGGAGCACCTCATTGTATGTGAAAAGAACATCGCTTCACAGTAGATAAGCACTATACAATCCAACTGCTATCCAGTTCTGAAAGAAATTAACCAGGAATTTGTCAGATATGACGTTATGAACATGTTAAATCGTTCATGAACAAAAATATGTGTTTGCAGTCGGATGGTATAAAGTGCGATGGGCTCCATTCATTCCTAATGTTAAGACCTATCAATTAACGTTTATAAGGGTCTGACAAGTTTCCACAGTTGCCCACTCACTTGCACAGCGGTTGTGTGTTTCACCTCACGTTTTAAAAACGTTAATATTACACTGCATGTGTATACACCCTGCATATTTATAAGCAAGCATTCCTACCACATATAACTACCTCCGTAATACTTTCCATAACCATCAAAACCATGAGCATCCAAACATATTTAATTGATTTCAGTATATGAAACCGCTATTGATTAGGTGCTTTTGTTTAAAAAATAAAACGTGCAATATTTTTGTGCATTTATGATAACAAATTTACTCCTTTCACAGAACAGATTTGCCTGTCCAGATTTTTGTTTCTTCAAACATTTGATCAATTTCCTTTCAAGATTATTCAAATTTTCAATAAAGTGATTTTTAAAAAGGTGAAATTTCTAATAATATATTTGTTTAAAAAAGAAATTTCTTTTTTTTAAGTGAAACAGATTCTGACTCCACAAATTTATCTAGTAATTGATTTTTTAAATAAAATTACTGGGAAGTGGATGTATAGACATAGCTCCTGTATGAAATTGATTAAATCTCAACCAAACTTTGAAGCTTGTCTGAGGCCAAAATTATGGTTTCAATTCTAAGTATGATTAAGATTTAAAAAATTAAAACTAATATTACTCTAGATGTTGTACAAGCATTTCTTTCCATTCCAAATTTCACAGACCAAAGAAAGACATGGGGAAAATGATTTTTACTTTACTTATTTAGTAGAAAATTCAAGGTTGGCAATTTTTCTAGTGCAATAGATTTTGTTGTTGTTGGTTTTAAGACTGAAATAAGATAAGACTGCCTGAGAGAGTAGGATTTTTGTGTAAATAAAACTTAAAAAGATGTATGGCTGTGCTTGAAGTAGAAGAACAAACAGTATGATGTCTTTTTGGTTTGTATACCATGTATATTGCTAGTACTGAAAGAATATGTATCATTTATTTGCCAATTTCCAATGCATCTTCTGTGAAGCTTATACCCATATATGTACATTATCTTGGCTGATTGTATATTTATATATTATAACAGTTCTTGATGTCAAATGTGTAAAACAAATGTTCAAAGATTTCTTGTTGTAGCAAATTTTCAATATGCATACTTACAAAATTGAACAATGGTTACAAATGTTTATCTATTTTTCTGCTTTCTCCTGTTGTAGTACCAGTAATAATACCCTTTGTGAAACCTGGTCAGAGCCCCTTGAAGAATTTGATGGAAAGGTTACCTTTAAAAAGTGTAAAACCATAGTTAGATTAATCTTGTATTCCTATTTAATAGCCAAGTACTTAAAACTATTTATTCTTAATGATGTTTGTATAAAAAAATATAGACGTTTTTATCAAATTACTTTTATCTTTACATACAATTTTGTGCATTCTCATTCAAATATCAAGTAGTTTTAAAGATGTGCAATTATTTTCTTCTTGCCACTTCAAACATTCCTGTTAAAAAAGGGACAACAGAGCCAAAATTGTCACTCTTTTACATTTTAAGTACAGGTGTATTTCAGACAAATCACCATTCAAAAAGTTGTTTATACAGATAAATTGTAGGTGACTTAATGTTATTTGCAGTATTGGTACTAAACAATGTACTTCTTTATCTACCCCCTGAAACTATTACATGTTTATACATCTGTATGTTACTATATCACGTTTGTTATCCATTTCTATCTTATGAATGTGATCAGGTGATCTGATCAGGTGATCGTGTCATAGTCGTTTCCATTCTGCAATCAATTCAAAACTGTATTCATTTTTTTTAAATTCACAATTCACTTTTAATTTTTGCCCAAGATTACTATTGCATATACTCTGTTGAGTTCCAGAAGGGCTTTAATGGGAAAGTGACATCAGTTAACGCCCTTAGTGCTCTGAGCAGACGGCATTCATATGGACGAATATTGAATGAAATATGTTTTACTTTGCTTTCTTGCCACATGTTGGTGTAGTGATACGATTGCATAGTTCAAAACTTGTCTTTGTATATGTAATGTGAGGTCCAGCTATCACGCAGTCGATTGTCTTTGCCATCTAGAATTGCACACACAATACTAAAAGCTTTGTTTGTTGACCGTTCACATTGTATCTCTCTGCATTGAAATGTTGATTTCTTCACCAAATGTCACTTTTGTAAAAAAAAGGAAAAAGAAATAGGGCATGTTGATGTTTTTCTCTTCTTTTTCTGAGACGAATTGAAAAGGAAATTGGAGATGCTAGCGAATGAAATCTAAGAAGCACTTTGCATGAAAGCACCGCACGTAATTATGCATGTGGGACACGTATTCGATGCAAACCTCGCAGGTTTGTCTGATGTGTTGAAAATCAAAACTGATTTGACAATCTTCAGTGTTATTGAGACGTAACCTGGAGAAATCGATATTTACCAGTGCCAGCCGAGGTTCTCGAATTGGTGTTGGAAGGAGAAGTTGAAAGGTTCTTCAATGAATTTTAAAAATCTTTCAGTTTGTGGACATTTTGAGACATTTTGAATTAAAATTATGGTGGAAAGGGCCCTGAAAGCAGATTGGGGATGGAGGAAAGTTTTTAACTGATATTTTCTATTTTAATACGAGAAGAAAAGACAAAATATACCTCAGAAATTCCAACAGAATTATCTGAGAACTCAATTAGGATAGTTAAACTCATTTTCCTGCCATCTATTTTATATTATTATATTTGTTAACATTCATTACAAAGTCTACATGAAGTAAATGATGTGCATCTCTTCAAAGTGACTTTGATCATGATTTTCTTGATGTTATAAATGTTGAGGGGTTCACCATATTTTGTGTCACAACAGATGTAACAAGGCACAAGGGAAATTATATCAGGCACCCAATGGCCCCCTCCTCAGTCTAGTATAACAGATTTAACAATAGCAAATAGCCCCCTGTGTCTTCAATCAAAGTGAAAATTGATGATGGAGGGTTTTATAATGAGTCATTGGGGAGACGGTGAAAGAGAAGGCTGGGTCATTTCATTCATTTTGGTGAAGATAAGATTGGATAAAGATACAGAAATTGTGATTTATGCTTTAAATTTCACTCACACCAATACCCTGTACCGGGGTATTCTATTGATCTCAGACTTTGGATAAATCATGATATACAAACACTTGATGCATTGATGTAAAGATTCATTAATGGTCTCTTTGAAAATATAAATCTTTTTACCATATTTCGGACCTATATATGAAATATCAAGCTTTGACTGCATATATATGAAGAGGTAATAAACATAGTTCTGAATTTGATTTATTGATTTTGATTAATTATGCATTGTGTGATGCAATTCTGAATAGATGGTGCGAATTCTCTTTCTTTTTTTCAGACAGATCTATCTACTTTAAGCTGAGTTTTGTATTCTAGAACCAAGTGTGTGCAATATTCAATGTTTTGATTACATAGTACTTTATATCTTTCTATTTGTGAACCCCTGTTATATGATTATTCAACGTTAGTTGTCCTTTATAAGGTACGTTGATTTTGTCCGCTTAGAGCCATAAGGGAATTAACTGTACACATGTAACACCCTTCTGGCTCTCAGCAGACTTTCTATATGAACCTAATCACTCATCTTTCAGTGTGTGCTATTCTTACTGTGTGATCATTTGTCATTCTATCTTGTAATGTACAGTTGTTTATCTACATTAAATTATTCGATAGTATATGTATAAAGAACGCGTTGGTGACTAATTTTGTTTTGTTCACCCGCGTGTTGAGCCAATGCTTCATGAGGTTGAAATGTGATGTTTGCAAGTTGTGTATCTTGTTATTAAGGTTGTCTGGTTTAATCATTTTTGAGGTGCAAAGTGGGAGTGTGTATGTGAGCAGCATTGTGTATAGCGCTTTCAATGCCTCAATCGAGACCATCCAAGAAGGTAATCATTCCTTGGAAGTGAACTTTTTTACAAAATTACAACATTTGGAATAATAGAAATATCCAGGGTGGTATTCTTGAAAGCGGACTAACTTTAGTCCATGGTTTAATCCACCGACTAGGTATGGAATGCCAAGTGTCCTTATGAATATGTTTTTGAATAATTAAATCTGTCACTAAATCATAATAAAATGTAATAACATAATTAATAACCAACAATATAACTAAGACCCGCTCCTCAGGAGCGGTTCTTAGGTGAGTGAGAACGCTCAAAGTGGTCCAGAAAGCGGACTTCTGGACCGCTCCAGAAGTCCACCTTCCGAGGTGGTCTTGAGGAGCGGGTCTTATTAAGAGTGCTCCAGAGCGCTCTAACGTGCAATGTGAACGGAAAGCGTACTTTGAACGGAAGTGACGTTCCGCGCGATGAGCGATCGGGCAGGCACTACACATATACATGTATACGGGACGTGTCGCGAACGGGACATCAGGTGACATAGGGTTTGGATTCCGCGCGCAAAAAAATTGACCCGCCTACATGAGCTGCCATAGCAACAAGACCACTTTGACTCGTGGAGCGGTTTGAGCCATAAAAACTGCTCGGAGTGTGAACGCTCGTGAACATCATCCCGATGTAAGCTTCAAATGATGATAAGAACGCTAACAACTTGAACTGCAGTGCATTTAAGCTTTCTAGCAAGTATCAAAGCCTAATCAGATTCAAATATTTGTAAAAAATTGCACTACCTGGTATGACATCAATACGATTCTGAGCCGATTTAGCCATTCCTCTTCCAAGAAAACGTGAAATCCATTTAAATTGATTAGTCCTACGACTAATAAAATCATTCAATGATCATTAGGAATTTAGAAGTTTGAATGTTCATATCATATGCTCTTTGGAAATTCTTCTGAATTCTGATCATAGTCAGATCGTGTACTGCGATGTGGGCTTAATTTACATTTGCCTTTTTTTACCCCTACTGTTCACATTTTTCCTTTCTCTTCTCTTTCTTCCATTCACTCCTCAAATAATTTCTGTCCAATACTATCCCATTATTCTATTTCTTTCTCCCTCTCCATTCTCCCCTCTTTCTCTTTTCCTGTCCGTTCTCCTCTTATTCTATTTCTCTCGTTCTCTATTGTCCCCTCATTCTCTCTACCTACCTCTCTCATTTCTAACTGTAAATTCATCTGATTTCTACAAATACTATATTATTGATGCTGATTCAATATAACAATTTCTGGATTATAAATGCATTGTCATTTTTATTACATAACTAGAGCACCCTATATTAATTATTTGACCATTAAAATTATGAAAGCGAAAAATAACAATGACTAATGACAAAAATTAAAAAACAATGAAATTGATTGTCAAATTCGAAAGAAAATGAAATATGACTTATCTATCAAAAAATAGATGTACACAAGGCAACTCTGTAATTTCTAAATTTCTAAAAGATTACACATACTCCTTTTATTCATTGATAAAAAGTTCATTATTATATTATTAGAAAAAAAAAGAAACATTACTTGACCACACACCACTGTATTAAAACTTTAAAAAAATACAAAACATGATCAGTTATATATACAGTGCGCCCCTGAAAAAATGAAACCTGAATATTATCACTGTTTTATCATAACTTAATCACAATTATAATTAATAAATGACAACCATTTGTAAAGCTTAGATCCTCCGCTTTCATTTGATGCAACTCATATGATGCAAATTTCACGCATGAGTGATTAAAATCAATTTGAAGAGAGGGAACCAAAAATTCATTTGGCGGACGGTATCTGAATTTTAAAGAGAAAATCAGTTCTAGAAAGTTCAGTTTCTGCCCTTTCATATGACACCTCAATCAGGAAAAATGAGCAAGGAATAACAAAGTTCTGTTTGTTTAAAATAATGCTTGCATTTCCATAATTTGATTAAACAATTTAGTTTTCACTGGCTGCCTGCCGTAGTGACAAGCAGAATCGACAAAAGACTTAACTCTGTTTCGTTGACAATCAGCCATGCATGAAGTATTTCGTCTATGGCTGATCGTCAAGATGCAGAATGGATGGCATAGTTATCAAACTGAGCTGCAGAATAGTCTGGTGTTCCTATAGCGATCCATCCATGGTGAGGTAGTACTGTAGGGATGTTGACCCAGTCAAACACCTCAACACCATTCACAGACCCCTTGGCCTCCCTACCCTATAGACAAAATTGAAAAAGCATACTCATTTGTTTAGAATATTCTTAATCAGAAGAAACGATTTTGACTCCAACTGAACTTTGACCTTGGAAGATGACATACAACAGGACCATGATGGTTCCCATAATGAATCTATGACCCACACCTGGAAGAATTGATTTTGACCCCGACTGAACTTTGACCTTGGAAGGTGACATTCAACAGGACTATGATGGTTCCCATCTATGATGGTTCCTATAATGCACCTATGACCCACACCTGGAAGAAATGATTTTGACCCAGACTGAACTTTGATCTTGGAAGCTACATTTAACAGGACCATGATGGCGCCCATAATGCACCTATGACCCAGACCTGGAAGATATGATTTTGACTCCAACTGAACTTTGACCTGGGAAGGTGACATTTAACAGGACCATGATGGTGCCCATAATGCACCTATGACCCAGACCTGGAAGAAATGATTTTGACTCCAACTGAACTTTGATCTTGGAAGGTGACATTCAATAGGACCATGATGGTTACCATAATGCGCCTATGACCCAGACTTGGTTAAAATCAAAGCTCTAACGTTAACTTGTCAATATTCAAATATAAATTCAATTGATTAAGGATAATCCAGACAAACATAACATTTTTGAAAACTTAACAAATTTGTTGCATGGTTGCAAAACAATTTATATGACATATTGGCTTATTCAGTATTAAAACAATAGTAGACAAAAGACAGAGACATTTCTTAAGAATTACATTTCTTAAGAGTTGGCTCCATCAAAATAAAAGGAATTTAAGCGACATTAAACAGCAAAATAACATGAATTTAAGTGACCTTAAACAGCAAAATAACATGACCTAGAGAGTGCTCTCTCATTGAATACTTACAATGACAGTTAGTTGAACTGTAGACCAGGTATGGCCGATCATGGGAGCTGTACCACTCTTCACGACATCTCTCCCTTCTGCAAAAGAAAAGAAAAGAGGAAAAAGATGATATTTTTCATTACAAAATTTCATAGTCTAAAAAATATCCCTATACAATTAAAACTTAGCAACGGTTGTTCATATAACATTTTCATAAAAGTAACTATAATTCTCAAAGAGCTTTATCTTGTTTTGTGCTATTAGAGTACCGTATTTGCCGGCGATAAGGCCACAGCGTCGCATAGGCCGCACCCCAACTTTGACATTTCAAAGAGGAAAAAAACAAAAAACAAACAAACGGACAAAACAAAATAATCGTAATTTTGTTTTGCATGGGAGCTGTACCACTCTTCACATCTCTCCCTTCTGCAAAAGAAAAGAAAAGAGGAAAAAGATGATATTTTTCATTACAAAATTTCATAGTCTAAAAAATATCCCTATACAATTAAAACTTAGCAACGGTTGTTCATATAACATTTTCATAAAAGTAACTATAATTCTCAAAGAGCTTTATCTTGTTTTGTGCTATTAGAGTACCGTATTTGCCGGCGATAAGGCCACAGCGTCGCATAGGCCGCACCCCAACTTTGACATTTCAAAGAGGAAAAAAACAAAAAAACAAACGGACAAAACAAAATAATCGTAATTTTTTCGTAAAACACTATTTTTTTGGGGGGTACTCTTTCGCCGTAAAGGCCGCACCCCAACTTTTTTGATATTTTCTCTTCCAAAAATACTGCGGCCTTTACGCCGGCAAATATGGTATACATTGCATCAAATACAAACAATGTGCATGTGTATGAACACATTATAAAGTGAGGAGAGCGAAGTAGTTAAGCCATTGCCTACTGGAACCGGGTGGTCCCTGTATTAAGTCTATGGGGATAAGAGAATTTAGTTTTCAACAGGTTAAACAAACGTCTTACAGACCTGAATCTGGGTCATAGTTCAACTTTAGACAATGAAAGACACTAGGGTCTCAACTTGTAGAAAATAAATGTAGTACCAAAATGACTTGAAACACAGTCTTGAACATATTTTCTTATATTATATCATCCATTTTGGGGAGCTGTAAATGGCTGACACAACCGTCAATGGAGGGTACTTTTCCAGGTGCATAGTCTAGAATACTTACCCATGTCCGTGGTTACATTGTACTTCCCACTACCACCAAGCCAGAAGTAGATTCCTTCCGAGCCTGCTGCCCCACAGCCGCCAGCATTCACACGGAGAGCAAGGATAGCTCCAGACGAAGGCAAGACATGAACGTCAATGCTAAAGCTCACATTACGCCTGCGGGAAAGTAGGACAAGAATTCAGATTTAATTGGACAAAACAAAAAGAACTGATTATGACAACATAAATCCCCATTGCCCAGAAAAAGTTTTCCCCTTACGACTGCTTCTGCTAACTGATGGCACCAGCTCTACAACAAGCATAAAGAAGCCAGCATCCAGAAAGCCATTGAGTGATTTCAAGTTGGGTGTATAGGGCTGGTGTTAGCGTTTAATAAACACTAACACCAGCCCTACCCAAATGGAAATCGGCTGGTGTTAAGGCTTTGACCTCTGAATATCCTCAACTTCCGGTAGTTATAGTGTTATCAATTTTGCAAAATTGTTGTCTGCTGAACCGACCTTTGTGGCTGATGTGAATATTTTACGTACAAATGTCCTATTCACTAACACTAGCCCTAGGGATTAAGCAAATGTTGATTTCCAGTTCGGTGTTAGAGTTGTACCTGCACAACAGTCAACACACGAACGACGCTAATTTATTGTCCGACGATCAAATACAAATATGTGAAACAGGTCCTTTACTAATATTCTTTTGTGTAAAATTAGTTATTTTATTAGACCAGAAAAATAAGTGTAACTTTATTCTGTGTATTTCATGATATCTTTGGTTTTGATGAAATATTATGAAATCATTGTCATGAAATCAAGTCAATGTGGCGATCTCACAGTGCTGTTTGCTGGTGGTGTTAAGCTATCGATATTGATATCGGTATCGAGCTCTTAATCTCATCAGCAAATAGAGCTCTTGACTGCTCTAAACACTAACACCCAACTTGAAATCACTCACTGTTGCACCTACCTCACCTCTTCCCAAGGTACTATAGCTATATCCCACTGTAAAGCCTTAACCTACTCACCACGTATGGTTTCCAATCACCGAGATTGGGTGATGGGCGTCAATGCACCAATTGACTGGGAAGGAGGTTGCCACTTGTTGCATGACGAGGTTGTGACTGATGTTCCCGGAGTCTCGGATTTCAAAGCAACCAGCTTGGTCTGTAAAATAGCTAGCCTCACTGTAGATTGGGTACTCTGTTGGAAAGTGGAAAGAAACATGAAAGAAGGAAGACCAAATATTGTCTTGTTTTACTAAAAGATATAATGAAGTCTTGGATAAGCAAAATCCAATGATTAAATGCTACATGTACTTTGGGTAAGAGGATGTCAACTCCTTTAACCCTCAAAAGGTGACAAATTTACAAACCAGAAAATTCACTCCATGGCTTCATGGTGAAATCTTCAAATCTTTATCACGTTCATGAGAATGAGGAACACTCTTGTCAAGTCACATAACTTTTTGTGACCTTATGAGAACCAGATAAATTTTGCTCACTAAACAAATGTTAACTTTTCTTTCCATTCTATGTGAATTTGTTTTTATTTCTGAATATTGGTGATTTCTGTTAAATGGTCACATGATTTAATTCCATATTGATCAAGACGAAGGCCTTGTTAAGCAAAGTTGTGGCAAGATTTCTTACCATCAAAATTGTCTGTGTACATGGTCGGGAAGGGCTTAGTTTGGGGAGGGTCAGGGTATTTGCCCTTCATACCAACGGCCTGAGTGGTCAGTGTGTAGATCTCATCAGGGTCAAGGGTCAAATTGAACTGACCATTTACAACCTGTCAAAGGAGAATAACAAAGATTGAGCAACAGAATATAGTTTCAATAGTTTGTTTGAACCATGTATTTTAGTGTTTTTTTAATTAAAGGAAATACTGCAAGCAATCAATCTTTCTCTCACCCTCTCTCCCTCTCCATTTCTCTAACCCTGTCTTACTTCATCACTTTCATTCTCTATCTCTTTAGCTCTATTTGGATCCACCCCTGTCTCCATACAGCACACCGGATATAGATAATTTCATTATTTGATATATTGAGGGGGTTCTGTGAATGGGTCTAGTTGATCTACATATAATATGACTTGAGAGGATGTTGGAACTTACTTGAACAGGACTTTTCTTCATGAAATAAACTGAAGAATTCCCACCATAGCCAGGCTTGGAGTAGAACACATTGAGAGACTTGACAGAGGCCTGGAAAAAGCAAGTACAGATTGTTACAATCTGATCATGATCATTTTGGCCGAGACATACAGCTTTTAGAAAAATTCATAATATTTGCCACATATTTATATAATAAATGTTGACCTAATATTAGAGTCATTTCATGAAAACTTATTTTTTACTGTCCTATATTCACATTTGACAAAATCTGTACAATAGCCCCAAATATACTGCAGAGATCTAAAAGAAATTAATAGCACTAAATATCTTGGCTTCTTGAGAGAGATTTAACATTACACCAAAGAGAGAGTGAAACAGAATGCCAGAATAAATATCATCATTTAAGATAAAGATAATATAGACGGCAATAAAAACAGAAAAGAAGATCACAACCCAATGCTTAAATGTTTGCCTAATATGGCTTATTTCAACTGACTATATTGTACTTACAAACATGCCTTTCAGGGTGAAGCTAGCAGTCTGTGTTTTTACAGTGTATGGTGGCAGAAAGGGACGGATGCATTTTGAATGATCGCGTGTCTGTTTACAATAAATACAAAATCAAAAGTAAAGAGAATACAATGATAAGAGCACAACAAATTTTACACTTTGTCAAGACTCGTATTTGCAAAGTCTAACATTTGACACAAAATTAAAACGATAGTGAAGGATGCATATAATGACAGAAAAACAGAAAAAGCAAGACAAATGCAACTGCGACTCCCGTTTGACGACTATGGTCTTGACCTACTAGCCCCAAATTGTAATTGGATCGTCCCATACTGTCACCATGTTTAGATATTAAGTGCAATAAACCTAAAATTTCAGAAATTGTCCTCAGTGACCTTTGACCTGTCACCTATTTACCCAAAATCTGATCTAATCATTCTCCTATGGTAATATATATTATCATCAAGTTTAAGCCTCATATCTCAAGTGGATCTGGAGATTTTGCGATAACGAGAAAGCGATGGGGTAATAGCTCAGTCAGTACAGCAGTGGTCTTGTAATGCCAGGGTGTGATGAAACTTACCATGGTTTCTATGATGATGGTGAAGTTCTTGCCATCAGTAAGACTGACATAGCTTCCTCCCTGGTCTAGGTGACCTGCTCCTGATCCTCGTAAGTAATACTTCCAGCCAGGCAAGGTGAACTGGGTGGTGTGTGCTGTTAATAGTTTTACAAAATAAACAATATATGAAGAAATTGATTTCATCAATGATAGTGAGTTCACAAGCTTTTTTCGCATACATAACGAGCCCTGTGACCTTTGACCTGCTGACCACAAAATCTTATCAGTTCATATTGGCTCTGCAAGATACATACATGACCTTAGTTTAGCGGGAATCCATCAATCAGAACGTACAGACGTATCGAGGGACAACCCGAAAACACAATGCCCCTGGCTACTTGAAGCGGAATCATAAAAATACCATCGTACATACAAGATCTGTTTACTATCTATTGATGCCAAATGGAATAATGCTACCAAAGCAATAAATCTAAATCTAACAACATATGGTGATGCTATACATACCAGTAACCCAGATAGGGCCTTCCACCGCGTAGTTGCCTGACCAAGGCTCTCTAGCCGTCATTAGCCCACAGCGATCGTAGGGCAAAGACCCATAGTAGCTAGCAATTAGGTTCCACGATATTGTACTTGTTATATTCCCATTCACATAGTTCCGGTTCAGTATCTGAGAGAAGCAAGATATATTATTGGGTAAGAAAAACAATTGTCACTTGTAATTATACAGTCAAATCTGCTTTAGTGACAACCTGCATGGAAATTCATAAAAGGGAAGATAGCGAAGTCAAAAGCAATAATGTACCCACTTCCCTACTGCTATCGACTCAAGCATTCATGCTTATGATAGTTGGCCTCTGCATTTAACTTGATTATTTTACTTACCTCCATAATTTCAAGTTTTCAATTATATATATATATATATATATATGCATTTTTTTGTGTGTATTTAAGTTGTCACTCTTCAATTATATTATATACTAACTATGTTTTTCAATTGAATGTTTTATATTTCATTAATCAATAAATGCAGAAAAACATCTGCTAAAAAAGAAAGGAGGAATCAAGAAAAAAATGACTTACCCTTGCCAAGCATCCTGCTCCTATGTTGTCATTTTTTGTACTGTAGTCCTCACTAGACCATAACGTTTTTCTTGTCTCTGTGGTGTATTTAGTCACGTATGTACCAGGATAATGAAATCTGCAACAGTAAAAGATTGTTTTAAAAGAAGGTTGGGTTCTGGTAAAGATATAAGATAATCTGTCAGCTCTCCATGTAATCTTAGAAGAACATCATAGTAGAAATGTCCAACCAGGACTGGTCTTGAACTTTTTCAAATGCCCTCATATTTGAAATATACAGTTTGGCGTAAAAAGTACGGTATTTGACAAAATAGCCCAGAAAATTTGTCACCTAAGCATAGCTATACAAATACATGTATACCTGATCACCCGGTAAAAATTGCAGTCATTCAATTAAAACATGTACTCTGGAATGTACTTGTATGAAACACTGTTTGTATACCATGTAGGTTGAAACTGTTTTGCTATGGGACATTCAGTGTACAACATCAGCCTCTACACATCACCTAGTAGATGCTTTGTGTTCCATGATAAACCTGAATGACCCAAGACTATACGGAGAGGAATTCCAGGACGAGTTCTATTCTACAATGTATGCAAAGGCGTCAACCTGAATACAGGTATGCATGTGTGTTTGTACTCTATATCCATGAGATGATGAATTCATGTACATATAGCAGTGGAGATGAGTTCCAAGGATTTATAACGGATGAGCTTCCATCAACATGTTTTTTGTACATGTTTTCATAAAAATAAGTACCCGGTGTACACACTAAACTTTGCACACAAATAAAAAAAAACATTAACTAAGAGACTTCACAGTTCAACTCTGTCAATTTTACTAGTTACCCCAAGATTTCAACAGCTTTAGCAAGATCCTTGTCGTCAAGGATATCTTTACTGATGGCCTGGCCCCCATAGGCGCCCCCATCGGCAGCGACTATTTGAGTTCCCATCATGCCGCTGGAGTCTAGCGTTTGGCGTAACTGCTTTATATAGTCTTTGTTGTAAGCTCTTTCATTCCATATCTTCAGAGAGGAGGGTTGAAGGGTGTAGAAGCAGGGTAGAGATAGGTTGTATTAAAACAAAAGGAAACAAAAAGAAAAGGAAAATTAGGAAAGGCTGTGGATAGTTGGGAGTTAAGATTTGTAGTTTAATAGATGAAAAAAGATGCTAGGCATATTACTATCTCATGATAAATTGAGAATGCAGCAAACAGAGAGGTAAAATAAAGCTGGGTATGATTAATATGAGAGAATGCTCTTAAGGTTATACAGACAAAGAGCTTACTAGGTCAGTGCAACTTCTAAAGACACAAATAAGATGAGAGGATCTAGTTATCCACACAACATGAAAACGTCAAACAAACAGAGAAAGACTAGACACACTAAAATCAGGAGAGCATGAAATGAAAATATATATAAAACAAGAAGAAAAGTGATGAAGAAGAAAAAAAGTGTTGCAGCGGAGTTAATAAGAATGTGGTTAGCAACATGCAGGTCAGGTCATGGCGTGATAAATCACACCCTAGAAGAAGAAAAAAGACTCGAGAAAAAGAGTTAAACCACCACCCAACAACAATGCAGATCTGAAGACTTTTTTACCCTAGGATGCTGACATCAACAGCTAACTCAGAATCCGTTAAATCGTAGCTGATTTCAATTTATCGGTCAGACTCCACCAGCTGCACATTCTGGAAGCCACAGGAATCCATTGTTTTTCTCAAGAGTTTGATGTACCGGTATTCTTTGGTGTAGCTTTTCTCAATCCAAATCTAGATAAAAAAGGCAAAGAAAGTGTTATGGCCAACAGATACTATTGTGAAGGCTGGAATGAATGACATTTGATGCTCACAAATGAAAACTATAGCAACGATAAAGAGGGAAGAAGAAAGAAAAAAGCGTACATGTACAACATAACCCAACACAAACTGCGCTTTAGGGACAATAATGTTGGCGATCATTTGCAAATAATCAGTAAAAGTGAAACATACCCATTCAATGTCTTATCATCATAACACACATGGCTACGAGCTTTGTAACATGAAATGTATATGTAGCACAATCTAAGGCAAACTAGATTCTATCACAAATTTTTCATATCAGCACACTCAATGCCATTTTACTAATATTAATTACTGTTTCAAACTTGCTTTCTTTGTATTTAGGTAAGGCATCCAATCAATCAATTGAGCAATCAATTCCATATTGATTGGTCAATCAATCAATCAACCAACCAATCAAGCAATCAACAATCTATTCCATAGTATTGATTGGTCAATCAATCAATTAACCAACCAATCAAGCAATCAATAATCTATTCCATAGTATTGATTGGTCAATCAATCAATTAATCAACCAACCAATCAATAATCGATTCCATATCGATTGCTCAATTGATGAACTTATCAATCACCCATGCAACCAACCACCCAATTGACCCATCCATCCATCAATCATTAGCATAATAATTACATGTCAAGTGATTTGAAACGTAGTAAGAATTGCTAAATATACGCGTTTGACTATTAGTATTAATCAATCTATTAACTCATCGATCAATATACTTACGCCTAGGTAATCAATGGTCAATCCATGCACTGTCTTTGCTCCTTGCAGCCATTTCATGACATACCCGATGGCCTGCTTGATGTCGGTGTAAGGGCTGTTGGTGTAGTTACCTACCCACCCTGGCCAGCCCCATGGCAGGGCGTACAGCTTGATGTTTGGATTCCGCTGGCAGGGTGGAAGAGAGCAATTGGAGAGGCAGCGGGTTTATTTGTGACCATTATCATCATTACCATGAATTTCATCAATAATATCAGCGCTTATCTAGACGAGCCATCAGGTTTAGACGATACAGTGTCAACTGCTACTTAATCAGCTTCTCTGGTTGTTACAGGTTTATCATGCTGTACCCAAAATAAGTTCAAATATATTTGATACTTTTTAGTATTTACAGTTTATCAATGGATGGTTGTTGCTGTCATCAGTACTTTTAACTCAAATACACACGTATATTTCTTTTCCACAAAATGAACAAAGTTACACATTTACAGCTCTTACCTGTAATACGGGTAATAAAACAATTTTTAGGTTAAAGTTATATGGCTTGAAAATTAGTTTCCTCAATGATCAAATTATATACAGAATGAAAGCTATCTGGAACATGAGCATTTTCAGTATTGACCTTTAAACCAACATAATTTTATGGCTCATTAATTCACTTGGTCATCAATTGCAGTATGACTGTCTTGTGAGGAAAACTGCTCAACTTACAATTTCACAAATTCATATACTGTATACCTTGTAAACTGTAAAAAAAGGGAAAATTAATGAAAACTCTGCAAATCTGCACCACTCTCTAAATTTGCAAAAGTGCTGCTTTTCCGTATCACTAAACTATGTAATTGCATGAACATTCTTCATTTCCATGGTTACCTTCTTTGCCTCCTTCATGAGCCACCATTCGTATCCTCTTTGATAGTTCTCATCGTCAGGGGAGTGCATGTGAGATGGCTCTGTTCCTATTCCACTCTCTGCATCTCCTCCCATTTCAACCTTCAAAATATGAAGGGCTGCACCAAAGTTGGGCTGGAATAATGATGTAGAAAAAAAATGTAATGAACAATGATATACCAATGATATATCATCATAAACATGTAATTAATCCTGACCTGATCTTGTATCACCAAGATCAACAGATTAAACTGCTTTTATTTAAACTACACTATATTCCACGTCGTGGTATAATTTGGGATAAAATACTTGGAAATCAAGGTGTATTTTCAATAGTAAAACAAAAATAACATATTGCATCATTTAATAAGCATATTAACAGATATGGCAAAGTTTATAGGAGACAACTTCTTCAAAACATTTTACTGTATGAATATAGGGTAACAAAATATTACTTTAAGTTAGCCAAGAGCTATCAACAATTTTTGATCAATTGATTGCTATGAATCAAGGAATGATCAAAATTACAGAAGCTCGGTTAATGAGCCCAGGCAAGTTTAAAAACAGCTCTTGAATCCGTTACAAAACTAAACTGCATGAGCTCCTGTGAACATAAAGTAGATGTAATCTTCAACTCAACTGTATCAATCTTAATCTACAATTTATGTACATGTAGAAGAAAAACACAAAGCTGTTTTTGTAATGACAGAATGTCTTATTTTAAGCCATGTTCTAGCTATCTCAACCTAATAATTATCAGCTAAGTTATTTTAGGGACATTGCGCTTCAAACAATTTTTTTGTTTATATGTACTGTTCCTACTATGTATTATATCTCGATGTAATTACCCACTGAATTTTATTTACTGTAAATAATTATTTTACATATGATGAATAAATAAAACAAACAATGTACCCCCCTTGAATTCTGGGTATGTGGGGTTTTTTATTTATCAAAAAAATATGTGAAAAATTAAATTGGGGGCTTACAAAAGGCTTACAGTGAAAATATTGCCCAAGGTGAGATATTTGCATTTATGGGAAACTAATTAATTCTTAGATGTAAGCACACAATATGTTTATTGCGCATGCCATGTCTTAACTATTTTGTTTAATTATCATCAACTCACTGAAAAAAGATAATCCAAGATCTGGCTCCTCTCTGGATCCGGATAGCTGACAAGAAGTCTTGAGGTGGCCTATGAAAACAAGAAAAACAATTGAAAATTAGCATAACAGACAGTAGACGATCTATAAACTAAAATGTTAAATTTTACTAATTTAAATATCATTTATTTCTATATTGGTCATAAATAATACAGTCGAAGACTTTAGGAACAGCACCTTTGAACGTTTCCAACAGAAATACGGCGCAATATAATTATAAATGCTGTGACCCGTCATCATCATCAGATCGTCTAGCACGAAATGTGGGTGCATGATTTTAATTTGAGAACTTACCCCTCCTCCACTTATTCCACCGATGCCATCAAATCGTGGTCCAAGTCCTCCACTATCGTCCACCAAATAACTTGAACCTGACGCCAAGGCAGCGGCAGAGCAGACAACCACACACCAAATGCAAAGTGATATGGTGAAATGAATTCCAAAATGTGACAGTGTTTCCATTTTACTTTCCGAAACGGTTACCACAACTAGCAGAAAAAACTGCTACAGACTGAGTGTTAGCTGGCAGAACTTCCACAAGCTCGATATTTAATTCGATTTAGGGAGAATGAAATAATTGTAAGTCAGGCTAGAGCCTAGACAGAATTGGTTTTCGGTCTCATCCGTATCGTACCTCTACTACCAGGCAACCGATCTCGCCACCACGCACGCTACACAGGTACCGTACTGTACATAAAGGTCATGTGACCATAACAGTCACCTGACCTGGATTAGGTAGTGGGTGTGTCTTGATCCAGGGTTTATAATTGAGAGCATGCAGTAAAGTCCGGAGTAAAGTGGACCCCGTTCTCCATATTTCCTGGACCGGTCTATGCTAGACCTATTCGCACTTTATCACAATTTTGATCCTAATGAGACCCTAATGCTACTTAACTATCATCTTAATTCTCTTCATAGTGTTATTCTTGATCTTTATTCTTTTCTTTTAGTCTTTTCTTATTATTTCGTTTTTATCCTCCCATTTTTCTTCTATTCTCTAGCTCTTTTTGTTATTCTGTTTTCATCCTTCTATCATTTTCTCTTTTAATATTCTCCAGTTTAATATCCATTGTTTGTTTTCCTTTCATCTTCTCTTCTTTATAGTCTTTATATTCATTATTCTTTCTTTTCCTCTTTTCTATTTTTTCTCATGTCGCCCTTTGTCCCCCCATCTCATCTCTTCTTTTCAAATGTTTCACTGTGTATTTCCTTATTACTCAACTATCATCTTTCATTCTACCTCTTCCCTCATTTCTTTGTCTTACTTCCCAACTCAATAATCCCCGCGAAAACACACTCACTTCAGGTCGAAGTACGCTTCCTGGCACTGTTTGTCTTCACACTCACCGTTAGACCACTCGAACGTAGACCCACCAAGCAGGTGAGTGAGAATGGGGTCAACTAAGTACTATTGTAATTAGTCTTTGTAATTAGTAAACAACTAGCTTAGAAGGTTTTCTGCTACCACTCACTCATTGACATTAATTCAATATCACAACTTGTGGATTATTGGTGCTGTATTAATTTTATTACACAAAAATAGAGTTATCCATATCAATTATTATACCAACTAGATAAAAAGAACAGACAAAATGATAATACCTACAAGAAATGAATTTAAAGAAAATCAATTAAATTGGTTAATGTTAAATTTGAAAGAAAATGATATATGACTTTTCTATCAATGCCAGTTTATTACTTGATTTGCCACAAGCACAAATGAAAAAACAATCTACATTATATGCAGAATAGTAACTGGAAAAGGTACACATTTCACGTCTTACATGATTAAAAGTTGACATTTGAAACAAAAGCCATATATCTGTTTCCTCCTGACATTCCTCACATTCGTTACATAAATGTACATAGGCAACTCTGTAATGTATGAATTTCTATTGAAAAAATTACAAATACATCTTTTATCCAATGATATATAGTTTGTTTAAAAACAAATCATAACTGGACCACACACCTATATATTAAAGCTTGTCTGTACTTGTTTGGCTAGAATGGATTAGACCACCCACAAAGGTCACCGACAGGTGGCTATCTCATCAACTCAGCTCTCAATTAACATAAGAAAAAGAGGATCATGGGGGGACCAATGGTCACCGATTAGGCATTGTTTTCTATATAGAGGGAGCAAGTAGCTACAAGAAGACAGTGGGCCTTTAAAAATAAAAAAAATTACAATATGAAAGATCAGAGTCATATGTCATATACATCATCTTTGCCAATGAATAATATAGAGCTATAAATTGGAATATACTAAATTACAATTTAAGTCGACTTTTGTTGATTTGTAATAATGCATACATCACATATCTTTTCACTTTTTGATGTACATTTGTATCATATATTTTCTATTAATTTGTCTATTACTTTTGTTCTACCTGCTAAGCTCCACCCCTAAAAAAAACACCTCCAAATGCAAATGACTTTTGTGACATCATCATGCTATTCAATGTCATTCATCTAGATGAACAAAAGACATTGGTATGTACCTTCCTATCAACTGACCACCTGTTCACAATACCATTGCATGTTTTTATACAATGCTTACTCACAAAATTCAATTATATGTTAAAGCAGTTGCTATGTCAGAAATCCCCAAGCAACACCATGAAAAGAAGGGTTTCAATGGGCTATTATATGAAAACATGCAATGCTAATGAATAAGGTACTCAGTTGGTGAGGACATACCAATGTCTTTTGTGAACAGGTGATCCGTTGATGGGAAGGGACATACCCATGTCTTTTACATACAATGTATTCATGATCCTTTTTATTTCTCTTGCCAGGGTTTTGTTCCCCGTATATCAGATAGTCAATACAAATTTACTTGCCCTACCACTTGGTGTGTGCTGCCTGTTTGTATGCGCCTCCTCCCAAAGACAGACTACAGCAATACATTGACAGAAAAGAATATTTACAAACACTACATCACAAGTAGGAATGTTATTTCAGTTAAATGAATGTTATTTCTTTTGAATTACATGCCATGTAAAGAAATTGCACAGCTCACATAACTAGGGTAAGATCGGATGAAACCAAAGTAATGTGATAAATGTATTTATTGATACACAAGTGAGTATAAACTTCCGTTCTGTTCACCGCTAAATTAAAAAAAATTGAAGGCAGTTTCATTTTTCGTATATTTACTGAATAAACTTAAAAAACAACATTGAATATAGTTTGAATAAAAATGATTAGGAGGTTAGTTAATTAATCCCAGCCCATCATTAGTAGTGATCACAATTTAATAACATTTTTTTTGCCAGTAATTAGTTCTGAACTTAAAGGTATACGGTAGACCAGTTCTGGTCATGCGAATGCATTGTGAAAGAAACGTTGTGGAATCGATTAGAAAAGATTGATCATCTGGCATATAAGTATTGGTGTGTACTGCAATGTTCTGGAATCATCAAAATGATAAGAAATTTGGCCCAGTCTTGGTAAAGTTACACGCACTGTACACAGAAAGATGTTTATGGAACTACCCTATATCTATCCAGTTCAGATATATATAATAATTTACCAAATATATCAATAAGTAGGCGGTTTCCCGGCAAAATTTGTATCATCACGTATTAGTCAAAACATATTCTTTCACATGATTGGTAATAAGAGCTTCCATTTCATTTTTGAGAGGGGGGCGTTTCCAAAACTGGTCTTTACCTTTAAAGCAGTTTCTGCAGTGGGCCTACTGGGAGCCTCTAGAAATCTGATTTTCATGATGTACTGTAAACATGGTAATCTTGCACATGATAACCTTCTTGCTCCTATCATTTGAGAAAAGAAATGTTTCTGCTAATATCATGATTTGGCCAATTTAATGAAATGTGTGTTTTACCAATTTTGTAAGTTTTTTGATATTGCACACAATGATACTGAAATTGAGATGACTACATTTTTGTGCTACTAATTTCATGATTTGCCTAGTTCAATAAAATATGAGTTGACATGTTCATAGTCATAGTCATTTCATTTTTTCCTTTATTGAGCCTGAAAATTAACACAATGCAAATGCTTGTCATGTTTACAGTATAATCCTTATTATTTTCCAGTCATCAAGATGCAGAATGGATGGCAAAGTTATCAAACTGAGCTGCAGAATAGTCTGGTGTTCCTATAGCGATCCATCCATGGTGAGGTAGTACTGTAGGAATGTTGACCCAGTCAAACACCTCAACACCATTCACAGACCCCTTGGCCTCACCACCCTGTAGACAAGATGAAAAAGTCAAATTTATTTCAAATTCAATCCAATTCATTGATATAAATACAAACATTATTGAATATTGTTAGCTTTTACTTCATATTACGGCAGTAGTATAGAGTACCGAAGATGTGACATCATAAAAATCTTTTTGTAGAATTTCTCAATTTTTTCTTCATTTTCTGAAAGAGCATAAAAAATAATGTCCGAATGTCGAAAACCAATTGAATATTTTTAAGTATTGGCTGAGATATGACCATCTGAATAAATATATATCCTATGGGAACTCAGTGTTATAGTGCTCTGGTTCCTAATGTTATGAAATTCTACAAAAAGATTTTTTATGACGTCACAGACTATAAAACCTCTGGGTTTCAAATCTCTTTCTTCCCCAGTGTCAACCATCTGCTTGGGATAACAATGCTTCATAACTAGTTGGAGAAGGAGTTATTAATTGAAAAAAGAAATTGAACAAGGAACACTTTGGACTATTGAAGCCTGTTAGAACCTTTGTTGAGGCTCACATAATACAGCATGGCACACTAGTTCACAGCACGGCACAAAAGTATGTACATACGCTATTAAACTACAGGAGTGTACTTGCACTGGTAGAAGAAGACAAAATGGCTTCATTTGAATAAACCATTGTTGACCCCAAATGACCTTTAACCTTGGCAAGTAACTTTAAACAGTGCCATTACAAGAATGTTCCCACAATACACATATGACCCACTCTTGCTAATATTGAAGTTCCAATGTTAAAGTCTAGAAATTCAAATTTCAATTCATATTCATATTATTGATAGATCATTACCAATTTCTATTTCACACAGAAAAGAAATAGTTCCTGAATAATTCATTATAATAGCAAGGGTTTTATTTCTGCTAATTTCACAAGTTTGTTGCAGCCTGGTGCAAAAATGAGTCTGTCAACTACAAAAAGACCTATACAAAACATATCGTACAACGTACTAAAACAATAGCAGATGAAAGACAGATAAATTTCTATAAGATTGGCTCCAACAAAAGAATTACATTTTAAACAGTCATATACCATGAGGGTTCCCCAAGTGCAGCTGCAGGTGTAATACAAGCTTGAATGCAATTCAAGTTCATATGTTTCGTCAAACCCTGTCTAGGTTTTCAGCTCATAATGATCTTACATGGCCTTTGACTAGTGACCTAGAGTGAGCTCTTTCATTGAATACTTACAACGACAGTTAGCTGAACTGTAGCCCAGGTATTGCCAATTATGGGAGCTGTACCATTCATCACAACACTTTTGCCTTCTGCAAAACAGAAGAAAAGAGAAAAGAGATAATTTTCACTACTAAATTTCAAATTCTCAAAAATATTCCTACGATTAAAACTTAGCAAAGCTGCTTGGATAAAATTGTCATATATCTTTAATTATTGCACAGATTTTAATATCTTGTTTACTGCTAAGATTATACATCGCATCAAATACATACAATGTTCATGTGTTGAATGAAAGAATTAAAATATATTAAATTATATTAAATTATATTCTTGTTTGTATTTACTGACAGAATTAAAAAAAAAAAAATAATAATAATAATAATATATAAAATATTTATTTAAAATATATATATATCTATATATTTAAAAAAAAAAAAAAAATCTCAAAATGTCAATTCCGAGTGTATGTATCAAGTCATTGTCAGGAATCCTTCCAAAACTTCTCAATGTGCAGAATATAAATGAAGTACTGATTTGGCTTGAAACATAGTCTTGAGCATAATTTATATGTCATCCATTTTGGGGACATGCAAATGGCTGACACAACCTTCAATGGAGGGTACTTTTCCTGATGCATAGTCTAGGGTACTTACCCATGTCCGTGGTAACGTTGTACTTTCCACTTCCACCGAGCCAGAAGTAGATTCCTTCTGAGCCTGCTGCCCCACAGCCGCCAGCATCCACACGGAGAGCAAGGATAGCTCCAGACGAAGGCAAGACATGAACGTCAATGCTAAAGCTCACATCACGCCTGCAGGATAGTGGGACAAGAATTCAGCTAGATTAAACTGATGGAGAATTTTTTTTCCTCTGAAATGAGCCAATATGGTTCTCACAGCATGGGCAACTGTTAAAGCCCCACTGCACTACTTACAGCTATTGCGCCCTCTATATAGCAAACAACGTCTAAGCGTTGACCGTCGGTCCCCCATGGTCCCCTTTTTCTTATGTTAATTGAAACTTGATTTGATGAGATACCCACCTGTCAGTGACCATGCAGGGAGGTCTAATCCCTCCTGGCCAAACTAGTGCAGACAGGCTTTAAAGCATGTGAGAAGTACTAATCAGAAAAAAGATAAGTACCTATCCCTCTACACAGCTTTCCACTTTCTGTGGACAAAGACAGAAAGAATCGCCCTGAAACGTTTTCCCCTTCTGACTCCTAAAGAGAAATAAATAAATCAAGATCACATGATAAAGCCTTAACCTACTCACCAGGTATGGTTTCCAATCACCGAGATTGGGTGATGGGCATCATTGCACCAATTGACTGGGAAGGAGGTTGCTACTTGTTGCATGACAAGGTTGTGACTGATGTTTCCAGAGTTTCGGATTTCAAAGCAACCAGCCTGGTCTGTAAAATAGCTGGCCTCACTGTAGATTGGGTACTCTGTTGGAAAGTGGAAAGAAACATTACAGAAGGAAGACCACATATTGTCTTGTTTTAATAAAATATATAATAAAGTCTCGGATAAGCCGAACCCAAAGATTAAATACAATAAATGCTATTATGGGTAAGAGGATGTCAACCCCTTCAACCCAAGGTGACAAATTTACAAATCCAGATAATTCACTTCATGGTTTTATGATGAATTATCCAAATCTTACACAATGAGGAACACTCTCTCAAGTCACATGACTTTTAGTGACCTGGGCCCCGTCTTACAACGAGTTGATATCAATCGCAACTTATTTGCAATTGATATCAATCGCAACTATGTACATAAGACATAGGAGCCTGCAAACTTGCGATTGATTGGAGGACTTGCCATTGATTTGGATTAATCGTAAGTTTGTAGTCTCCTTTCTCTTATGTACATAGTTGCGATTGATATCATTCGCAAATAAGATGCGATTGATATCAACTCTTTGTAAGACGGGGCCCTGGCGACAACCAGATAAATTTAGAGCACAAAACAAATCTTAATTATATTTCTCTTCCATATATATTCTACGTGAATCTGTTATTATTTCCTAAACCATGTTTAATGGTTATTTCCATATTGATCCAGATGAAAGCCTTACAAGGCAAAACTGAAGCAAGATTTCTTACCATCAAAATTGTCCGTGTACTTGGTTGGGAAGGGCTTAGTTTGGGGAGGGTCAGGGTATTTGCCCTTCATACCAACGGCCTGAGTGGTCAGTGTGTAGATCTCATCAGGGTAAAGGGTCAAATTGAACTGACCATTTACAACCTGTCGGAGGAGAATAATGAAGATTGAGCAACAGAATACAGTTACAGTATATGGCATTAAGAAAGAGACAAGTAGCTTGTATCATTTGTGTATTTTCAATTTTTAAAAGTAAAGACCAGTTCTGGTCATGTGATTGCATTGTGAAAGAAACGTTGTGGAATCGATCAGAAAAGGTTGATCATCTAGCATATAAGTATTGGAAGGTACTGCAAGGTTCTGGAATCATCAAAATGATAAGAAATTTGGCCCAGTCCTGGTAAAGTTACAAGCACTGTACACAGAAAGATGTATATGGGACTACGCGACACATGCGCGATATGAATCCGGACGATGTAATAATTTACCAAATATATCAATTAGTAGGAGGTTTCCCAGCGAAATTTGTATCATCACGTATTAGTCAAAACATATTCTTTCACATGATTGGTAATAAGAGCTTACATTTCATTTTTTGAGAGGGGGTGTTTCCAAAACTGGTCTATACCTTTAACCATGTATTTTAGTTTCTTTAAATTAAAGGATATACTGCAATCAACCACTTCTTATGCTGTGTTCCAGTCTCTATCTCACTCGCTTCATTGCTTTCTTTCATCCTGTTTCTCCCTCTCACCCTCTCCATCTCTCTATTGGTCTCTCACCCTCTCTATCTATCTCTCACTCTCTCTCATCCTCTCCATCTCTCTCTCTCACCCTCTCCATCTCTCTCTCTCTCTCTCTATCTCTCTCTCTCTCTCACTTTCTCTACCCCTGTCTAACTTTCTCTATCCCTGTCTAACCTTCTTTCTCTCTCTCTTTATCCCTATCTAACTCTCTCTCTCTCTCTCTCTCTCTCACCCTGTCTAACTTTCTCACTTTTATTCTCCATCTCTTTAGCTCTACTTTCCCTCTTTTTTGTTTAAATATGTATAATTGTTTGTCTATCTGTCTACCTGGAGATAGATAATTTCGTTATTTGATTGTATATGCACATAATCCATAAAAATCATGAACTCTAATGAGTTAACTGCTTCATGAATATTTAGTTTCTTTTAAAGGTATCTGCAACATGGGGTTTTTGTGAATAAATCTAGTCAGTCTACGTATGACTTGAGAGGACTGGAACTTACTTGAACAGGGCTTTTGTTCATAAAATAAACCGAAGAATTCCCACCATAGCCAGGCTTAGAGTAGAACACATTGAGAGACTTGATAGAGTTCTGAAGAAAGTAAAAAGTACCGGTACTGATTGTTACAATCTGATCATGGTCATTTTGGACGAGTCATACAGCTTATTTTCAAAATTCATTAGTCCCGATAATACCTGACACACATCCATACATAATAAATCTTGACTATAACAATCATATCGTGAAAACTTAAGCCTCTGATCCATATATATAAAAGTTAGTGTTACTTGTCCTATACATATCTACCAAAATCTGTACAATAGCCCCAAATATACTGCAGTGTTCGAATTACAGCTAGTAATAACAGTTGATATGAACAGGTAGGAATGACAATTGAAAAAAATTTGCCTGATTTACTATTTTACAGACAGTAAAATGTCATTTTAAAGTGCAGTTTTTACATTGAGAAATATCTTGGCTTGTTAAAAGAGCTAACATTGCACCAAAGAGAGAGTGAAACAGAGTGCTAGAATGAATATCATCGTTCAAGATAAAGATAATATATATGGCGATAAAAACAGAAAAGAAGATCACAACGCCATGCTTAAATGTTTGCGTAATAAAAAACCAACAGTGTATTTCAACCGACCATATTGTACTTACGAACATGCCTTTCAGGTCGAAGGTAGCAGTCTGTGCCCTTACAGTGTATGGTGGCAAGGATGGACGGATGCATTGTGAATGATTGTGTGTCTGTCACAAGAAATACAAAATAAAGAGTAAAGAATATAATTATTTGGCCAAATGACAAAAATAAAGTGTTTCTCGTCCCTACCGCCTCCTTTTTGGCTGCCGCCTTCTTTAAAAAAAAAAAATTTACTATTCAGGAAAAAAAAGGAAAAAAGCCTGTGATATACATTTTGTTTAAATAGCTTCTATAGTGATACAAATCATTTGTTATGTCATACTTTGCATCAGTATACTCACATAGCACAATATCTAGGATTAGGCTTGGCCAGCTATAATTAGCATGGCAGCCATCTTGGAAAAAATAGCAAATATTGCAAAATAGTAAATATTAATGACCTGCCTCCTTTAAAAAAAAAGTCTGGACAAGATACCAGCGAGCCTCCTTCTGATGCAATCCCAGGGTGTGATGAAACTTACCATGGTTTCTATGACGATGGTGAAGTTCTTGCCATCAGTAAGACTGACATAGCTTCCTCCCAGGTCTAAGTGACCTGCTCCTGACCCTCGTAAGTAATACTTCCAGCCAGGCAAGGTGAACTGGGTGGTGTGTGCTATAAAAAGGTTCACAAAATAAATAATGAACGAAGAATTTTGTCTTTCATCTTGGCGATGCACTTATTTCTATACCACATTTATTAAAAAAAGGAATTAATACAGGATATACATGTACCTGCACAAAATAAAAGCATTATTTAAAAAAAAGCATAATAAATTGATCCTAATAAACAAAACAAAAAATGATAATACACACTGTATATCTAATAAAAACATTATACAAACAAGATCTTTTCATTGTCTATTGATGCCAAATGGAATAATGCTATCAAAGCAATAAATCTAAATTTAGCAACACGGTGATCCTATACATGTACATACCAGTCACCCAGATAGGGCCTTCCACTGCGTAGTTGCCTGACCAAGGCTCTTCGGCCGTCATTAGCCCACAGCGGCCGAAGGGCATAGACCCATAGTAGCTAGCGATTAGGTTCCACGATATCGTACTAGTCATATTGCCATTCACATAGTTTTGGTTCAATATCTGTGGAGAGGAGCAAGATATATCATTCGCAAACAATAATGATTGTTACTTGTATTTTTAAAGTCGAACTTGCTTTAGTGACGACCTGCATAGACAGACAGTGATCACATGTTTAGAGAGACCACAATCTTTGTTTTCCTTGAACAACCCTTCTCAGTGAATCATGGATTAAAACACCCTGTACAAATAGACAACTTGTATATTAAGCCATTTCTTAATTGGTCTTTAAATAAATGTTTTACTGTAAAAGCTAGGTGAGTGGAAAATTGAGAAAATATCGAAAAATGAAGTACAAATGAAAAAAAGTGAAAAATAAATTTGTTTATAAAATATATATGCAAATGATGTTTCAACAATATGAAAAAGAAGAAGGAAAAAAAAGACAGGGAAAGCAAAAGAAGATGTTAAAACCAGAGAATTTTACACAAAATGGAAACTTACAAAACTGATACAAAGGATAGATTGTCAAGTCAAATGTGAAGTCAAATGAGAAATCAATAAAAGTAAAACTTACCCGTGCCCAGCATCCCGCTCCTACATTATCATTTTTTGTACTGTAGTCTTCACTGGACCATAACGTTTTTCTCGTCTCTGTGGTATATTTAGTCACGTACGTACCAGGATAATGAAATCTGCAACAGGAAAAGATTGTTTAAACAGAAGGTTGGGTCCTGGTAAAGATAACAGATAATCTTTAAGCATCAGTTTAGAAGAATATGGTACTGTATAAGCTGTTATTTTCACGATTTTCATGAACTTTATATTATCGTGAATTTATCAATAGCGAAAATATTGCCACTTCATCTGACCATTCCGGAGCGTGAAAATATCAGCATAAATTTATGTGCCAGCACCCTTTTGACCCCCATCACCATTTGTCTGGCCTCTGCCACTACTTTGTTCATGTACATGCCTACACTCACTAAGCATGCTATACACAGCTTATCGTGTACTGAAGAAACGATTGCATTTGCACCGCTTGCAACACTCAGTCGGGGATTCCACTTTCTGCGACAGCAAGTGGAGAAGTTATCATTTTTCAAAAGTCTCTTACTGTTTTGTAACCCTTGTCAACAATTGGAATACGTACTTAGTATTTTAATCACCATGCATTATGCTCGCACCCCCGACTTAAAACCGATCAGCCTTCTCGCTCTTTGCCGGATTGGTACTCGGCTGTTTGTGGTGCGATGGGCTGCTCAAACTTGTGTTTGTACTTACGTGTACTAAGTCTGTGTGTGTATGTGTTGGCGTGAAAAATTTTGATTAATTCTAGTGTGTGCTATTTGCAAAAGCAGTAACTCGCAAAAATGGCTCTTAGCCTGTCATTCACGAAATTATCTGTACATGAAAATATCGGCTTATACAGAAGTACAGATATCTCCTGATCAGGACGTTCTTCAATTTTTTCAAATGCCCTCATATTTGAAATATATAATTTGGCTCTAAAAAGTATAATTATCTATTAAACTTTGCACACAAATTATAAATACTAACCAAGAGACTTTACAGTTTAACTCGGTCAATTTTACTAGTTACCCCAAGATTTCAACAGCTTTGGCAAGATCCTTATCATCAAGGATATCTTTACTGATGGTCGAGCCCCCATCGGCAGCGACTATTTGAGTTCCCATCATGCCGCTGGAGTCTAGCGTTTGGCGTAACTGCTTTATATAGTCTTTGTTGTAAGCTCTTTCATTCCATATCTTCAGAGAGGAGGGTTGAAGGGTGTAGAAGCAGGGTAGTGATAGGGTGCATTCAAACATAAATATTAAAAAAAGGAAAGAGAAAATGAGGAAAGGCTGGTGAAGTTAAGAGAAACAAATTTGTAGTTTCCGATAATGGATGAAAAAACGTTTTTGAAGCACATTAGTATATCAGGAGAATGCAGCAAACTAAGAGGTAAGATAAAGCTGAGTGTGAGCAATATGAGAGAGATGATCAAGTTATAAAAAATAATACAAAAACAACAAATAAAAAGAGAAGGACAAGAGGCACACTAAAATTAGGAGAGCACGAAGATGAAATGAAAATATATAAAACAAGAAGAAAAGGGAAAAGTGATGAAGAAGAAGTAAAGTGTTGCAGCGGAGTTAATTAGAATGTGGTTAGCAACATGCAGGTCAGGTCATGGCGTGAATCACATGCACCCTAGAAGAAAAAATGGGAGAGTTAAACTACCAACCACCAACAATGCAGATCAGAAGACTTTTTTACCCTAGGATGCTGACAGCAGCAGCTAACTCGGGATCTGTTAAGATATCATAGCTGATTTCAAACTTTCCATCAGATGCCACCAGCTGCACATTCTGAAAGCCGCTGGAATCCAGTGTTTTTCTCAAGAGTTTGATGTAATCTTTGGTGTAGCTTTTCTCATTCCAGATCTAGATAGATCAAAAAGGCAAAGAAAGTTTGACGCAGACGGTCAAGAGATACTATTGTGCAAGCTGGAACGAATGATGTTTGATGCCAAAAATCTGAAGAAGTAGCGATGATAAAGAGGGGGAGGGTGAAGAGCAAAAGCGCTTAGAGACACAGTATGAAGCGTTATATAAGCGCAGAATTGCCAACCTCTTGACATAAAAAAACAGACTGAGTATCCTAAAAAAATTAGATTTTGGAGAGAAAAATCAAGATTTTCACGAAAACTTGACACTACCATTGGCCAGTCGGCCCCAGGCCAGTAAAATGGCCAGGCCAGAGAAAATTGTATAGCAAATTTTTTTGGGGGGTTTCGGGTGTTTACTTGTACATTTTTTTTAATTTTTAATTTTTTTTTTTTTATAATTTTTTAAATCGTATTTTAAGAGGTGATATCGTATTATCGTATTTCACTCTTAATATCGTAGTTAATAGGATTTAATCGTACTGGTTGGCATCTCTGTAAGGGGAATATTATTATATATGTAACTCTACATGAGTAGTGTATACCACTAGAGACAATAAGAGACTGACTGCAAACATTAGAAAAGGTGATACATGTGTACATGTACATGTATATCATACCCATTCAATATAATGTATATCTATGAGCTATGTAACATAAAATGTCACAATAGTATCCAAGGCATACTAGATTCCACAACAAGCTTTTTATAAGGTTACACTGTAATACAGTTACTACCTATATCACTTACAGTTTAAAACTTACTCTCCTGGCGTTTACTTTTAAGGTAAAAGACATCCTATCTATTAGACAATCAATTTATCAATTAATATAAAATTTTCTATTGACTCATCAATCAATTGATCAATAAATTAATCAACCAATCAATCACCAATCAAAAATCAATAATCAATTTCATATTGATTGGTCAATCTATCAATTATTCAAACTGTGAACAATCAAGTACATCAAACAAAGCGCATTGAAACATAGCGCATGCTATATTTTCAACAAAAAAATTCTTTCGTATCTCTCACTTTTCCTTCCTTTTTCTTTTTTTTTCTTCTTTTCTTGCTCTTAGAAACATTAGTATTAAGCGCTTTATAAATATAATGTATTATAGTGCACAATGCGAGTGTGACTATTATTATTAATTAATTGATCAACTCATCAGTCAATATACTTACGCCTAGGTAATCCATGGTTAATCCATGCACTGTCCTTGCTCCTTGCAGCCATTTCATGACATACCCGATGGTCTGTTTGATGTCGGTGTAAGGGCTGTTGGTGTAGTTACCTACCCACCCTGGCCAGCCCCATGGCAGGGCGTATAGCTTGATGTTTGGATTCCGCTATTAAGGCAAAAGAGAAGAAATTGGAGAGAAGGCTGGTGAAGGCTGGTAAAGTCAGGTGTCATTCAACATCGTTACTTTAATTCCCACAGAATGCACAGATGCAGCAATAGTCTCTTGTGGAAGAAAATTACCCAGCTGCTCAAGACAAAAATCCTTATCCCAATTAAAAAGTAACTGCATTTTTCATGTGTAGACACTATACAGCAGTGAACATAGTAAAGAAAGAGAGGTTTGTGCATCAATATGTACATAAACTCAATAACTGAATTTTTCATGTGTAGACAGCAGTGAACATAGTAAAGAAACACTGGCTTTTGCATTATTATGTACACAAACCCAGTACAAAGTTTTGTTGACAACTCACCTGGAGTGAACACAGTGGGAAAACTATATACATAACATGCACCTTCCTCCAAATGCGATTTTCTTATCCAATACTTACAGTTCCTCATGTATATATGAGCCGATCTTGTAATAAAGTAGTTTGACTTTCTGTTGATTTTTCCATAAATGACTACAAGACGACAGGCTTAAGTATAGTGTCTGTTTTTGTTGCTATTCTTTGATTTTGCAGTACCAATCATCTCTTTAATAAAGTCATTACCTGCATTTACTTTTAAATCATGTCTTGTTTTTCTATATTTTTCTTTTGTGTGAAGAATGCAATGCAATTCTCTCTGTTTAATAGAGTATATGAGTTTAGGACCTCTCGGCTTTACACAGGCATATTTATCATCTCTTCCATATGGTTCTGTTTCAATTTTATTTTCAATTTATTCATGTTTCCAACAAAACATTAAATCAACTATAAGCATTTAAAACAAATATAGAAATACATGTTGGAAATAGAGAGGTCCACTAAAAAGCAATGCTTGTACAAGTGTGAACACCTCAAATGATACTTAGGAATAATGAGTAATTAAATTAACAAGTCTGTTACTACAAAAGGAATTACAAAAAAGGGGGAAAAGGGGGAAGGTTACCTTCTTTGCCTCCTTCATGAGCCACCATTCATATCCTCTTTGATAGTTCTCATCGTCAGGAGAGTGCATGTGAGAGGGCTCTGTTCCCTCTGTGCTCTGAGCATCTCCTCCGATCTCAACCTTCAATATGTGCAAGGCTGCACCAAAGTTGGGCTGATATTATAACCATGTAGAGACGGAAAAAAATGATACATGAATGCATGGATTGTAATTAATCATGATCTGACTTTTGTTTACCAGCAAGATCGAAAACGGCTACGATTCTTTGGCCACGTTAACAGGATGAGACCATCACGATACCCAAAGATACTCCTAACTTCTAATATCCATGGTGATAGACCCTGGGGCAGACCAGCCAAGAAATGGATAGATTGTGTAAAGGCCGATTGTGCTACTAGATGTCTGGGATCCCTCACAGAAGCGACCAGAACGTCACAAGATAGGAACATTTGGCTTGACGTCATGAAGCAGAAGCCATCACACATCTCCCAGATGGTGCGGAAGGCTTAGGTCAAGGTAGGTCAAGATCGAGATTATCAATTTTACTTAAGCTTCAATGGGATACAGTGATTGGTTGTTATTGTTTTATGGACTGCATGTCAGCCATCTTGGCAGCCATTTTGAAGATGTAGTAAGATATAGCAGTGCAGCTCAAGTCAACAATCATGTCAGACTAGTTTCGTCTTGTGTGAATTTTGCAGTATTATGGTCATAATGATGGCAAGAACAAATGATAAAATAGTATCATAATCTTCATTATCTTACTGTACCAGACAAGTTCTTTTAATTAGTTTACAGACCTTATTTTATAAAGAGGAATGAGATATTATTCTAATTGGCCAAGTATTATCAGCTTTTTTAAAATGTCGATTGCTTTAATAATAATAATAATACATAACATTTATTAGGCGCTTAATACTGATGTTTCTAAGCGCACAGTGTTCTGATTAAAAGAAGACTATAACCCGTAGAATTAAATTAGAAGAAAAAGCAAAAATACAAAAGTAACATAGATAAGGTAAGAAAAACAGTGGCAATCAACTAAATAAAGACAAATATGGTGCGCACCTCCATTGACCGACGCACAACTGCAATTTACAATTTGAAAAGATAGGTTTTGAGTAGAGATTTGAATTGAGATACAGAGGGGGCGCAGTGAATAAAGGCGGGCAGTTTGTTCCAGAGAGCGGGGGCAATAACTGAAAAGGCGCGGTCACCATACCGGGTGTTAGTGCGGGGTCCAGGTGTTAACAGTAATGTGGAAGATGAACGAAGCCAGGAAACCACAAATAGATCTACACACGAGTTCAGTGATTGAGCCCCCCCCCCCCCCCCACACGCACACAGTGTTATTCATGGTACGCATGTATGCATGTTCACTCCCTTTAAAAGCACCCTATCTCTGATGTGTAAAGTCAATACAGGATGGATTTTTGTGTATTACGGGCCAGACTTTGTTGCATGAAAAGTACCCCCTTCCCAGAGATTTTGGGAACACGAATGCGGTCCATCCGACCCCGGAGGGGGGGGGGGGGGGGGGGGGGAGGGATTGAGCTCAGGAAAGCTCCAGTAAACACAAAATAAATTTACACTGTGTTAATGTACATGTACGAATAAATGCGTCTGCAGATGTAAGCACACTAAAGTACACTATGCTCATTGGCAGTTATTGCATATATGTCACGTTCCACACTTTTTGTTTATCATCAACTCACCGAAAAAAGATAATCCAAGATCTGACTCCTCTCTGGGTCCGGATAGCTGACAAGAAGTCTTGAGGTGGCCTGGTATGAGAACAAGAAAAACAATTGAAAATGATCGTTAGGAAGGATATGACAAGGTAAAAACCAATGGGGAAACAAATGTCACTGCATGAAAGACGTTGAAAGATGACGTCATTCGTGAGCAGTGACAGTTAGAATACGGCTGCAAGATTTTTTTCTACACAGAGTTGTATTTGACCTATAATTTCTTGAAAAAGGACCATCAAACGCATTATACTGTCAAGCTGGTAAGTGGCACCGATGTATTAAACTACCGGTAAGTATAATATTGGAAAAAAGAAAGTATAAATGCGTCGGATATGCATCCGCTAAAATTAAAGTTTGCACAGCAGACCCTATGGTCCGCTTCTGTCTATCTATAAAGAGTAAAGAGAAAAGCCGACCCTACTCAAATAAGAGGCTTAACGAACGAAAGAGACAGAAAATTCGGGCTAATTAAGCTAGTCTAGATGCCAAATGGGAGTGCATGTCGCAGGGCTTCCAGTTGTTCCGGAACTGGCTTATATAGTTGGCCGTCATCATGCAAGATAAAGTTGAATTCTGGTCATTCTGGCGATTGTATTTTGTAAGAAACAGTGTGGAATCGATCAGAAAATGAAAGTTGATCATGTAGCATAATTATACATGTATTAGTAAGTATTGGTGTGTACTGCAAGGTTCTGGAATTAATCATCAAAATGATAGGAAATTTGGCTCAGTCTTGGTAGAAAAAAGTATTAAACAAGCATTGTCTGTACACAGAAAGATGTATATGGGACTACACATACATGTGGCATAGAAATGTGGTCCTATTTTTTAAGCTGTTACATGTCCTATTTAGAATATAATAAAGGTCTCTAGAGGCATTTGAAGAGCCATGTTCTGGGAACATTTTTTATCTGATGTTCTTCCACACTTGCATGATCACAATGAAAATGCTCACAAATTATTTTTCACCTCTCCCAACAACTCAACCTTCTCTTTAACTTTATTTTTTCGAATGTATTGATTTAATTTGAGAACTTACCCCTCCTCCACTCAATCCACCGATGCCATCAAATCGTGGTCCAAGTCCGCCACTATCGTCCACCAAATAACTTGAACCTGACGCCGAGCAGACGGCCGCCAGGCACCAAAGTGATACGGTGAAGAGAATTCCAAATTTCTTTTCCATTTTAAAAACGTTTACCGCCACTAAATGGCACTGTGGAAGCTTCCCCTTTTACAGAAACTGCTACTCGACTCAGGTACTGTTGGATAGCATGCAGTAGTAGCTAGTCGATATATATTCAAGTATTTCAACCCGACTCCTGAGCCCTAATTTTGAATTCGTTGTGCACTCGGATTGCACTATCAAGAACGAACACCTCCGCTGCTAGCTCCTACTCCTAGCTCTCGCGCTATACGATATACCTCCCCTACAGCTAGCTACGAGCTACATCACATGTGACCACGACCACAGCAATCAGCTGACATTACTCGACTGCAACTAACTGGGTTTATTATACCGAGGTGGGCGTATTATTCAATGGTGGGCGTGTACGTGTGTCGATCCAAGCCAGGGTTCATTCGAGGGGTATTCGAGGGCAGTTCAGTAGGCCGAGCATACAAGCCGGGGGGGGGGGGGGGGGGTGGTGCAGGCACAGTGCCCCCACTCTTTCAAGTTCCCCGGCCATTTTATACATACGAAAAGTGCCCCCTCTTTACTTCTGATAATTGCCCCTTTTCATCTTTGATGATGCCCCTTCTCCGACCTCTCAAATGGGCCCTTTTTTCTGTCACGTGCTTCCTTGTCTTTTTAATAAGTGCCCTTTTCCCTCCTGATAAATGCCCTTTTTCTTCTTTTAATAAGAGCCACGTCTGATAAATGCCTCCATTAAAATGTCATAGGTGCCTCTTTTCTTTCTACAAGTGCCCCGATTTTCCTTTGTAAAAGTGCCCCTTTCATCTCAGGTGAGTGCCTCTTTTCAAATCCGAGAGGTGACGTCCGTTTTATTTTGACAGTTTTAAGTGCCTCTTTTCTAACCAGTATCTTTAAATCCATGTAAAAAGAGAAAATAATGAAATCATCCCTGATAATCTGATCAGAATGTAGGGGTATTATAAGGGCCTACCAATGTATATCTTTCGCTTTGAGGTTTCCCGAGCCTTTTTTTCTTCTTCCAGACAGTGCCTTTTTTGTTGTTGCACCCCCCCCCTCACTTTGAAAAACGCTCCGCCACCCATGTGTCAATCACTCGGAGTCGCCTTCAATTTTATGACGAACAGGCCTTATAAAACTAAAGTGTGTACGTGTATTGCTTGAAGGGACCACGGGTTTAATGTGTGCGAGACTTGTACCCATTAATGGCTCTACCAAGTTTGGTGTTCGCGAGTTATGACTTAATGCACATCTCCCTTTAAAAACAACAATTTTTAAAATCATTATATAAAGTGACACCACATGACCGGATATCTATCTTTCAGTTTTACATTTTACAATAGACCGAATCAAGCAAGTATAAGAAAACAAAATCGACAATAACTGATAAATTTAATAAGATATGATTTTAATCAAGTCCATTACAATCCTTGCATTTGTTTTTTATTCGAAAACTTCATTCACATGGTACATATTTTTTTATACGAAACATATAATTACAAATATGAACAAAAATCCATTCAAAGATACATGAAAACATTATGATTGATTGAATATGATACGGGAAATAATTGATTACAATTGTGTATTTTATTGTTTTTATAATTGAGATCTAACTCATCCACCTGGTATTTCTTTGTCAGTTGAGATTGAGGAATTTTTCTATTTCATTCATAATTACATACATGAATATTACGGACGTGTTATTTCAGAGTCTGTAAATAAAACCGCATTCAGCTCAACATCCCTAGGTCATATACCACTACTATATCATCACCAACACCATCACCACCATTATCATCCTCATCATCATCACTATCATCACCAGCATACACATCATTATCACTATCACCATTATCATAACATCACCATTCTCTTCTGTATTTTTTTTTTTTATAAATATCATTGTCATTATCACCATCATCGTCATCATTGTCATCGTCATCTTCCTCATCATCACCACCATCGTCATGGTCATCGTCGACATCACCATTATCACTATCATCGTTATCATATAGTGTTCATGCTATTATCATCACCATCGTCATCATCATACACATCGTCAACATAATCATCATCGTCCGCACCTAAGTCACGAGGGGCCAGTAACATCTTTACCATTACTGCAAAAAACACTCTTAAACATACGTGATAAAAAAATGACCACGTCGTGGTCGTTTTTAAAGGAGCATGGTCAACTACCAAAACGTGGTCAAAATGACCACGTCGTGGTCGTTTTTAACCACGTTTTGGTAGTCAACCATGCACCTTTTAAAAACGACCACGACGTGGTCATTTTTGACCACGCAGTTTTAAGACTGGATGGAGGCCCACGATTATACAGTATACGAAACAGTCCAGAACATGTTTCCTACTGACATCATAATTGTATAAATCAAACATTCCAAAATGGATGTGTCCACTGGATCTACAAGTCAATCCTCATTATCAAGTCCCTTGGAGAGGACTTAAAGCTGTCGGTCCCCTGGTAGTTTACTTACAAGCATTTAATGTACTTTCTTAGCAAATGGGTAAAACAATCGTCAAATATTATCATTTAACAAGTTAGAATAGATTTACTATTTTCCCAGTAATATACTTAGGTATGCCGGTGTTCTGAAATTAAAGCCCTTTGAAATGTAATACTCAGAGTTCAAATTACTTATTTCTTATCAAAATCATCGACTGTCTTCGCCAAATCATCGCTATAACTGAGATGAGCGCCAGACTCAAACGCATCTTTCTCCAAGATGCTAAGCAGCATTGCGGCGGTTTGATCCGGTTTGAGCAATTGCTGATCGTTTTCAAGACGCTCCAACATCTGCCTGACATCCACACTGGCATTGTTGGTGGCATTGTCTCTAAACATCGCCGTATCCACCGCACCTGGGTCATAGTTCAAGACCCGGACATCGGGTTCCTCTAGGGCTATGGTCCTAAAGAGCATATGTCTGGCAGCCTTTCCCATGCAGTATACGGAGCTGCAAAAGCAAGGTACATGTAATTAGACATAATTATGAACCCTTCATCATACTCAATAAGAATTCAGTAAGATGCATGCGTCTTTAATTTTAAAGAGAACATTGCGAAATATCAATCCTGTGAATCATCATCATCGTCATCAATTACTATCAAATCACTAAAAAAAAAAAAAAAACGTACATTCTAAATGTTTTGATTGAAAGTTGAAGCTTGAAAGGTGCAACATCTCTTGTGTGTTGTGTCTGTGTCTGTGTGTGTGTGGGGGGGGGGGGGGGGGGGGGGGGGGGGCTTGTAAGACGTGTGAAACGGGGATAATTATATGTATACATAACTTCCAAGTGGGGATACACTAGCAACTGTGGATATCCCCAGTTGATAACTTTCTTATTTTTGGCTAATTTTGGAAAAAGTGACCCGAGAGGAGTCTACTACCTAATTCCTGCAAGAGTTCCAAGACAACCACATTTTCATAGTAAGACGCCACATTTTCGAGCGCTACTTTGTGTATCATCTGAGATTTTACAAGTCTGATAAATGAACAGCGCCTAGTAAGCTCTTGCGTAAAAACAGGAGGCTAAATTCTTGTTATTCTTTGACAAAATGTAACATTATTCAATTATCTGGCCGCCAGATAAATGAATGGAATTACATTTTGTCAAAGAAAAAGAATTTTATGAAAACACCTCAAATTACAAATCCCCAATTTCATAGTTGAAGATAGTTAAAGACAAATATCCCTAGTTGGCAGTGTGTGTGTGTGTGTGTGTGTGGGTGTGTAATGCGTGTAATGACGAGAATACTATCAACAAAATCTGTAAATCAAAACAAAGAGATGGTGCAGACAAATATATATTTGTGTATTCTGACTTATAACGCGCAAGAACGAACAAACATACTGACACATGCACACACACACACACACACTAATTCATATAAGGCTACAATCATGTACAATAATGCCTTTAATGATTTACATAGAAGTATTGATGAAAGGTATGAATCGAAACGATATCCATATACAACATTATAGTTTAAATATATATAATTTAAAGATACTATGTCCGTTGTAGAACTTTGCAGGAATTATGAATATGTCATGTATGCCCTATCTGTGAAATTCAAACGTTAGCAGTGTCCTCATTTTCAAATTATGCAAGAAAACCCGTTTACTTGCTAGACTTCACTGTCAGACACTATTGGGTGAGTGACTGGCTTTTTCTTCTTTGGTAATAACATACATAAACTGAGCTGTAAAGGGTACATAAGCATTTGTCTACATCAATAACCCACTTCTTGTGATGGCCAAAATTTAACTGATTGAATCCTTGCGCAGCATAAAACGTGCGACCATTCGGTACAATGGTCTGAAAATCAGACTATTACTTACATGCTCTGTAGCTTTTAAGTCGATTTGACAACTGAAAGTCGTTATTAAAGACATTTTCAAGCCCCCTTTTTCAGGGAAGTTCTAAATTAGTATTATCTTTCAAATGCCGTTGGAATTTAACCTTTTCATTTTGTAGGCCTGCAAATGGGACATAGTACCTTTAAGCTCATGTTTTTTTTTTATGTCATGGATATCCTGGCAAAGACATGAGATCGAAGCTTAAGCTATACCAAAGGAGCTCCACATGGTGAGTAAGAACTAGGCCTACATCGACTGCATATTTCATTATCCTTTTTCTTCCATAATTCTACCTTGTAAAAACGAAAACATGATCGCAGTGGCTTTCGAGAAATCATTGCTGGAAACCATGATAATAGGTCTTTGAATGAATGTTCAATGTGTGCTTTGGAACAAAGCCAAGGCGGCCCAGTTGTTTTATTGATAAAGATAATTGATGTTTGTACAAACGGTTAACATAAAGATATTAATAAAAGAGAAAAACTTTGAAGGAGCCTCACATGGTGAATAAGACTTACATCGACTGCATATTTCATTATCGTTTGCTTTCAAAATTCTACCTTGTAAAAATGAAAACATGATCGCAGTGGCTTTCGAGAAATCAATGCTGGAAACATAATAGGTCTTTGTATCAATGTTCAATGTGAGCTTTAGAAAATGAGCCAAGGCGGCCCAGTTATTTTATTGATAAAGAGATGTTTGAACAAAGATATTAATAAAAGAGAAAAACTTACCAACCAGGGAAAGGCACCAAAGCAGCGAGTGATGATATATTAACGATCGTTCTGGACGCTCCATTCCTCTGAGGAAATGTCTTCAGGTAATGAGAGGTTAGAAGTAGCGCTGAAGTGATATTCAGCATACAGAAGTCTTGCAAGCTTCTCAGATCAGACGTAGTCGACTGCCCAGCATACCGTGACACATCCCACATGCTAGCGGCGTTGTGGATGAGAAGAAAACGCTGAAACTCATCCGGACTGACGTCCTTTGTGATCTCGGAAAGAGTGCTGGAAATATTACCCTCGTCCGAGTGATCAGCGATGACAACCTTGCATTGGACGCCTGGAGCAGCGGCCTGTACCATCCGCTGTGTCTCGTTCAATGCATCGACCGACCGTCCTGTCAAAACTATATGAGATTCCGCAGAAAATTTGCTAGACAAGGCGATAGCAATGGCACGACCAATGCCTCTGCTTGCCCCTGTAACTATACAAAACGATTTCAATGAAGATGTTTCCGACGAAGCCATGTTTTCTCCAAATTGAAAATGAACTTTTAAATCTGTATTTTTCTCGTTATGATAAGTATATGCCTATACTTGTCTGAATCGTGAACTTGCTCTGCATAGCTAAAGCGCTGGCGGAGACGGAGCTGCCAAATGCTAATCGGGGTCAAGTGTCGATCTAGCCGAAACGTCAATAGAGACAGAGGTCAGTGTCACCGAGGGTTTGAAAGCGCAACTGATTGAGGAATTATTTATGGTCCTCATAATTAATATTCATCACGAGGCTAGAATTGCCATTGATATGTGCGGAATTTTAAAGCGAAATGATAGCTTCTTATCTCCATTGTAAACTCCTAATAATTATTTATGTTAGGCCCCATGATTATTATTCGAAATATGGTTTTAAAAAAGTTATTCTCTGTGATTCACATGACTTGTTTTATTTGTTAAATATATTGCTGCTTTCAGTGTTGCCTCAAAATTTGTAAATTTAGTTTATTGATGTCTTATTACCGTCAATATTGTTTAATTAGCAATGAATTTCGAATAATTAGGCCAAGCCGTCGAAAGCTAAACCCATTAAAATTATTGGTTGTTATCACATGGACCTTATACCATTATTTATACATTTTGGGCAGCACACGCTCTCGTCTGAACATACACATAAACTTTGCCCCATATATGTTATCTGCCTGCCCTCGACAACAAAGAATTAGTAAAGGTCGAATATTTGTTAAACTAGCTAAGTAGGCCACTTCAATCTGATGTCACGGAAACTGTACTGGCTCGTCTCCGTGCATATAGTCTCGTGATTATAAGGCAGTTCGCGTTACAAGCCGAGAACCAGGGTTCGATTCCTGGTAGATTCATTATTCAGCATCAGTATCACACAAGTCATCATAAGTCAAGACATGATTCAGAAGATTTTAATTTTTAAGTTTTCGAAATCCAATAACGAATTAAGAATATAAATAGGTTGTGATGGAAACGTAAATAATTAAATTAGTGAGCTATCCAATAAGTGGACATTGGAAGCGATGTAGGGCCTAATTCATCTATCTTTTATCACCGCTAAGGGATTAATTCAATCCCTGTTCTCATGGCCAATTCATTATTAATGTTTCTAGAGAAAGGTCTTTTTTGTACTCCAACAATCATGATAATGAACCGCCAATTTTCGTATATGAGTCCATTCTACAACGAGCCTTCATTTTACTCAGCCACAATAAGGACTTTTTCAGGAATAGTGCTGTTTCAATATTTAATCAAACGGGGGGGGGGGCATGCGTTAAGAACTTTGATATTTGTGTCCTCAGGCGTTCGACGGGTAATTAGAGGAAAGGGGGAGAGAGCCCCAGCAAATGGAAAATTATTAATACTACTGTATAGTATTCGGGCCAGGGACGGATCCAGAGGGGAAGGTGGGGCCAGGGCCCCCTCCCCTGGCCCCCCAAATAGGTTACAAAAAGATGGCAACGTTAATTTTACCTTTAAAAAGAAAGAAAAGAAAACGGTCCCCTGGCCAAAAAAAAGATAGAGCCCTATACCCCCCCCGCGATTTTAAGTTAAATAATGATAATTAAAAAAATGCTCACTACCCCCCCCCCCCCCAACTTATACGTCCGGTTGGCAGAGTCGCCGCTAAATATTTTCTAACGAATTGGAATCCCTCTTGGGGCCCTCTCCCTCGCCGACGGCTGGATCCGCCCTTGATTCGGGCAACCGTCACCCCATATTAAGGCAGCATGGAGATTATTATAATATAATATTATATGTATTCCTATTTTCTTTTAGTATAATATGTTTATACAAATTACGTTTATACCTGTTGTAGTGTCAAACATGAACACCTTTTTTGATAGTAAACGTTTACTTAATTATTTCACCTTCTCACGAAGAATAATATAATAATGATAATATTTTATATATTTATAGCACAAATGATTCACCACACAAGGTGCTCGAGGCGATGCCCTCCTTTAATATGCTACCAATTTCGATGCTCACATCATTCAAGGAATTCTTGGCTATCGGTACCCATTTAACCCCCCCCCCCCATTTAACACCTAAGTGTTAGAAATTTAGATTAATGTCTTGCCAAAGGACATTAGTGCCGCAGAAGGACTCGAACCGCAAACCGTGTGATCAAGACTCCGGTTACGTATCCACCAGACCACGACACTTCTCAGAAATGAATCCCGGGGCAATTGTCGCCAGAGTATTAATTATGTATAGGACAACCCATGGCACACCGTATCACGAGTTGCGGTTAAAAGCACAGTGAAACCTATTAAATTAATGAACATGTCTATTTATAATTTCTCTATTATGGATGACTTTTCGGGTACTGTGAATATTCGCTGGCTCATTAGGTGACGGGTACTTTCTGTCGTGCAATGTCATTGGTTGAAATCTCGCATCACGTGGTATCAGTTACTAGGAAACATAACCTGTAGCATAGGCATAATCTTGTAATCAGGATAGCAACACGTTTAACATGATTGTTAATGATTTTGTGGACAGGTTTTTGCTGCTTTGTTGATCGAGCTCCCGATCGAGCTGTTCCTCCTCCTTCTGGTTGAGGTATTGCTACATGGGCATCAATGCAAGGACGGTTGATTTTAAATTCACGTTATTGAAACATGCATGTGTCAATACTGCATGTGCCAATCCTGTTTACAATTTCGCTTTGAAAATATTTGTTTCGGTCTAAACTTTCGCAGACGCTTAGGACAACTCAGCAGTACTAAGTGAATAGAAAACAACAACTAATTTCCCCATATGAAAGTGTATCTTCATGAGGGAAACAATTCTTACAGTGATTTTCTTTGATTAGACGAATTCTTTGAAATTGTTTGGACCATTGCTTAAGTCAGAGGCAATTGAGAGGTACTCCCAGCCATATGCAACCCAGTCACATTCAAGATGGGATGGACATTCATTCTCCTTTTGGCGCTGTGTACAGTGGTAAGTCATTTTATTTAAAGGTAGGCTTTACTACTTCAGCCAGAAGGGATTAGGCCACCCAGCGAGCCAGCGAGGTCACTGTGACAGGTGGCTATCTCATTAACTCAGCTCTCATTTAACATAAGAAAAAGAGGATCATGGGGGACCAACAGGCACCGATTGGGGAAGTTTTCTATATAGAGGGAGCAAGTAGCTACAAGTAGGACAGTGTGCCTTTAAACACTCCGGTATCTGATAAAATGTTTGGGAGACAAGATCGTCGTGTGTCCGGCAGAAGGACGCGAACGCCTGCGCGCACGAAAAACCCAGTTTGGAGAAAAACACCATAATATATAATGAAGATAATGCGCCTTTTTGCAGCACATTCCTGAAGTAATTACAGTCCAAATACAATTTAAATTTAACCCAATGATAAGTTTCTTCTTCGGGAATCACCAACTTCAATATTATTACAAATGATTTTAAAGATATAAACACTTTTTCCGTTCACGATCTTCTGCTGGGGCAAAGTCGGTTAATCAGGGGCAAACTTTGACCAATGTACAGGTGTATTGTCTGTGGTTATTCGGTAGTAGTATTTGAGTGTTAAGTACACTGTCGCTCATATATTTTTTCCCCCTGGTCCCCAACAACAAAAATCTTCTGTGTGCCCATGCCTTGAGCCATAATGCATGGCCGTACAGAAGATGTTTTATGTTGGGGACCGGGGTAATTATTATTCAATAAAACCTGAGAATGTATACTATTATCTAGATCTATTAGGAATAATTCATTGTCAAAATAATTCCATAAATTGGGTTAAAACAAAAATATTCCAACTATATGAGCGACAGTGTATATTTTGTGAGTTTTTATTTTGATAACGTATTTATACGAATTTGGCGATTCTTAATGTTGTGTTTATGTGCCTGCTTAATTGAGTACCTCTACATGTGCCCAAGGAGAGGGAAGTGTAATAAGGCATACAGCTAGACAAGTGTTATATAATATCGAATATCCGAGAGATAAAAGATGAAATAAAGTTTTCTGAGATACAAATTAATTTCAAAAATATAAATGCAACTTCTATTCATTGATTTTCTTTGGATTATACGAGTTTTACGTAGTCAAAACAGGGTCAAAACATCATCTCCCTGTAAATGTGCCCGCCTACCTGTACATGTGCCCAAGGAGAGGGGAGGGTAATAAGTCATATGTCGAATGTCCGAGAGATAAAGGATGAAATATTTTTAAAGCATATTGTCTGGCGTTTTATTTTCAAAGCTCCAGATAACTGAAGGTACATCAGAAGTGTCTCTAGATAGTGTTTAGGATTAATTAGCTTGGCAAGCAGCGGTATAATATGACTTGGTATCAGTGGTTATTGATTTTATTGTATAATGTTGATTACTGGAATGTTAAAATTCCAACAAGTTTCCCACTCCATGACATGTAATATACAACAAGTAAGAAGATTTTGTTTTAAACCTGTATTGCATACATTTATTTTTAGGTTAATTGTGTTTTTTCATCAGTATCAGAAATGCTTGTATGTATGCCTCATTTAGGAATGGGCCATGGGGTGGGAGGAAGTGGTGCAGTATATATTGTAAATTAGTATGTACTGGTAATCCTAGCCTTTTTTTTTCCTCTTGTGTATTGACTACGTACGAGCACCATAGAAAATATGTTCCCCCCCAAAAAAAAAAATACACTGAAAACTTTAACTAGTCAGGCGAAGGCTGGACTAACATTAAACTAGTCGGGCAGATTAGGCACGAATGCTGGACTAGCTTAAAGTTGCATTCCAATCTTAGTCGGACCTGCTGGACTAGCTGTTAGCCTGCTGGACTAGTTTTTGATTTGTCCAGCTTGATTAGTGTGATTTGCTCAGCTGGACTAGTTTAAGAGGAACTAGCTTTTACGATTGGTCCACCTCCTTGATGAACTAAGATAAAAAGCGAACATGTGGTGTGCAACAAGTTTCAATTTCTTCCTCTAAAATTGACTTTTGCGACTTTACCCGCGTGCAGTATATATTCACTAATGCAGTCACAAACATGAATTATTTATATAATACTCTAACATGATTAAACTTCAAACTAAGACCCTTACAGGTGGTGAAATTCAAACGGTATCCATATCTTATCTATCTGGTTCTCTCTCCCCTCTCTCTTTCTCTCTCTGTCTCATTGTCTCTGTCTATCTGTCCGTCTTTCCCTCTGCCTTCTCTCTTTCTTTTGCTCTCCCTCTCTCCGTATGCCTGTCTCCGTGTCTCTCTTGCCCTGCTTCCACCAACGAATCCATTACATCCTCTTTCCCTTTCGTCATCTCCCTCGCATTTTCATGCTCTCCCATCTCAACACTTGGTCTTTTATTCTTCATCTATAAATCATTTCTTATCTTGTCTTATTTTATTTTAACTTTTCTCCTTTATTTTTCTTTTTCTTCTTCTTCTTCTCATGGGTCTTCCTCTAATTGGAGGCCATATACTTCTTCCTTTCTTTTTTCCCAGTGCGATTGCATGTCTATACATGAATTAAAAATTTGATATTTATTATTAGTATTAGCTCTCAGATGAATCAAACTTTATCATTGTCATATTTAAATTATTTTGTAATGATAAAGTGACGTCGTAAACTATGGAGGCCATTTTCTTTCTATTTGTTTTCCTCTTTTTTGTTGGGGGCGGGGGTTGCATTTTAAAATTACATATAAGCATAACTGCGTAAATTGTCATTGAATAAATGATACACATCGCTTTTCCTACATTATTATATACAGTGCGTCTCCCAAAAATATACACTTTTGAAATGGCTGCCGAATAAAAAATATATAATTCTGGGGAAACAATTTTATATGTATGGAAAGCTCATAAACTCAACTTTCATATGGCACCAGACAGTCCGAAAATAATTCATGCTTGGGTGAGCACTGCTCACTTTTGTAAAGGGTATGAAAATTAGGTTGCGCAGGAATTAGCCTTCCAATTTGTGAGAGGTAAATCCTTTGGAGATTACAAAGTTGAGGGTGATATGATACATGAGGGAACAGGAATTGCATTTTTTTATTGTAGCATTGTACTTTTCTCTGGTAGACTTAGTGGTGCGTTCATGGATGTCGGGATGGGGTGATGGTACATGTTGTAATTTCCATGTTACAAACTTTACTTTTTTACATCTGTGACTTTGAATAAAAACCTTCACCCCACATTTCAGTTACCATTTACCTGAATAATAAGTAGCCGACATCTTGGACATTCCTTTTTTCAACAAACCGTATTTGAATATTCAATTTACATAATCCCTACCTGGGTATTAAAGGTGAAATTCAAAGAAAATCACAAATATGTCGACTAATTTATCACTAGAAACTGGTAAGCTAACAGATGGCCATCGTACAAGCTTTAGGTCAACTACATATCGGGTGATTTATAAAAATACAAATACAACCACCTCCATAACAGCTGGGATATACGAGAGATTCGCCGGAAAATAACGATGTTTTAATGACGTCACTATATGGACCAATACTGCCCGAGCAGACGACATCCAATAAAGAATGAACATAATTGCAATGCTACTATTTGTCAAATTATAATGAGTTCAGTGTATATAAATGTAATGGCGTGTCAAACCATTCAAAAGGGGATATGACCCGATTTTGATAACTAAAATCTTTTGCTTGTAAATACACAGGATAGGGGTTAATTAACAATCAAAGAAACCAGACTTTTAAATTGAAAACCCCCCGGAATGATTTTAAGGACGGCATTTGTTCCCTCTTGAAACGCCGAACATACCGCGATGTGTGCAGCTGAATATACAATGGCGTCTTATTTTGTTTACAAGCGACAGATTCCTTTATTTTTGTATCGCTGCATTTGTCAGCAAAACAAAACCATGCGCGGGGTTTAGAGTGAGGCAATAGCAGGCGCGGATCCAGGATTTCTTAGGGGGGGGGCCCAAATTTGAAATTTTGCGAGCCAAATATTGGTACGTAATGGTGACCAACAGTGACGTAATGCGGGGGGGGGGGGGGGGTCGGTGCAGGGAGGTGCGATTTTCCCCCTCCCTCCTCCGCGAAACGCGGAAGCTTTGACGTTTCATTAAATTATTAGAGAAAAAAGACGATTCGTTGTACCGAAAATAATTCTCGTCTGAATTTAGTTTTCCCCCTCCCGCGCGAAGCGCGGAAAATTTTACGATTTATTAAATTATTAGAGAAAGAAGACGATTCGTTGTCGAGTTCTCGACTCTTTATCCTCGTCTGAATTTAGGTTCCCCCCTTCCGTGGGAAGCGCGGAAGCTTTTACGATTCATTAAATCATTAGAGAAAGAAGACGATTCGTTGTACCGTTTTCGATTCTTAATCCTTGTCTAAATTCAGACTCCCCCTCCCCCTCCCGCGCAAAGCGCGGAAGCTTTTAAGTTTCACAAGATTATGAGAGAAAGAAGACGATTGGCTGTACAGTTCTTGACTCTTAATCCTCGTCTGGATTCAGGTTCCCCCTCTCGCGCGAAGCGCGGAAGCTTTTAATTTTCATTAAATCATTAGAGAAAGAAGACGATTCGTTGTACCGTTCTTGAAAATAATCCTCATCGGAATTAGTTTTTCCCCTCCCGCGCGAAGCGCGGAAAATTTTACGATTTATTAAATTATTAGAGAAAGGAGACGATTCGTTGTCGAGTTCTCGACTCTTAATCCTCGTCTGAATTTAGGTTCCCCCCTCCCGTGCGAAGCGCGGAACCTTTTAAATTTCCTTAAATCATTAGAGAAAGAAGACGATTCGTTGTACCGTTTTCGAAAATAATCCTCGTCTGAATTTAGATTCTCCCCCAACCCCCTCCTCCCGCGCGAAGCGCGGACGCTTTTACGTTTCATTAAATCATTAGAGAAAATAGACGATTTGTTGTACAGTTCTCGAAAATAATCCTCATCGGAATTTAGTTCCCCCTCCATCCCGCGCGAAGCGCGGAAGCTTTTACGTTTCATTAAATCATTAAAGATTCGTATTACCGTTCTCGCCTCTGAATCCTTGTCTGAATTCAGGTTCCTCCCCTCCCGCACGAAGCGCGGAAGCTTTGACGTTTCATAAGATTATGAGAGAAAGAAGACGATTCGTTGTACCGTTCTCGATTCTTAATCCTTGACTGAATTCAGTCCCCCCCTCCCCTCCTGCGCGAAGCTTTGACGTTTCATTATATTATTAGAGAAAGAAGACGATGCGTTGTATCGTTCTCTATACTCGTAATCCTTGTCTGAATCAGGGGCCGTCTTAGGGCCCCTGGGGGGGGGGGGGTCGAGGCGGCGGAGCCGGCCCCGGAAGCTCAGGGGTTTTAGGCGTTTAATTAAGGTCAGATGAGCATTTTTTTGTATACCTTATTATTTTGTGAGACTGGCACGTCACTATTTGGCGTGGGGTCCAGGGGGCGGAGCCCCAAAAAATCAGGGGTTTTAGGCATTAAATTACCGTCAGATGAGCATCTAAGGGCCCGCCGTAGGGCCCTAGGTGAAATCCAGGGGCAGAGCCCCCGGAAGCTTAGGGGTTTTAGGCATTAATCACGGTCAGATGAGCATATTTTGATGCCTCATTATTTTTCAACACTGGCAGTTAACTATTTTTTCTTTCTTGCTCTCATTCTATTTTATTTCTCTTTAATATACTTTTTCAAAAAAGTAGGGGGGGGGGGGGGGGCTCGGGGCTCCCGATCCCCGCCGTACCTCGGGCCCTGACATGTAGGAATCTACTAAAAAGTGAGGAAAAATCTCGGAAATTATGTCATTTCAGCATTATTTGTAATCCACTGTTGTGGAATTAGAAATAAACCACGTTTGAATTTGATTTCCCCCAAGCCCCCCCCCTATCAGTACGCCAGTATCTCCTCTTTTCCTTTTTTCTTTCCCTTTCCTTCCTTCTCTCTTATTTTTTTGATTGGGGGGGGGGGGGGGGTCAACAGCCTGGGAGGCAAGGCCCTTTCGCCTTCCCCGATCTCCTTCTTCCCCCTTTTCTTTTCTTCTTCCGCTTCTTTCTTTCCCTTTCTCTCTTCTTTCTCTTTCCCTTCTTTTCCTTTCTTCTCTCTTTTTTTTTTTTTTTTTTTTTTTTTTTTTTGCGGGGGGGGGGGGGGGCCAAGGCCCGCTCGGCCCCCCCCCTGGATTCGCGCCTGGGCAATAGATTATACATTTAGCCTGACGGTAGTGAAGTAAGAGAAAGAACTCCAGAGAAGATGAAAATACAGGCACTGGAAATGTGTGAAATGTCATGGGACATCGTCTGCTTGTGCAAATCATGTCCATACTGTGATCTCACACATCTCAACAGCGTTTGGAGAGCTCTTCAGGTGCTATGCCGGGGCCGTATTTAAGCGTTTTGTAATTTCTAATAATCATTACTTCTAATGTTTCCAGGCATTGAATTTTGATAAACTTGTCGAATCAAAGTGTCAACTTTGCAATAATGAAAATAAAGTTAGTTTTAAAATCAATGAATATCTACTTTAAGTAAATTAATGAGATGTTCAACTAATCTTACAATAATTGAAATGTGGGGTGAAGGTTTTTATTCAAAGTCACAGATGTAAAAAATAACAGTTTGTAATATGGAAATTACAACATGTACCATCACACCACCCCGACTCCCATGAACACACCACTGAGTCTACCAGGGTAAGTTACAATGCTACAATAAAAAATGCAATTCCTGTTCACTCATGCATAAAAGTTTGGTTTAATAAACCATGAAATTCACTCAGCAAATCATGAATGTATCATATCACCCTCAATTTTGTAAGCTCCAAAGGATTTACCTCTCACAAATTGGAAGGCTAATTACTGCGCAACCTAGTTATCCTACATATGACAATGAAAACAAATATGTAGATTAGAATCAAAGTGTCATCTGAATTGAGAAAGGCAAAAAATGTATTTTTATCAAAGGTTTATTGATTGTAGAATTGATCTCAAGAAAACATGGCGATTGATTAATAATATATTTTAAAAACGAAAAGGCATCTTACCACAACACTTTATGAACGAAGGAAGAATACAAAATGATCCGCAATTGATATCCAGTGTTTTCAACGATTATTTTAACAATATTGATGCAACTACTTGTAACGATTTAAATTTCTCCTCTTTTATGACATCTCCGATAAAGGAAAGTTTATTTCTGAATCCTATTAATGAAGATGACATTTTGAAAATAATGTACTCTTTGAAAAAAAAATGGAAAGTCGTGTGGATGGGACGATATTAGTCCAGATATTGTGAAGTGTGTCAGATATGTTATTACAAAACCTTTAGCTTATGTTTTTAATCTCTATCTTCAAAAGGGAATATTACCCTCTGGGAAGAGGTGAACAATAATTTGTGGGCGTTATCATTGTATTGTGCAAGTGTGGAAGAACATCAGATAAAACATGTTCCCTGAAAAGCATGGCTCTTCAAATGCCTTCATATTCTAAATATGACATGTAACAGCGTAAAAAGCGGGACGGATGTTTATGCCACATGTTCATATAGTCCCATATACATCTTTCTGTCTACAGTGCTTGTAACTTTACTATGACTGGCTCAATTTTCTTATAATTTTGATGTTTCCAGAACCTTGCAGTACACACCAATACTTATATGCTAGATGATCAACCTTTTCTGACCGATTCCACACCCGTTTCATTCACAATGCAATCGCATGACCAGAACTCAACTTTATCTTTAAAAAGGGGGATAAGCACACCATTGGTAATTATCGTCCTATATCACTTATGTCATGCTTCTAAAAAATCATGGAGAGATTAGTCTATGATAGAATATACAAATTTGTATCTAAACACCATATATCACATGATAATCAATTTGTATTACGAACCCATTATTCCACTGACCATAGTTTAATATCTGTTCATGATATCATTGTTAGTGCCTTGTATTCAAAACAGTTTATATTTGGTGTCTTTATGGACCTGAGTAAGGCGTTTGATACCATTGATTTTTCTATTCTCTTTAAGAAATTAGTTAATTATGGTATTAGAGGTATTGCGTTGAATTGGATTAAGAGTTATTTTTCACAAAGGTACCAATTTACTGAATATAATGGATACAGTTCTACCAAATTACTGATTAAATCTGGAATTCCACAAGGGTCAAATTTAGGGCCCCTTTTTTCCTTTTATATATAAATGACATATGCACTCTTCTCATTCCTTAAAATGTGTACATTTTGCTGATGACACTTTTTTGTTCTTAAGCCATAATAACTTATACTCACTGATAGACCAGTTTAATGAACACGTAAAGAATGTATCTCTGTGGTTAAAGGTAAATAAACTATCACTTAATTTAGACAAAACCAAATGTATTCTTTTTAGAACAGCTCAGTGTAACAAAAGAGAATTAAAAAACCAAGTTCCACCATTATATATTGATCAAACAATTATTGAAAAAGTCTAAAATATTCATTTTTTTAGGTATTCTTATAGATGAAAGACTGTCATGGAAATCCCATATTGCCATGATCTCTACAAAGATTAGTAAAACTACAGGATTATTGTCAAAGCTGAAGTATTATTTACCAGGAAATGTATTGTTCATGATTCATAATTCACTCATTCTCTCATATTTGTCATATGGTTACATCGTATGGGCAAATACAAGTCCTTCTAAGTTGAAACCCTTATTATTACTTCAGAAGCGTTGTCTACGATATTGTACAAACTCTAATTATTTGGCCCATTCTAAACCTTTATTTAGACAATTAAATATCCTCAATATTTATAGCCATATCAAAATGCTGTGTTTGTATTCAAATGTATTAAAGGTAATACACCGTCTTCCCTTGCCACTATGTTCCAAACTAACTCTAAAATTCATAAATATAATACTCGAAATAGTCTTAAGTTAAAAATCTGGAATATTTATAAACAGTACATGCAACAATCGGTAAGATATACAGGGCCCACAGTATGGAATTATCTTCAATCTTCTGTCACACAATATGTTTACTTGAACTCCTTCAAGAAAAATATTGAAATATATCTACTATCCCTTTAATTTGTTTTAGTTCAATACCTATTTTAAAATAAGATACAATGTTGTAAATTACCATGAGAGAATGAAGGGGGAGGGGGAGGTGATGGAGAGGGAGGGGTAGATGAATCCATGCGCACTACTCATTATTATGCTATTATATCTGTGTAATTATTTTACTTATTTGGACGCCTGAATCAACAAGCTAACATAAGCTTCCTACAGGTGCTCCCTTTCCCTGCTACTCATTTTCACAGTTTGTTTATATTAACTTAATAACATAATGCTCATGATTTGTATATTTTGAACTGTCTGTACTACATCACATGTATAAATACGTTGGTTTTTTAATGGAAATAAAGTCTTTTGAATTGAATTGAATCATAGTATCGGTTTTCAACGATTATACTAATAGCGGTGTTCATGCCATGGCTCATTGAATGGATAATGATTATATGTGTATATCGTGCACGACTCATTGTATTTCTGGTCGCCATGGCGTTCATTCTTTCTTATCTCGTTTCTATTTGTTACCAATGCTGAGAAATAATGATTTCATTTTGGCAGGTTTGCAGTTCAGTGACAAATTGCCCTTTTAAAGGTACTATGTCCCATTTGCAGGCAACATCAAATTCTGTAGGACTTTGCAGGAATTATGAACTTGTCTATGTCTCACCTCCCTGGTATATCCTATCTGTGAAATTTAAACGTTAACAGCGTCCTAAAATTCAAAGTATGCAAGGAAACCCGTTTACTTTCTAGACTTCACTGTAAGACACTAGGGACTTTTAGATTCGCACGAAGACAATGGGGATTGCTACGGTCGACGTCCTTTTAATGCACTGCCTTGAATGGACGTCGCACGTATCAGTCCACGCAAATCTAAAAGTCCCTACTATTAAGTGACTGACCGACTTGTTTCTTTCTTTGTAATAACATACATAAAATGAGCTGTAAAGGGTACATGGGCATTGTCTACATCAATAACCCAACTCTTGTAATGGCCAAAATTAAACTAACTGAATCTTTGCGCACCACAAAACGTACGACCATTCGGTGCAAGGATCTGAAAATCAGGCTATTACTTTAGTGCAGGCGCGGATCCAGGGGGGGGCCGAGCGGGCCTTGGCCCCCCCCCCCCCCCGCAAAAAAAAAAAAAAAAAAAGAGAGAAGAAAGGAAAAGAAGGGAAAGGGAAAAAGGAGAAAAAGGGAAAGAAAGAAGAGGAAGAAGAAAAGAAAAGGGGGAAGAAGGAGATCGGGGGCCAAAAGGGCCTTGCCTCCCAGGCTGTTTACCCCCTCCCCCCCCCCCCATCAAAAAAAAATAAGAGAGAAGGAAGGAAAGGAAAAGAGGAGATACTGGCGTACTGATAGGGGGGGGGGGGCTTGGGGGAAATCAAATTCAAACGTGGTATATTTCTAATTCCACAACGGTGGATTACAAATAATGCTGAAATGACATCATTTCCGAAATTTTTCCTCACTTTTTTAGTAAATTATACGTTTGTATGTTTTTGTTGAAAAATGACAAATTCCTCAGTTTACAACCAGGCAAAATATATGATTCTTGAGATTCGTACATGTCAGGGCCCGAGGTACGGCGGGGATCGAGAGCCTCGAGCTCCCCCCCCCCCCCCACTTTTCTTGAAAAAAGTATATTTAAGAGAGATGAAATAGAATGAGAGCAAGAAAGTGAGAATAGTTAACTGCCAGTGTTAACAAAATAATGAGGCATCAAAATATGCTCATCTGACCGTGATTAAATGCCTAAAACCCTTAAGCTTCCGAGGGCTTTGCCCCCTGGATTCCATCTAGGGCCCTACGGCGGGCCCTTAGATGATCATATGACGGTAATTTAATGCCTAAAACCCCTGATTTTTTGGGGCTCCGCCCCTGGACCCCACGCCAAATAGTGACTTGCTAGTGTCACAAAATAACAAGGTATACACAAAAATGTGCTCATCTGACCTTTATTAAACGCCTAAAACCCCTGAGCTTCCGGGGCCGGCTCCGCCGCCTCGACCCCACCAGGGGCCCTAAGGCGGGCCCCTGAATGCTTATCTGATCGTAATTTATTGCCTTAAACCCCTGAGCTTGCGGGGTCGGACAAGGTATCAAGATGTGTTTATCTGACTGGACTGAATTCAGACGAGGATTCAGAGGCGAGAACGGTAATACGAATCTTTAATGATTTAATGAAACGTAATAGCTTCTGCGCTTCGCGCGAGATGGAGGGGGAACTAAATTCCGATGAGGTTTATTTTCGAGAAAGGTACAATGAATCTTCTTCTTCTTTAACGATTAAATGAAGATTAAAAGCTTCCGCGCTTTGCGCGGGAGGGGGAAACCTGAATTTAGACAAGGATTAAGAGTCGAGAACTGTACAACGAATCGTTTTCTTTCTCTAATGATTTAATAAAACGTAAAAGCTTCCGCGTTTCGCGCGGGAGGGGGGGGGGGAACTGAAATCAGACGAGGATAAAGGGTCGAGAACGGTATACAACGAATCGTCTTCTTTCTTTAATAGTTAAATAAAACGTCAAAGCTTCCGCGCTTCGCGCAGGAGGGGGAGGGGGAGGAACTGAATTTAGACGGGGATTAAGAGTCGAAAACTGTACAACGAATCGTTTTCTTTCTCTAATGATTTAATAAAACGTAAAAGCTTCCGCCCTTCGCGCGGGAGGGGGGAACTGAAATGAGACGAGGATAAAGGGTCGAGAACGGTTCAACGAATCGTATTCTTTCTTTAAAAGTTTAATTAAACGTCAAAGCTTCCGCGTTTCGCGCAGGAGGGGGAGGGGGAGGAACTGAATTTAGACGGGGATTAAGAGTCGAAAACTGTATAACGAATCGTTTTCTTTCTCTAATGATTTAATAAAACGTAAAAGCTTCCGCCCTTCGCGCGGGAGGGGGGAACTGAAATGAGACGAGGATAAAGGGTCGAGAACGGTTCAACGAATCGTATTCTTTCTTTAAAAGTTTAATTAAACGTCAAAGCTTCCGCGCTTCGCGCAGGAGGGGGAGGGGGGGGGGGGGACTGAATTTAGACAAGGATTAAGAGTCGAGAACTCTACAACGAATCGTCTTCTTTTTCTATTAATTTTATAATAAATCGTAAAATTTTCCGCGCTTCGCGCGGTACGGAAAAAACTAAATTCAGACGAGAATTATTTTCGAGAACGGTACAACGAATCGTCTTCTTTCTCTAATAATATAATGAAACTTCAAAGCCTGGGAGGGGGAAACTCGCCCCCCCCCGCATTAAGTCACTGTTGGTCGCCATTACGTACCAATATTTGGCTCGCATAATTTCAAATTTGGGCCCCCCCCCCCCTAAGAAATCCTGGATCCGCGCCTGCTTTAGTGATTGCAATCTATGATATTCATTATACAAAACTAGCTGTATGGTTTATTACCATCCCTCTCCTGGGTCACATGTAGATGTAAGCGGGCACACCTACAGGGGGTGGGGGGGGGGGGTGAAAACACGTATACTCTAGAGGAAGTCAATGACAAGAAGCAAGAAGTTGAATTAATATTTGTGAAACCCATTTGTATATTTGGAAACTTTATGTCAACCTTTATATCTATGATATTCAAAGTACAACACTAGCTGTAAGGCTTATTACCCTCCCCCTTTCCTCGGGCACATGTAGAGGTAGGCGGGCACACCCACATAGAGATGAAAACACGTATACTCCAAAGCAAATCAATGAAAGAAGTTGAATTAAAATAATTTTGTGAATATATAAAAAAAAAAAAATTGTGGTAATGGGTAATCTCCAAAAACTGACCTAACCCCCCGCCCCCAACGAAACGAAATATCGACCGGCCAAATTTTCACATTTTGAGACACACACACACACACACACACACACAAAAAGTCCTCTTACCCCCCCCCCCCCCCCTCGCTTATTCAGCGGCTGGCTAAGTCGTTGCGAAATTTTTGGGACCAAAAAAAAAATATATATATATGTCCTCTTACCCCCTCTTGCATTTTAGAATTACATATTGGCATCGAATGGCAGAAATTGGTTTTGAATTATTGATACACATCATTTTTCCTCCATTATTATATACTTGCTCTTTCTCGACACTGCATTCATCAGTTTATAATCACCTAATTATCCTAATCATCCTAATTATCCTAATTAATTCGGTTTTCAACGATTATACTAAAAGCGGTGTTCATGCCATGGCTCATTAAATGGCTAATGATGATATGTGTATGTCGTGCACGACTCATATTGTACTTCTGGTCGCCATGGCGTTCATTCTCTCTTATCTCGATTCTATTTGTTATCAATGCTGAGAAATAATGATTTCATTTTGGCAGGTTTGCAGTTCATTGAAAATTTCCCTTTAAAGGTATCTTCATTTTTTCTTATGGAGGGGGGGGGGTAGCTGAAAGTAAAACAAATGAATCATATTATTCGCGAAAGATAGTGTATTCAGTGGAAATGATTAAATATCCAATACTTTGACGTAATACAATATTTAGATTTACACTGTTTGCCCAAATATGTAATAACATAAATCCCAGGACATAATGTCGGTGATAAGAGTACATTGATGAACATTAACCAAACTCTCTGTATCGCTAGGTTGTATTTCTTTAGAGTGTATTTTCGGTATTTATATTTCCAAAGTTCTTTACAGAAATCCATTACAAGTTCATCGAATATACAGCCACTAACCCATAAGCAAACAAAACAAACTTTCGTTTCGAAAAAGTTCCTCTTTGCTAACCTTCTTCCAACCGCATAACATTATTTTGTTTCAAAACACCATGCACAACCAATACCATCACAATGGATTCTTTCTTTTGTCTAGGTTTGACACATACATTTCAATTTCATCTCACAGTAAGCAACAGCAAAGTAGAAATGAAAGTATCTTGAACATTTATATAACATTCTTTTATGTTATTAATTACTTTGATTCACAATTAACTTTAAGATATGTCAATGTTTGTAACATGTATTATGCTTTGTTATATTTGCATCGAATATGAATAAAAGCAATCAATCAATCTCTCATTTGCAACAAAAATGCACAAATTTGAATTTGAAAAGTCATGTTTCTTAAATGTAATGAAGTTTTGACCAATGCCGAGCATTTAAAGGCCTGTTATATTACTATTGTGCTATTTTACAAACTCGGCCATGGACCAGACGCAGAGAATTGTACAGTTAGGTGTAAGCATGGTATACGATACCCACTTATCCATCACAATACTCTACATGTATTGCGACACTACCGTGTGAGTCAAAAAAAAGTTTACACCTGTAAATTACTAATTAAATCATGTATGAACAGTAAATTATGATACATCTTATGAAAGAACGTTTTATCCCAAATCAAATGGTATCAATTTTGTGTGGTATGTGTTCACGCTTGGATGAACAGGAGGCATTGTTTGCGAGAGGGCAAAAATCGACTTGCGCCAAAGTGATGCCTACAGTATGTGATATGTTGGGATTAAAGCGAGAGAATGAATTGAATGTATCAAATGAGATGCATTGCATACGCTTTTTGCAGAAGCAAAGTCACAAACACAAACGCACACACGCGCACAAATGTTCGTTGATATTTGATATTAGATATTTGATATTTGTGGCATGATTAATTTTGTTAGGGATGTTATTTGGATCTGCAATGACCGAATTAATACCCAAATCCCAATTGTTTTATTCAAACATCACATACGCAACTTTGGCGCAAGTCGAATTTTGCACTCTCGCAAACAATGCCTCCTGTTCATCCAAGCGTGAACACATACCACACAAAAATGATACTAAATGATTCGGGATAAAACACTCTTTTATAAGATGTATAATAATTTACTATTCATAGATGATTTATGAAATAATTAGCAAATTTCTAGGTGTAAACTTTTTTATGACTCACACTGTACAGCCATGAACCCATAAGCAAACAAAACAAACTTCGTTCTGAAAAAGCTCTTCTTTGCTAACCTTCTTCCAACCGCAAAGCATTATTTGGTTTAAAAACATGATGCACAACCATCACAATGGATTCTCTCTTTTTTCTAGGTTTGACACATACATTTTAATTTCATCTCACTGTAAGCAACAGCCAATTCGAAATGAAAGCTATCTTGAACATTTACAGAACATTCTTTCATGTTATTATTACTATGACTCACGATTTCTTATTTCCGTACACGTATTAACTTAAGATAAGTGAGTACTATTTTTGAGTTTTTTGTTGTTGCTCAACGGGGGTCGGGGGGAGGGGGGGGGGGGTGTGTGCGCGAACCTAGTTTATTTTTTCCGGGTTTGATTGCTTTATGGCTTATTAACATCCCCTCTTCTCGGGCACAGTCATGTAGAGGTAGAAGGGCACATCTTCTGGGAGGTGATGTTTTGACTTGTAATCGTTTACTAGTAATGGAACAAATGAACACTGCCTTAAAAGAGTGATGATTGAAATTCGACTAAAAAATAAGATTATGATAAAGTAGCTTGAAACAAACTCTTTTTAATGACTGCCTGTTACAATAGTAGTAGTTGTTGTTGTTTGGTTTAAAGGCTGTCCAATTTGAAAAGATTGTTTTCGCCTGGCTATACTTTTCTTCGAGTTATTCATCAATGATGATCAGATGGCGCTGTTTCTTTATCTCTGGCTCAAATATTGATTCAGTCATTTGAGGGTTTCATATTTTTCTTCAATATTGCTCCTCGAATAAATGAAATAATATAAATACAAAATAAACATTGGCGCATAGACCGATATATAATATTTTTCAAAAAAATACAGTTTGCTCTTTACATCACCTTGGCAAAGTTAGTTATCACTCACCAGCTACAATGAGTGATATCTATATGTGGCTTTTATAAGATGATCTTCTTTCTCCAATAAATTATGTAAACTAATTTTTTAAAATTTTCAACCTTGAAAACAACTTTTTCCTGTCTCGTATGTATTTCGTACAGACCAATATATAATGTTCAATTGTTTCAGTTTCATGACAAAAATCACAAAGGTCTTTTTCATGTTCATCATTTTATACTGAATTAGAAAAAAATTAATTTGCATTTTCCCATTCTCATTTGATGTAATAATCTTTTATCTTTTCTACAAAATCCAGATAAGCTAATAAGTCTTGATATATCAATTCATATAATAGATTAAGTAGAATGTGAGGAACCTTATAAAAAGCAATGCTTGTATAATATAGGTTCCTGGAAAAAATAAGTAATGTAGATGAAAAACAGTAGCAGTAGAAAAAGACGTAATTTAATAATAATAATAATAATAATAGCCTAATAGTCCACTCAAAATTTTATTAAACCGAAACGGAAATTAAAACACAATGAAATAAGCACATTTGTATACAAATTAATGCATTAGCACCAATACCCAGAGTTACTAAAAGATAGTCGTCTATCCATTGTAAGGCTGAGATGATCGCTGTCAGTTCGGCAGTCATAATATTTACTGGGGGGGGGGGGGCATGGGCGTAGATCTGTAATTGATACCTATTGTTCAGGGGGGATGATCTATTCATTCATCCCCCTGAACAATAGGTATTACGTAAGGATTGAGGCCCATGCTGGGGGGGGGGGGGGGGCTATAACCTCTACTTATCTTAATTTTTGGAATATAAAAAGCTTTACCAGTTAGACCATCATCGAGATGGATCCATCTGTATATATTTTGAAACAGTTCCATTTTATTGAAATGTTTTCTAATGCACAATTTAACTGCTGTTTTGGATGCAACTCTTTCCTTTTCACTTGATCATGTATACTGAAAGAAACATTTTTTTCCACAAAATGCCAAGAAGGAGTCGGATACTAATATTGTAAACCACCCTGTTAATCGCATCGTGTCCCTCCCCAATGGTTTGGAAAACTCGAAAAGAAAAAGACGAAAAATCTAAAACATAATACTTCTAAAGCCAATCTCTGCCTGATAATCGGAAGGGGAGGAAAGTGCTACAGTCCTTCCATGCACCCCTCACCCTCGCCTCGTACCATGGACCTATTACGAATGGACATTCGTCGTTTTGTTAACGAATTCATTGTGAGTGTCTCCATCAATGTCGTCTCAATAACATTCCGTACATGTTTCTTCACTTTGATCTCATAAGGTCCACCGCCAATAAGCCGGGACAGAATCAAGAAAGTGATTTTAAACATGTTAATATACATGCGCAGAAGATAATAAATCGCTTAAATCATGGGAATCGATGTGCAGTTGTGGTTAATAATCGGAAATTGTTGTTCCGTGTACTGTGTGCTATTTTTGAGATAACATGTTGATATATTTATAGATAGGTTATATTTGGATTGTTTGTGATTTAAAAATCCGTTTCCCCCAATTTCCTCATAATATTCCAGAATTACAACGCTCATGGCTTATACAGATCATGGCCTTCTAATTGTTTTATAAGGTCATTGGTGCGTGCGAAAGTGTGCGAACCAGTAATAATAAATTTCATATCACCAAAATCGTCTGCTTTTCAACTTTGCAGCTCCCCATTGGTACTTCCTTTTATTTAAGACACACTCTTACAGAGCACACCATCCAAACAAAACCCAAGAGAGGGAAACTGCTCCTTTGTCTATGACCGAAATGCTTACGCAGTCGTTATTGTTAAACAGCTGAATGCTCTTATAAGATGCAAATAATCAGAAGGCGGTGGACCTCATTGGATCAAAGAAAGAATCATGTCGAATGTCCATCCGTAATAGGTCCATGCTCGTACACACCTATACAAATAACTCTAAAAGGAAACAATTTTGTCGTGTACGCAATAATCATGGTTATTGCAGAAAATGAGCAACAAACGTCTGCATGATGGACCTCAATGAGAGTTGAACCTGTTATGTTATCACAGCTAGGAATTATTTACCTATTCTTTGTTGTGTTTACAACCGAAATTTGTTTCACGTGTAAAACTGTGCCTTTATCTTTTTTCTCTCACATAACAGATCCATGGCAGGGTGAAAGTGACATTTAGATTGGTAGAATTCGGAAACACCGGTCAGATAGAACTTGTCGGGTTCGATCTCTGCTTCGATGTCTTCAAAGGGTAAGAAGATTCATGATTGCATTTAGTTCTGTCTTATCGCTATACACTATGAACATGACAGACAATGAAAGCGGACAAAATATACAATTCCTCAGGTAGACAAAGGGACATCCTTTCACTGCTATTATGTAAAAATGTGTAGAACAGGTGTCACATGCATATTCACCTGTTCTACACATTTTTACATAATAGCAGTGAAGGGATATTTCTTTGTCTACCTGAGAAACTGTATATTTTGTCCGCTTTCATTGTCTGTCATGTTCATAGTGATAATAGTCACCACATTTTCCCGATTTCATCCAAACACCTGTTTTAATCGAAAGACAATTTTATTGACATACAGGGTATCAAAGAGAAGATATTTCAAAGTGCATCAACCTGAACGAGAACAGTACCCACCTTTATTCGAAGCAGCGAGGAAACATCGTTTTTAACCGATAACTTTTGTAGATGGTTATATGATAATGATGATGATGAGCGATGAGCAAAAAGAATTTCCATTTTCGGTTTAACTTAATAAAATTTGGAGTGGACTTTAAAATATTATTATTATGATTATAGTTTGTTATTATGAAATTAGTATTTGTAATACTCATACAGCAGAAGTTTGAAAAGAAGACCCTATATTGAAGACAAATATATAAAGAATTAAGAAAAGAATTTACTTTTAAGGCACAAAGTCACTCTCTTTTTATCGTTGAATAAAATGTATCACAGCATATAATTGAAATCCCTATACATTTGAATGTGTATGCTCATTTAACCACTTCATCATGTTCATCGACGAGCCAGTATTGCAGTCTAAAAATGCAGTTTCTATAATCACTGGAATTGTAATTTAATATTTGTCTTTAATCAGGAATTACGATATGACCAGTTGTCCTCATGGCAAATTTCAAATACGCCCCCCGAATGCAAGCAACGATGATCACTCCTACCCATCATCTCTAGCCAGCAATCTAGACAACCCTATTGTATTGACTATTGACTCATGGTCGGTGAGTACATTTAGAAAAAAACTAATAATGATGATAAGAATAATGGATAATAGTTAAAATAATGATAATAATAATAATGAGAAAATGATAATGATAATAATAATCATGATAATAATAGTAGTAATCTGAAATTTATATAAAGCACTTAATACGATAACCGTCTCTAAGCGCTTTACAAATATTTTTAACCCGGTGATCGGATCCATTCACGCACGATGTGCACCATCTCCACTCTCTTGGGGAGTATTAATACCATTAAGGTCACCGATACGAATATCCGTACAGTTTGCACGGGTCATTTTCGCCACAGGGGCTAGCCCGAATATCAACTTTTCAGTTTCTAGATTTCGCAAGCAGGTGAAGGGAGTGAGCAAAGAAAAGCAAGTTTATTATGGTAAGAAAGACTTCGCAATCACATATAATGTACAGGCATGAAATACAAATTACATATTCAGCCAATCTCGTTGCCATTATAACCGTGAGGTGACGGTTGCCCGGGTATTGCTATTTTTTTTTAAAGTTCATTTTGTATCTTCCATAGACTGGATTTAGGTTCAAGATTGAAGTTTGGGCTAATGGTGAAGCTAATCGATACAAGCTATTCCGCAATTACAAGTGTATTCCCGATCGAACATCAGCTTTGGCAATAGAAGACACCGTAAACCTAACTACAGTAGGAACACCGCTGTGAGTAATTTCAACTTGTAGTGTCCATCTTCAAATACATCAACTGTATTCGTCTTTGAGATTATTAATTTTGTGGTACTCGGCATTCTTATTGCGCCATCTTTCTAGAACTTCTATTCCGGCGCACACAAGGGAAATATAGATTGGATTCGGAACTCTCTAATTATATTATAATTTTCAACTGCCAAGGTAACTGCACTGTAAAAAAAATCTGTATTTTTACAGGAAAAAAAATACAGATTTGTAACGTTTTAACTAAATACAGCAATTCTGATGTATTTTTTACATATATCCCGTAAAAATACTTCATTTTTATTGTGAGACTGATTTACATCAGAAATGTGTAATTTTAAGGCAAAATACAGGTACTAATACAGTTTGCCTGTAATTTTACAGATCTATCTCGTAAAAATACTTCATTTTTATTGCGAAACTTACATCAGAAATTTGTAATTTTAAGGCAAAATAGGGTTACTAACACAGTTTGCCTGTAATTTTAAGGCAAAATAGAGTTACTAATACAGTTTGCCTGTAATTTTACAGATGAAATTGTTTACCTAAATTTATTTTTACAGATGTCTGTATTCGTACAACGATTTCTTAAATTGAATGGATATGGTGCAGTTTTACTTCGATGTGATTTAATTTGAATGCAGTTACTAGATTCTTTAACAAACTTCTGTTTTTATATGTCGTTTTGATTGGACAGCATTTTACATTTCATGAAACTTATTTCACATAAATAATACTGTAGCATATTTACAGATTCCGTTTTCCAACATTGCTGTCTTAATTAAATTGAATGGAAATGATGTAGCCTAAACGTACTAAATGTGACTGAATTTTGTCGCATTTTCTGTCTTTACTCTTTACCACTGATATGTTTCACACAAGTTTTATGCGTTTATCACAAGTTTCTCACAAAAAGGACTTGTAAAGTTTATGTTTGTATGTCTTATAAGTCATAAAACTAAAATCAAGGAAACATTACAATATTTTGCAATATTTACAAGAATTATAAAAGTTAATTTACAGGGGGTGAATTGCCGCTTGGTTTAATCCCACTTTGTCTAATGCCCGTTTGGTCTCATCCCACGTGGTAATGGCCATTTGGTCTAATAGACCAGTTCACTTTTTAGCGCACGTGTCCCAAATGACCCCGAATAACCACAAATCTTCAAAACATGAGGAGGTCCCACTTTGTACATTTTGAAATAATCCCTCCTACAGCCATGGAGGTTCTACATAAATAGCCCTTGTTTTCCCTTTTCAAAGAATACTTCCACCTCCATGGAGTACGTGCACTGCTTGTGCATAAATGAATACTGATTACACATTTCTTTTGAGAATCTAACTCTGAAACTTGTTATGCTCATCGCCCTCATATCTGGTAGACGATTGCATACAATTGCTCATATTATTACGCAAGACTCTACTGTGTCGAATTCGTCAGTTTCCTTTTACATCAAGCAGCTGATAAAAACCAGCAAACCTGGCCGGCGCCTGTCATACAGCTACCGGCCTATCCGGAGGACGAGCGGATATGTGTTCTTCAAACTCTTCGCGAATATCTAAAAAAGACATCGCACTGTCGACATAGTAGTCGATACCTTTTCGTGTCCATTAATCGTCCTCATCGTAACGTTTCATCTCAAACTGTGAGCCGGTGGTTGAAAAAGGTCCTTCATCTAGCCGGCATCGACACTTCGATGTTTAAGGGACATAGCACTCGTGCAGCATCAACCGGTGCAGCCTTTCGAAGTGGCACAGCGATTGACACTATTCTTTCTACTGCAGGATGGAGTTCTGTAAGAACATTCGCACATTTCTACAACAAACCTCTGAATTTGACGAAAAACCCATTTGAAATTGCATCGCTGCAATAAGTGATATCGAACTTTGTTGCTCTTTTTCGAACTCTAAGAATATTATTGACTCTGACAAGCAGGTCAGCATGTGCTTACGGCCCGGTCCCACTGCACTTACGGATGCAAAGAGGATGTAAAACGTAAACAAAATGTTGCCATCCGTTGGAAAACGCTATGCATCCGTTGTGTACTCATTGCATACGTGTTTCATACACTCTATCCATCGAGCATCCGTCCACTGTGATTTCATCCGCGCAAAAAGTTTTGAGCTGCACAAAACTTTTAGAACGGATGAACTTCCGCCGTGTACGATGTAAATCCGCGACAAATACGAGCAACAAACGTTCTATGTCCGTTATCGTCCGTTAAACGTCCGCTGTATCCTCTCTGCATCCTCTGGGCATCCTCGCAACTCACATCCGCTGCAGCTGAAAACGGAAAGAGGGAGGAAAGATAAGGTACATGGAACGTCTATACATCGTAAGTAGCACGGAAATAGAAAGGATGTAAGCGTATGCATCTCGTATATAAAGTATTCAAAGCTGTCATCCACTTCCATCCGCTTTCATCCGCTAGGCTTCCGATGAACATCCGTTTAACATCCCCGCTACATACTACCCACGTCCGTTATTTTCCGTTCTGTTTTTGCAAATTTTCGCAAATTTTGTCCATTTCTGGAGCGGATGAAAACGGAGGGAGCCACCCGCGAAATTTTGCTCGTCCGCTGTGTCCTTTATGCATACGTTTTGTGTCCATCGGCCAGTGGGACCGGGCCATTAGTCTACATGTTTATGCCAATGTTTTCTTCATACCTGAATTCTGTGATAAGGCTCACAGTTTTATTTGTCTATTTTTAGCAATCACATACAAATAGCTGTGCTATAATGTATGTTTTGATCTTTTAGGGCATGTTTAGCCCGTTAAAGAATAAAAGAACGGAAAAGTTTTATATCAAAATATGGTTCTTTTCTATTTTGTTGTTCCATCTCATTCAATATTGCTTTAAAATCCCAGACATGATTTCGAATAATTAGGCGTTACGAAGTAGAATAATTAAATTAAACGAGATTTAAATGAAATTTAATATTGAAGTTTAATTTATATTCTACGAAGTATAAGCCTAATATGAGGAATCATGTCCCTCCCTGATTGAATGTTATGTCAGTGTGACTATTAATACAATTGATTTTGTTGTCTTTTTCCCGCCCTTCTTTGCATGATTGAATGAGCCTTTTGTCTTTGAATACTGATGCACGTGGCTTTGAGTGGGCTTCTTATACATGATGCGGAGGATGCTCATTTGCATATGAATGAAGTCCCAGAGACTTTGAATGTGTGGTATTTCCGATCGGTGGCAGGTGTACTATATTTTTACATTCATGCTGTAGAATTACATGGTGGTGTAAACAAATAAAACAAAGTTGCTTCAAATACAAATACCCAAAAAGGTACTTCCACACCAAAGCTGTAAACCAAATTAACAAACATTTGTATTTATACAACGTTTTTGTACTATATTTCTACATTCATGCTGTAAAATTACATGGTGGTGTAAACAAATAAAACAAAGTTGCTTCAAATACAAATACCCAAAAAGGTACTTCCACACCAAAGCTGTAAACCAAATTAACAAACATTTGTATTTATACAACGTTTTTGTACTATATTTCTACATTCATTCTGTAAAATTACATGGTGGTGTAAACAAATAAAACAAAATTGCTTCAAATACAAATACACAAAAAGGTACTTCCACACCAAAGCTGCAATCCAAATTAACAAACATATGTATTTATACAACGTTTTTGTACTATGTTTTTACATTCATTCTGGTGTAATATTAATCAACATACAATTTGTAAAAGAAAATACATGAAATGTTTGTAGGGAAAAATAACAACCAATCTGTATTTTTACATCAGAATTTATGGCGACTCTGCTGAGATTTTTTTTACAGTGTGGGGTCTTGGAATTTGAACAGGTATATATTAATAAATCGTGAATCAGAATCCTAATGGTAATAATGATATATTCTGAAGATCACATTAACATAGCATGTACAATCAATGGCAAAGTCTACAGACGAAGTGTCATTCATCTATTCATGATCAAACTTGATGTACTAGAAACATCCAAATAAGGCTAACGAGTAGTAACACATCAGCTTTGCATCTGTGTAAAAATATCATGAAAATTACATTTTTAGAATGGATATGTTGGTTGTAAGGATAACTCATTATCCATCTCCAAATAATACATGATTTGATTAATAATTGTGTTTACGGTATTTGTAATTAGCTTAATCATATACTATCTTTAGATAGAACAAAGCATGCTTCTTCAGAACTGATATTTACAAAAGAACAGCATTTCAAATAGTAAAACTAAAGATTTGTTCTTTTTATTCTGATTGCTAGATTTATCGTTGCAGTTAAGGTTTACTGCGATGTGCATTACTACGGAACATCTTCAGGCTGCAGCACTTATTGTTTAGCGAGAGACAACTGTGAAGGCCACTATGATTGCGAGGATACTACAGGAGCTAGGGTTTGTCACTGCGGATGGGAAGGATCTTACTGCAATATAGTAAGCCACGTTTTAAAAATAATATTAATTTGGAGTAGGGTTTAAAATGGTTGATGAAAAATTTGTGTAGATCTAACGCTTCGTCTAACTATGCAGTGTGTACATACCCACCCATAAGGATAAATTGGCGACCTTACGTGTTTTTGTGCCCTTTTACCAGGAATAAGTAACATGTCGCTCAAGCCGATGAATTTAGTATGCAAAAAAAAAACAATTTTGAAGGGTGCTTGGTTCTTTAGTCGATGTGTAATATTGTGTGTGTGTGTGTGTGGGGGGGGGATGGGCGTTTGTTATTTTACTGTGTTGTAAATTGGAATTTATGTTGTAAATTAAATAGGAATTATGTGGTGCCCCCCCCCCCTGCTTCTTCAGTCAATGACAAATTGTTTCCCCTCTAGAGGGATTCCCATTGTATTGTTTCCCCTCTAGAGGGATTCCCATTGTACTGTTTCCCGCCTTTTTTGGGGTATCTCTATTGAACTCTTTGCATGAGTGAGTGCATTTCTTTTAAATGTGATTGCTAGCATTGGTGCATGCTATAGCAGGCAGGAGCCATTCTAAGCTATGTTATAGGACTGCAAGCACTTGTACATTTGGCCTGCTGTAGGAGGAAATGTGATCAGACTTTGTTTAAAGTAAGTTGGATTGTTTAATGATTATGATTGTATTTCATTTAACTTATTGGAATGATGATATATACATGTACATGTACCTATAAGCATTACTAATGAGAGTTTTGATGGTGAAAGTAAGATCAGTATAATTGAATCATGTCTTGCACTGTATTTGCATGGGAACAATGATGCTTCATTGAAATACTCTTGTCATTTATTTTGTTATATGATATATGAAGGAATTGCAGTATAATTGTGTTAAATTGAACAAATCATCCTTACAACTTTGATGAGAATAAGCTTCCTTTTATAAGTCATTGATTTTTAGTATTATAAGAAATTCCATTTGATCTTATTTCTAGGTCTGCTGTATTTCTACGAGCTGTGGATATGATATTTGGTAGCATACATACGGTCGCTATTGTTTAGCGTTTTGGCTAGTATTGGCCGGTGAGTTGAATTTACTATGTTATGTTGCTTTATGATTATATATGTGAATGAATCAATACTATAATTTATTGTACCATATAGTTCATGATATTGGACAGAAGAAGAAAACAATGAGTGTAATGTATTTTGTATAATAGTAAATGGATTGATTGAGATTTAGTTACATGATATTACAAAACAATGTCAATGAATAAATATTTGTTCTGTTGGTATCAATAATATAACTGTTCCATTGATGTAAGTTCACCACGATTTAAATATTTTGTTCAACTTTGGTTATTGTTACAGAGGCTGTTTAACGACGAGAAACAATAAAGTACAGACTCTACTTCACTGATTCCGGATGCATTATTTTGTCGTCATGATCTCGAACCCTTTCAATGGTGTCAGAAGTGGGATTTTGACTGACAGCGAGGGACAATCCACGACGATTTAGCAGTCCATACCAGACTCACCCTCTCCGTGGCATCGGTGATGGCATCGATGACAGCAACATCATATCAGAGTGACAGAACATGAACTTTAGACCGGGTTTGTGTTAAAACAGCCTCGGTCAGATACTTGATAGTTATCTATATGCTCGTGTATGTTTTGATTTAGTTGATGCATCGATAATATGTTCTTGTTTAATCTTTATGCATGAAGTACTTGGAAACCTCAGTACAGGAAAATGGCTACCACTACGACTACCTCGACAACTACAACAACAACAGCAACTATCACGCCAACTGCGCCCACTACAAAAACTTCCCCGCCAACAACCCCAACGACATTCAGGGAGCAATCATCAGAAATGGATACGCTGTCTCAATTTTTTCGTCGATCCATCGGGCTACAGAGCATTCTTCAGAGTAACTTACCAAAATTTCGAGGGCTACCGCAACACGCGAGTGATGTCTCATTGTCAGAATGGCTTGAGGAATTTAATGAGATCACGGCCCACCACAATATGGAAATGAGTAGCAAGGCTCGACTGCTTGTAGATCACCTCGCAGGACCAGCGCGAGAGGAAATCTTGTGTCTCAGTGAATCAAAGAGGCGTGATATTGACGAAATCGTAAGTTGCCTCAAATTATGCTTTGGTTATCAAGAGACCACGCAGACCCTTAGTAGCAAGTTTCACAATCGCGTTCAAAAGGAGGGAGAATCGCTTTGTGATTTCAGCCGTGTCCTGCTACGCACTTACAGCAAGATGGAAAAAGCAGCTACCACACAAGCTCAAGGAGAAGCGCTGAGCCAACTAAAAGATAAGGCTTTGAGTGACCAGTTCGTCAACGGAGCACGTGAGACTTGGGTGAGGAGAGAGCTAAGGCGAATTCAGTTGACACATGAATCCAGCGGGTTCGCCAAAGTAAGGGAGGAGGCTCTCCAACTCTTTCAAGACACCCCCACTACCCAGAGGCCCAGAGTGCGAGAAGTAGATGTTGAGGTGGGAAGGGTAGTCAGTAGTGATTCTACACCCCTCGTGCAACAGATGGTTGAACAGCAGAAAGCAATGATGATAGAACTAGAGCAACTCCGAGATGAAGTAGCCAGGCTAAAAAGAGCGAGACCTCCGCAGAGAAGGAAGACAGATGGAGCATGATATGGCTGTGGCCAGAGAGGACATTTTAGGCGAGACTGTCCCAACGTGCCTCCAAACCTTCCAATGCCTCAGTACAACTTTCCCGCTGGCCCCAGAAACCAGGATAATCAAAACTTCCCTGCTTGGAGTATGGAACAGAGAACAAGGAGGCAGGAGAGTTACAACGTGCCGGCAACACTCTATCACGCTCCACCCCAACCAAATACCGCCATGCATCACCAACATGCTCCACCACAAGAGGAAAACTAGTTTCCTCTGTTGTTGAAGGCAAAACAGCGGAGGACATTAGACAACAGTGTAACACAGAAGAGCCCATGGAGGAAACCACCCCCAACCCACAAATTGGTATGTCCTTAAATGATAATGGAAAGGATGATGCAGAATTGAGTTTGACCCACAGTAGACAGACTTCAGTAGCAGAAGTTGCGATAACGTTTGAGGAGATGAGGAACACTGCAGGATTAGTGTCCTCAAGCCCGACCGCTATGGCAGAAATTGCTGGAGTGAAAATTGGCTGTGTCCTCGACACTGGGGCAGAGGCTTCAATAATACCCTCAGATGTGTTCCACTCACAGCTAGAAGCAGCAGTAGGAGAAGTGAGCCCATTTGATTTACCAGTAAAAATTGTTGGGTCGGTCCAACGAAGGTACCAGTAGAGGGCTTTGTTCGAACTCGCGTTTTGGTGAAGGGACAAGAAGCCACTGTCGGATTTCTGATTGTACAGCGCGAGTCTTGTGGGGAAAGACAAAGAGACTTCCCAATATTATTAGGATGTAACGCACTTCGAGCTCTCTTTCCCTCGGAAGAGGCTCGGGGAGAATTCCAGCTAGTGAAAGACTGCTTAGACTTGGAGAAAGTAGGCAACGCACATATACGAGAAGTGGTTACTGGTGCAATGGAGGAAGTATTGCCAGCAAGGACTATACAACATGTGGATTGTGTAATGAAGCCCTCTCAAAGTGGTGAAACTACAGAGTCAAGGGTCTGGCTTATTCAGGGCATCACAACGCTTGAACCCCAAGTTCACGTCATAAAAGGTTGTAGCTCTGAGAATGGAGAGATGCATTTACTCCTAATCAATTCTGGAGAAAAGGAGTTCACCCTACCACCTAACTCAACAATAGCATCTGCCATACAATTGGAAGAACGAAATGAGATTCAACTTCATACTAGAGATGACCAGCTTGAGGTGAATATATGTGATGTATTGATCACCACGACAGAATTGATGAAGGATGAAGAAGGAAGTCGACCTGAACTCACAAGAAATATTCAACCACCAGATGAATCATCGGCACAGGAAAAATTCACCTTCACTGATAGAACAGAAGTTAAGCTTCCTCATGGCATCAGCCTTCATGAGATGGACTATCAAGATGCATCTAGGATTGCTAAACTTCTGACAGACCATGAAGCGGCATTCTCCAGAGACGAGTTTGACTTGGGACAATGTGACCTTATACCCCACGAAATTAAGGTGACCTCTGACAAAACAGTACGTCTGCCATATCGAAGAATAACTCCCCATGAAACTTCAGAAGTGCGCAGTCTATTGCAAGACATGCTGGAACGTAAGATCATAAGGAGATCTGCTAGCCCTTATGCCAGTCCAGTCGTCTTAGTAAGGAAGAAATCAGGAGCCCTACGCTTATGTATCGACTACCGACAGTTGAATAAGATTACCGTGAAGGACTCTTTCCCAATTCCCAGGATAGACGAATCACTAGAAGTCATGGATGGAGCCAAATACTTCTATTCACTCGATTTATCCCACGGGTACTTTCAGATCACAATGCATCCAGACTCTGTTCCCTTAACCGCCTTCCGTGTCCCGTGGGGCCTCTTCGAATTTGATAGAATGCCACAGGGTCTGTGCAACAGCCCAAGCACATTTCAGAGAGTGATGGAAGTGATCTTCAGTGACATGAACTTCACAAAACTTATACTGTATCTTGATGATGTTCTGGTGTTCTCCAAAACGTTTGAGGAGCATCTAGCAAGACTTGGAGAAGTCTTCAACCGGTTAGTGAAACATGGCCTGAATCTGAAAGGTGGAAAATGTCAGCTTTTCAAGAGGGAAGTGGCTCACCTAGGGCATATCGTCAGTGAGAAGGGTGTCATGGTGGATCCGAGCAAGGTATCAAGGATCAAGTCTTGGCCAACACCCCAAAGTGGATCGGAATTGAGCTCCTTCCTTGGCCTCGCATCCTATTATCGGAGATTTGTCCCTGACTTCACAAGACTGACAGCCCCTCTACATGCACTAACCGAGCAGAAGTCTAAAAAGAAGAGGAGGAGGAAGATAGAGAACACTGTTTCAGACCTAACATTTGTGTGGACCACAGAAGCAAAAGTGTCCTTTCAGGAGCTGAAAGACAGACGGTCTTCAACGCCAGTCCTGGCATACCCAAGGCTTGGAGAAGAGTTTATACTTGAGGTTGACGCTTCTCTTAAAGGACTAGGTGCCTGTTTGTCACAACCGGATAGAAATGGTCATCTGCATCCAATTTCTTTTGCAAGCCGTAGCCTACGTGGAGCCGAAAAGAACTATCCAGATTTTTCAAGCTTCAAGATTGAGCTGTTAGCTCTCAAATGGGCGGTGGTAGAGAAATTCAAAGGTTACCTGATAGGTGCAAAGTGTATTGTCTACACAGATAACAACCCCTTAGCCTATCTTCAAACTGCACAGCTGGGGGCAACTGAGCAAAGATGGGTAGCACAGCTAGCACCCTTCCAGCTGGATATCAGATATCGTCCTGGGAAACTCAACAGATGCGCTGATGCTCTAAGTCCTGGAAATAGCGAAGAAGAAGTGAAAGAGTTGATTGGAGCTCTGACAGTTAGTACTGTCCTCCCAGCAGAAGTTGTGATAGATGGAGAGCAGCGGCCAGAGGAAGAGCCTCAAATAGCTCCTGGAGTGTACCCATCGTATTCTGCAGAAGAACTTGAGACCATGCAATATCAGTTTGTAGACAATATATCAGAGGTGAATGGAAGTCCGACAGAGGATGAAATCAAGAGAGAGAATACAGAGACAAGGTCCTGGCTGAAAGAACGTAACAACATCATAGAATGTGGTGGAGTATTGTATAGACAACCACCAGACTACAAACACCCTCAGAGGAGGCGGTTACTTGTTCCAAAGAGCCTCCAAGAGAAGATGCTACAGATGGCTCATGACCAATGGGGCCATCAAGGAATTAACAGAACTTTTGCAATTCTGCGAGAGAGATGCTTCTGGCCAGGCATGTGTAGTGATGTGAGAGGACACGTCAAGAAGTGCTTTGTCTGCATTGCATCTAAGACGCCAACACCAGCATTACGAACTCCAAGACGACATCTGTTGGCATTCAAGCCCCTTGAACTTATCGCAATCGACTTCTTGAAACTGGATAAAGGTCAAGGTGGATACGAAGATGTCTTGGTAATTACTGATGCATTTACCAAGTTTGCACAAGCAATTCCCTGCAAAAACCAAACTGCAATAATTACGGCACGTGCCTTGATTGATGGTTGGATTGTCCACTATGGTGCTCCGCTGCGAATTCACTCAGATCAGGGACGAAACTTCGAAAGTTCTCTAGTCCGGGAATTGTGCAAGCTGTATGGTATTGAGAAAACACACACCACACCCTACTACCCACAAGGCAACGGGCAAACAGAAAGGTTCAACCGAACGTTGTGCAGTATGATCCGTTCACTTGAGCCAGATCGCCGAAGGAAGTGGCCTGGTCTTATTCATCAATTAGTATTCCTGTACAACTGTACACCTCATGGGACGACAGGACTATCGCCATACCGACTCTTATATGGGCGAGAGCCCAATACCCCGCTAGACCAACTCATCGGGAATGGACAAGCAAATTGGGATGAAGACTTTGTGACAGAGCATTCAAAGTCACTCCAACAGGCGCACATGGTTGCAAAACAAAATATGGAGACGATTCTGAAAAGTGAAAAGACAAGGCATGATGCCCTCCCAATGAGTTCACTACTCAGCATCGGCACGAGGGTGCTACTGAAGAAATGTGCTTTTGAAGGCCGTCATAAACTTGCCGACAAGGTCTTAAGGGATCCCTTCATAGTGACCGCAGTTAACGAGACCGGTGATGTGTACAAAATCCGTCCTATGCTGGGAGGACCAACAAGGGTTGTTAACAGAAGGCTGTTGATCGTTGACCCACGAGAGGAGGTACTAGTTCTTAATCCACAGGCCAAAGCAAGGGAGCACGTGAGTTCACAACAAAAATCGCTGGCTACTACAGATGGAAACAACCCCTACTTCGCCTTTTTGTGGGAGCCCTCGGATTTGAGTAGGCCTACCCCAGGTGAAGAAAAACAAGTTATCCTCAATGAAGAGGACAATGTGGATGAAGATACCACATTAACTGGAGATGAATCTCATGAGAGAGCCAACCCTCAACAAGAGAACGCGAACTATGAGTTTGAGTGTCGGAGGTCTCGCAGGATAAATAAGGGACAACACCAAATCCGCATAATCTCCCTGTATATGTATTACCAAAATGAGAAGCGAACAGTTTTGAATAGAGATTTGTTGATATTATGTGTGTTATATATGTACATGACTAATTGCATATGCCATGCATAGAAATTGGAAGTATTATTATTATTGTACAATGTTTGAAAATTTGAGGGTTTTGTATTTACTGCTCGTAATTACATATATTTACTGCTCGTAATTACATATATTTACTGCTCGTAATTACATATATTTACTGCTCGTAATTACATATATTTACCAAGTGCAGTCAAACATTACGACATTAATTGTGGGGAAGTTGTTGTAAATTGGAATTTATGTTGTAAATTAAATAGGAATTATGTGGTGCAAAGATGCCCCCCCTGCTTCTTCAGTCAATGACAAATTGTTTCCCCTCTAGAGGGATTCCCATTGTATTGTTTCCCGCCTTTTTGGGGGTATCTCTATTGAACTCTTTGCATGAGTGAGTGCATTTCTTTTATGTGATTGCTAGCATTGGTGCATGCTATAGCAGGCAGGAGCCATTCTAAGCTATGTTATAGGACTGCAAGCACTTGTACATTTGGCCTGCTGTAGGAGGAAATGTGATCAGACTTTGTTTAAAGTAAGTTGGATTGTTTAATGATTATGATTGTATTTCATTTAACTTATTGGAATGATGATATATACATGTACATGTACCTATAAGCATTACTAATGAGAGTTTTGATGGTGAAAGTAAGATCAGTATAATTGAATCATGTCTTGCACTGTATTTGCATGGGAACAATGATGCTTCATTGAAATACTCTTGTCATTTATTTTGTTATATGATATATGAAGGAATTGCAGTATAATTGTGTTAAATTGAACAAATCATCCTTACAACTTTGATGAGAATAAGCTTCCTTTTATAAGTCATTGATTTTTAGTATTATAAGAAATTCAATTTGATCTTATTTCTAGGTCTGCTGTATTTCTACGAGCTGTGGATATGATACTTGGTAGCATGCATACGGTCGCTATTGTTTAGCGTTTTGGCTAGTATTGGCCGGTGAGTTGAATTTACTATGTTATGTTGCTTTATGATTATATATGTGAATGAATCAATACTATAATTTATTGTACCATATAGTTCATGATATTGGACAGAAGAAGAAAACAATGAGTGTAATGTATTTTGTATAATAGTAAATGGATTGATTGAGATTTAGTTACATGATATTACAAAACAATGTCAATGAATAAATATTTGTTCTGTTGGTATCAATAATATAACTGTTCCATTGATGTAAGTTCACCACGATTTAAATATTTTGTTCAACTTTGGTTATTGTTACAGAGGCTGTTTAACGACGAGAAACAATAAAGTACAGACTCTACTTCACTGATTCCGGATGCATTATTTTGTCGTCATGATCTCGAACCCTTTCAACTGCATTTCAGGACCCAGTTTGCCCCCTCCTCCTGATAGGCCTGAAATTTAATCATTTTATCTGCAATTTAGTAGTTTGAGAAGTGTAGTACGCATATACTTTACTCTTATGCCCTTTCCCATTCCAGATCATAGAAACAGGTGGTATGTTCATACCTTCGGAATACTATAATGATTTTTAAAAATATTATTCATATTAAACAGAAAACCTGGCAGCATTAATAAATACACCCATCCCTTGGTAATTTGTTACCAAGTTGATATTTAGCTATTAATATGTTCAGCTCTATTTTTCATCTGTTGCTTTACATAATATTGTTCTTCATAAGCATGTTGTTCTTTTTCGTTATACTTTTATTGCAATGACGATCTTCGTCATTGCTTTATTTTCGTTCACATTCTGCCCTATAAATATTCTTCTTCTTCTTCTTTATGTCAGGAAATCACATTCGTTTTGCACGAAGCGCTTGTTATTCCTATCGAGGTCTTTTCCTTTTCCCCATTCTTTTCAAATTTCGTAGGCATATTCTATAGCATCCCATCAAGGTCACTATGTCTTTTTTTCTTAGAAATCACTCATGCGTAACCATCCAGTCGCCATTTTGTTCGTGTCTGGTCAATTTTAAGGCCTTTCTTTCTTTTTTCCTATCTCCACTATCCTAGATCCTTAAAACTTTTAACAAATTCCTCTAGATAGTCTGAGAGATGTTATTTCATCTGCGACTAACAACCTGACCTTCAAAATGCTATCTTCGTACTCAAAATTCAACTCTGAAACCGACTCCGTCAGAAATTCATAACATTCTTGAAAAATTGACCCCTAAAAATCTAAAACTGCCATAACTTTCTCATATAAATTTTATTTTGTTTTTAAATCGCACAGTACCTTTAGTTTATAATTGCACATAGCCATGCAAAATTTCACGCTCCCAATGGGTATGCAAAAAATAAATAGCGCCCTCTAAAGTTCTGGGAATTGGCTGTGGCCGGCGTATCTCCATTGTTTCTAGCCAAACCCGTACCTTTTTTTGGATTTAGATACCTGAAGATATGCCCTTTCCAGCCAAATGCAAAATTATATACCCTAACACTAACCAAACTTGAGAAAATCCCCCTCCAAATTCGCCATTTTCAAGAAAATTGTGAAATAACTTCAAATTGCTCTAAAATTACGATCCTTCTACCTAGTACGTCAATGAAACTTTGCACACACATGTATCCAAGTACAAAATAACTTTCTGTCAAAATTGGTAAAATTTGACGACGTCAGCGCAAAGTTATTGCCCCAAATGATGAATTTACTATGCATTACGTGACATCCCGTTTAATGCGCGCAGTACAATGCTCGTATATGACAATAGTGTCAAATTGACCGCAATGAAGTGCTCTTTCGAATGATACCATAAACGTCATATTTTATCACATAAATATTTGAGTAAATCGCGTTTGAACAAGGGTCACTATACGAATTCTGCTGAGTTTCCGCAAGGTTATAACACGTATCGGCTATACCGCCAATTTGTCAGACTGCTTTTTGCCCCTTCCCCGTCCTTTTCTCTCCTTGAAATTTTGAAGTGACATTCCGAGTTGCAATACACAGTGCACCTTAGAGCCAGCTTTTTAAAATCTGTCACAGGGGCTATTTTAGACGCCATTTTATACTCTTATTTTGTGCGTGTTTATGTTATACAGTATGCTTGCGGGTGCACCGTGTGAGAGAGAGAGGGAATTCCCGCCACTCATCCACTCCAAGCGCTATAGTTCTCCTTAGAACTATAAGCTAAGCATATTGCTCCGATTGTCTCATTTTCGCTCGCGTGAACATTGCCAGCACAAAAAACTGACCTCTACCTCCTGGACGGATCATCGCCCATTCCCATTCACTATACGTTACGTACTAAAAGGCTGTATCGTCTGACCGTTCATGAATATTCATGTTTTTGCTAAACTCGGCAAAATGTTTGCTTTTACTAAATGGAAAAATTACGGTGGGGGGTTGGATGAAATGGACATAATGAACATAGCAGAAGTGATAATTGATAATTCATGCTTCTTATCCTTCGTGTGCTTGACCTATAATCTTACAATCACTTGGCAGACTGAGTCCAAAGTTCGACTTGTTTCACATGTGTATTATAGGCAATGGCGAGCTTGCAACCTATTTCGAAAAATTACGGTGGGTGAACTTTCAAAAGTCAATGAGACATGAGAGCTCCAATGAAAGAGCTAGTGATAACGTACGTCGGGGTGGATGTGCTTTTCGTTGAAACAAAAAATGAATTTTTAACGATTAAAAAAAAATAACGTCCATAGGCTAACATGTATGGCTGCTGACTCTGACGATAGGGGGCGTTGTGAAATGAGACTAAACGGAGCTATATGGAAAGATAACCAACAGTCTTTTTCAAGACTATACCAACAGTCCTTTTCAGGACTAACAAACCCTAAAGAAAGATTACCGAGAGTCCTTTTCAGGACTCCTCAATCCTCCCTCTCTCTCACATGGTTCACCCACAAGCCTACTGTATATCTACATCACCATGCAAGCCGACACTTACAAGCAGCATCTATGCTTATGTTAGTATTGATGGCTGTCAGTGCCTGAATAAATGATGGCAGCCGATTATTAAATGCGCATACTATAAAGGTAATACAAAGTTTTTAGGAAATTGTGACAATTGGATGAATAGTGATTCTTCACTATTTTGATATAACTGGATGCCCCTGTGGATGTATAATAAGCACCAGAAAATTAAGCCCCTAAAACACTTCTGCTTTCGAGAAAAATGTAAGATACAAATTTACCGGTGCTCCCGGTAAGTTTTGATTAATTTCAAATGGCGCTTACGGCCATACAATGGTAGCTGCGACCATGAAAATTTCAGAATATGTAGTTGTGATACATAATTTCCGAAAGGGAATGGCCATTGGTCTATTTTAGTCAAGAAACATTGTTTTACAGCTTAAATAATATCTTGACCTTAAGAGGGAGCTATACAACATAAAGAATATTTAGAATTTCACAACTTTAGACTCGATTTCAACCGCGACAGCGATCACTGAATATTCTAGGATTGCATATGCTTCCAATATGTTAATTTGAACCAAATTCATGACCCCATACCAAAACTTTGTATTACCTTTAAGACACATTATTTATCATTAACTCTATACATTATTAACTCTATAAATTGACACCAAAACTTCATGATATTAATTCAAACCAGTCTAACATTTAATGAATAACAAATAATGAGTAACGAGCACATTAATCCTCCATAACCTGCACTTCGCAAAGGTCAAGGTAAATCTTTATCTCACACACCGGGCAAGTATCAGAATCACAGAAACGTAGAGCAGCAGAAGTGAGAGCAAAGACGCCCTCACACACAGCCTGGCGGAAATCATCGGAATCGATGGATAGCGCCATCGAAATCCGATAAGCTCAACAACAACAACAACACATGTGCAGCACGCGTCATCACGTGTTCATCATGCACCCAGATCCCATTGTTTTTTTTCTAGGTCCCTTCCTTTATCCCAACTCCTTTTAAACTTTTTGAACGTAGTCTCTAGCACCCTAACACGGTCACCTAAATCTTTGCTTTCTAAAATCACTCATGCGTGATCGTCCAGGCGCCATTTTGTCCGTTTTTACGCAACAGCCCTTTAAATGCGTGCAGTACAATGCGCGCAGATGAGAATGGTATCAAACCGCTCGCGAAGAGATGCCCTTTCGAATGATACCAAATATGGTATATGTTCACTTAGAAAACGTTGGTAAAATCACATTGGAACAAGAGTCTCTATTCAATTCCCGCCGAGTTTCCGCCCTATTATAACACGTATCGGCCATGACATCCTTTTCAGACTGCTTTTCACCCTCTTTACGTCTTTCTTTTTCCTTGAATTTTTGCAAGCGTATTCTGGGTGGCCAAACGCAAGGCTTGACGAAGCCTGATTTTTAAAATCTTTCAAAGGGTCATTTTAGACGCCTATGCTCTGCATGATTATGTTAGTATGAACGGCCGTTAGTGCCACACAGGCATTTACGCGGGGGAAGGGGGGGGGGGGGGGTCGAACCCCCTCAATTTTTATGCCTCCGTTACGAAGTAGCCGGAGGCATTATGTTTTCGGGTTGTCCGTCCGTCCGTTCGTTCGTACTGAAGAACCGATTGATGGATTTCTGCCAAACTTTGGTCATGTATGTATCTTGCAGAGCCAATGAACTGATTAGATTTTGGGGTCACAAGGTCAAAGGTCAAAGGTCACAGGGCTCATTATGTATGCAAAAACAGCTCGTGATCGCGTTATCTGAAGAACCTTTTGATGGATTCCTGCCAAACTTTGGTCATGTATGTATCTTGCAAAGCCAATGAACTGATTAGATTTTGGGGTCACAAGGTCAAAGGTCAAAGGTCACAGGGCTCATTATGTATGCAAAAACAGCTCGTGATCGCGATATCTCAAGAACCAATTGATGGATTCCTGCCAAACTTTGGTCATGTATGTATCTTGCAGAGCCAATGAACTGATTAGATTTTGGGGTCATGAGGCCAAAGGTCAAAGTTCACAGGGCTCATTATCTATACAAAAATAGCTTGTGAAAGCATTCTCATTAGAACTGCAAGAAGAATTACTATTTAACTCTGGACATCTTGCAGAGCCAATGAACTGAGTAGATTTTAGGGTCATGAGGTCAAAGATCAAAGGGTCATATATGAATATGAGAAATTGCTTGTAATCACGATATTCTGAGAACCTGTTAAAGGCACACTGTCCTACTTGTAGCTACTTGCTCCCTCTATATAGAAAACTTCCAAAATCGCTGCCTGTTGGTCCCCCATGATCCTCTTTTTCTTATGTTAAATGAGAGCTGAGTTAAGGAGATAGCCACCTGTCACAGTGACCTCGATGGCTTACTGGGTGGTCTAATCCCTTCTAGCTGAAGTAGTTAAGCCTCCCTTTAATGGATTACAATTATTGAACTTGAATTTGAAAATTTTCTTTTGTTTTGGTTTGTAAAATTGCTCTATGACGGAGGCATCATTTTCGACTGCGCGCAGTCGAAGTTCCATCTAGTTTTGTTATGTGTGTGTTTTGGAGGAACCCCCCCTCAATTTTTGGTTTTTAAATAAAAAACTGAACTGAACGAAAAAATTGGTCGGCTAAATTTTCGAGACCCCCAAAAAACAAATTGCTCTTACCCTCCCCCCTCCCCCAACACCCCCCGCTTATTCACCGTCTGGCTGAGTCGTTGCGAACTTTTGGCGCGATTTTCAAATTTTAACCCCCCCCCCCCCCTCAAAAAAAATCCTTCCTTCGCCGCTGGTGCCACAGCACGCGTCATCACGTGTTCTTCATTTACCACAATCCTACTTGTTTTGCACGCAGTGCTTGTGAGCCCTTTCTATGTTCCTTCCCCTTTCCCAATTTCTTTCAAACTTCGTAGGCGTCGTCTACCGTGTGAGTCAAAAAAAGTTTACACCTTGAAAGTTGCTAATTATTTTAAAAATCATCTATGAACAGTAAATTAGTATATATCTTATGCAAGAGTGTTTCATCCCAAATCATTTGGTATCATTTTTGTGCGGTATGTGTTTACGCTTGAATGAACAGGAGGCATTGTTTGCGAGAGTGCAAAAATCGACTTGCGCCAAAGTGAGGCGGGGGCGGATCCACGTAGCGATTATTCCGGCCCGACCCCCCCCCCCTAGCCCCCCAAAACGATAAAAAAAATAGGATAATAACGTAAATTTAACCTTTATAAAACAAAAAGCAAAAGCGCGCCCCCCCCCGCTTATTCGCCGGCCGGCTGAGTCGGCACTAAATTTTGTATTAAGATTTGGCTATCCCCCCCCCTTGACGCCGTCTGAATCCTCTGCAGGCGCGGATCCACGGGGGGGGGGGGGCGGGGCTGACGGGTCAACAACAAAAGAATTAAAAAAAAAAATCTCACGAATTAGGTGAAAAAAACAAAACTAGTGGTCTCACCCCCCCCCCCCCCGCTTATTCACCGGCTGACTGAGTCGGCGCAAATATTTTCTGAAACATTGGACCAAAAAAAAGTGCCTCCTACCCCCCCCCCCCCTCCCCCCCCCCCCGCTTATTCACCGGTGGCTGAGTCGCAACTAATAATTTCTCACGGATTGGCCCCCCCCCCTCTTCCCGCCGGCTGGATCCGCCACTGAAGTGAGGTCTACAGTATGTATTATGTTGGAATTAGCGGAGTGAGAGAATGAATTGAATGTATCAAATGAAACGCATTTCATATGAGTTTTGCAGAAGCAAAGTCACACAGACAAACACACAAGCGCACAAATGTTCTTTGATATTCGATATTAAAGGCCATGAGTTGCATGATTAATTTTTTAGGGATGTTATTTGGATCCGCAAAGACCGAATTAATACCCAAATCCCAATTGTTTTATTCAAACATCACATAAGCTACTTTGGACTCACACTGTATAGCATGCAATCAAGGTCACTGAAATCTTCGTTTTCCGTTATCACTCATGCGTGACCGAGATTTGAACTAACTCATTATAATAAACATACGAAAAGAGTTCTTAATATTTTATTGTAGTATTATCATCTGTGGTAAATTATTATGTCTGGAATAACTGCTCCCAAATACTTATAATTGATTTTTTTCTCATATACGAACCACGATAATCTACAGACTGGATCCAATTCTGGAGAAACCAACATCTGCAGTGAAAGTGGTAAGAATTAACAATGCTTTTCTTTTAATTTAGAATTATTAGTGCACTTCCTAAGACATGATGAGACAAGAAGAAATAACAAAAGTTGTCAACTTTTAATAGCGAAGCGTCATTTTGTTTTGACTATGATCTTTGACGTGCCATGTGACAGTGAAATCATAAGACAAGTGGGGGAGGGGGGGGGGCATGGGGGCGTTTGCCCTCCAAAATAAAATTAAACCATGACTTATTTTCAATTCCATACAAGTGATTTATAAATGTTCGTGATATCGCATGATTTTCAACAAAATGCGCGTTTCTCCATTTCTGTTTCAAACTGACACATTCCCAAACAGCCAGGAAGAGCATATGTTTTTTATATTCACTAATGGGCCATGGCCACTAACAGTAACACTAGTAAAAACATTCCTTTCCAGAAGCTACTGCGACAAGCACTGCCGGGAGATAACATGCTACCGGCTACCCACCACTCGGGCAGCGCGTGCACAGATTTGCGAAGGAACGTTCCATACGTACACACACATATATATATATATATATCTATATATATATGTTATAGTAGTCGAAGAAGATGATAAAATCAAATAAAAAACTTTTTTTTTTTAATTGACCCTCAGGAATCGAACATGGGTCACCAGAGTGGGAGTTGAGTGCTTTAACCAATATACCATGTGAAAAAAAAAACCCAAAACGGCATAGAAACCCTCCATCCGGCAGGCGGAGGGCAATGACTTGTCCAAATAAAGAAGAAAAAAAGAAGAACAAAAACAGGTTAGTGTCACACTCTTCTTCAGTGGCCAGATGTGACAGATGTTAACAAATTAAATCCGTTTCTGATGCAAGCACACATAAAGTGGTCTGCATCTGGCCAGACGGATTTCAAATTAACCTGTTTCTTGAATAATGCGTCTATGTCGTTGCTTCAAAACTGCGCAGCTAGTGATGCTGTGCGTATGTAGCAACGACGCGTTGTCATGTCTGATTAAGTAGATATAGGGCGTGTCCACTCTCGCTCATCATTCCTGAGCCATAGATGAAATGACGCCTTTACTGCACCGGTACTGCACATGAGCAAGAAAGTGACACTATCTTGTTTCGCAGCCTTGCGCCCACACCAATTTGACCGAGAGCACGGAGGAGTGTGTTGTTGGAGAAACCACGACAACCTATTTCTATGGGCCAAAAGTTCAATTCTCCAACTGTTCTGCTCAGCCTCTATGAGCAGCTCTTCGTATTTCCTGCTTTTCCTCTCGTGAGCTCGTTGCATATTTTCCTCATGAGGTAACGTCTGTTGAGGTCTTAAAGTGTAACACGGTGCCTAAGTTCTTGAAAAATTAGTCGCTGCGCACAGCGTCTCGGCATAATACTTCTAGCTACGTGTATGCTGCTCACTCGAACTCTTTTAACACGTATGGTCCAACTACTTTTTAAGCATCATTTTACGCTGCATATTTTCCTCATGAGGTAACGTCTGTTGAGGTCTTAAAGTGTAACATGGTCTTAAAGTGTAACACGGTGCCTAAGTTCCTGAAAACTTAGTCGCTGCGCACAGCGCCTCGGCATAATACTTCTAGCTACGTGTATGCTGCTCACTCGAACTCTTTTAACATGTATGGTCCAACTACTTTTTAAGCATCATTTTACGCTGCATATTTTCCTCATGAGGTAACGTCTGTTGAGGTCTTAAAGTGTAACATGGTCTTAAAGTGTAACACGGTGCCTAAGTTCCTGAAAACTTAGTCGCTGCGCACAGCGCCTCGGCATAATACTTCTAGCTACGTGTATGCTGCTCACTCGAACTCTTTTAACATGTATGGTCCAACTACTTTTTAAGCATCATTTTACGCTGCATATTTTCCTCATGAGGTAACGTCTGTTGAGGTCTTAAAGTGTAACATGGTCTTAAAGTGTAACACGGTGCCTAAGTTCCTGAAAACTTAGTCGCTGCGCACAGCGCCTCGGCATAATACTTCTAGCTACGTGTATGCTGCTCACTCGAAATCTTTTAACATGTATGGTCCAACTACTTTTTAAGCATCATTTTACGCTGCATATTTTCCTCATGAGGTAACGTCTGTTGAGGTCTTAAAGTGTAACATGGTCTTAAAGTGTAACACGGTGCCTAAGTTCCTGAAAACTTAGTCGCTGCGCACAGCGCCTCGGCATAATACTTCTAGCTACGTGTATGCTGCTCACTCGAACTCTTTTAACATGTATGGTCCAACTACTTTTTAAGCATCATTTTACGTTGCAGTTCAATGTGATAGTCTGAATATTAACTTGCATGGAAGAAAATTTTTCAAGATTTGTGAGGTCGCAGTGCAAAAAATTACAGCTTATAAAGAAGGAAAACCCCAATCCTGATGGGATTTTAATCACGATCTAATCGTGAAAGACTGAAGACTATATAACACAATTATATCAACTATAGATGTGATCGAGCGTAGACACAAGCTTGGGGGGGGGGTAAAGAAAAAAAAGTTGCTCTCAGTCGCTTAAAAAAAAAGGGGCACATGTTATGGAGAAATGAAAATTGAAAACTCAGATGGAAAAAGGACATATTTTATAAGAAAAGAAAAGGAACATGTGTCTAAGTAAAAGGGGCAGTAATCAGTGGTGAAAATGGGGCACTTCTCGCACCTGAAAAGGCCATTATGATGACGTCATGAGTTAATTGAGACATGAAATCATATCTCCGATTCATACTCTATCATATACCTATACCTTGCATCCTAAAGAGCTACAATGGATTTTGTATAGGCATGGTTTGCCCATATATGCTATGTATTACAAGAGCTCGCACACACGGACATGTATCTTAAACGGACGCTTATTCCGTTATTATTGATCTGTCGTTGACAGACCACCTAATAAAGAATAAATAAAGAAAGAAAGAAAATTCTGACGAAAACAATAGGTGATCAGACCACCTAAAATAAAAAACCCACAATAAATTACATAGAAATACTAACATAATTACAGAAGGAGAAGAGTGCAGAAGTCCTATTGCACTTTTGAGAGTTTACAAAGAAGGTAGAATAGTTACAGTAAATGCATAGAAAGACGGCATTGCTTTTTGAACAAAATATGTAATGATATGCATGACTGAACAGAAAGTGGGAGTTTGTTATACAACAACGGACCATAATAGGCAAAGCTACGTTTCCTATATTCAGTGAGTGACTCTCCATTATGGAGATATGATCATGAGTTGATTTTCACAAAATGGCGCCTAGATGACGTCACGATAACTTGATAAAACTTGCAAATGTTGATAACACATCTTAGGACAATTACCTATGACTGTGCCTAAAAAATGAAAGAAATTGACCGTATTAATTTGAGAGTTATTGTCTACAAAAAATAAATGAAGAAATAAATAAAAAGATAAAATAATACAGAAAGAAATTATGACGAAATCAATAGGTGATCTGTCGAATACGACATAAAGAAATAAAGAAAATTCTGACGAAATCAATAGGTGCTTTTTCGATGAAAGACCACCTAACAATATTAATGTCATGAAACAAACCCATATCGTGACTGTAATCCTTTAATACATTTCAAGACTGTTTATATAACTTAGCCCTCCTCCTGAGATTTCCATAAAGAGTGTGACAAAGTCTACCCACTTTCTAATTTGACAATGTTAAGTACACCACTCTTAAATTCTAAGCTTTTGGAACGGCTCGGTCGAGAACGATGAATATAAAGATCGTACTCACTTTTAGGATATTTTCTTTCCTCTCTGTAGTTGACTGTTCTGGTGCCAACCCATGTCTGAACGGAGGTACCTGTGATACCGATGCATGTACATGTGCTGCGGGATTCAATGGAGCTTTGTGTAATATAGGTATGACAAAAAGGATGGTATCATACATTTAATGCTATCGGGATTGTTTATATTTTGTCAAATTAGAATTTGCTTTAAGGAATATTAATGCTGACTTAGTATTAACAAGATTAATGTCGTGAAGTTAACTCATATTGTGACTTCACACTTGTGCACTATTGTTCATAAAGGTGGAATAAGTTTTTAAACTCCAATTTATGGAATGATTTTGACAATGAATTATTCCTAATAGATCTAGATAAGAGTATACATTTTGAGATTTTCGTCTTCTTTTTCTTTTCTCTCTGTAGTTGACTGTTCTGGTGCCAACCCATGTCTGAACGGAGGTACCTGTGATACCGATGCATGTACATGTGCTGCGGGATTCAATGGAGCTTTGTGTAATATAGGTATGACAAAAAGGATGGTATCATACATTTAATGCTATCGGGATTGTTTATATTTTGTCAAATTAGAATTTGCTTTAAGGAATATTAATGCTGACTTAGTATTAACAAGATTAATGTCGTGAAGTTAACTCATATTGTGACTTCACACTTGTGCACTATTGTTCATAAAGGTGGAATAAGTTTTTAAACTCCAATTTATGGAATGATTTTGACAATGAATTATTCCTAATAGATCTAGATAAGAGTATACATTTTGAGATTTTCGTCTTCTTTTTCTTTTCTCTCTGTAGTTGACTGTTCTGGTGCCAACCCATGTCTGAACGGAGGTACCTGTGATACCGATGCATGTACATGTGCTGCGGGATTCAATGGAGATTTGTGTAGTACAGGTATGAAAATAGATGGTATCCTACGTTTAGAGCTATCGAGATTCTTATTATTTGGTCAAATAACATTTATCTTTATTAAAAGAATATTAACGTTTACTTAACAATAACAAGATTGATATCAGAAAATAAATTCATATTGTGACTGTAACCTCTAAATACATTTCAAGATTGGTAATGTATATTGACCCCCTCCCCCTTCCCTCCTGAAATATCAACATAAAAACAACGGTGAGAGTGTCTTCTTACTTTCTAATTTGACGATCTTAGGTATACACCATTCTTAAATTCGTAAAGATCGTACTCGATTTCAGGATATTTTCTTTCCTCTCTGTAGTTGACTGTTCTGGTGCCAACCCATGTCTGAACGGAGGTACCTGTGATACCGATGCATGTACATGTGCTGCGGGATTCAATGGAGCTTTGTGTAATACAGGTATGACAAAAGGATGGTATCATACATTTGATGCTATCGGGATTGTTCATATTTTGTCAAATCAGAATTTCCTTTAAAGAATATTAATGCTCACTTAGTATTAACAAGATAAATGTCGTGAAGTAAACTCATATTGTGACTTTACACTTGTACACTGTTGTTCATAAAGGTGGAATAAGTTTTTAAACTCCAATTTATGGAATGATTTTGACAATAAATTATTCCTAATAATAATAGATCTAGATAAGAGTATACATTTTGAGATTTTTCTCTTCTTTTTTTTCCCTCTCTGTAGTTGACTGTTCTGGTGCCAACCCATGTCTGAACGGAGGTACCTGTGATACCGATGCATGTACATGTGCTGCGGGATTCAATGGAGCTTTGTGTAATACAGGTATGACAAAAGGATGGTATCATACATTTGATGCTATCGGGATTGTTCATATTTTGTCAAATCAGAATTTCCTTTAAAGAATATTAATGCTCACTTAGTATTAACAAGATAAATGTCGTGAAGTAAACTCATATTGTGACTTTACACTTGTGCACTGTTCTTCATAAAGGTGGAATAAGTTTTTAAACTCCAATTTATGGAATGATTTTGACAATAAATTATTCCTAATAATAATAGATCTAGATAAGAGTATACATTTTGAGATTTTTTTCTTCTTTTTTTTCCCTCTCTGTAGTTGACTGTTCTGGTGCCAACCCATGTCTGAACGGAGGTACCTGTGATACCGATGCATGTACATGTGCTGCGGGAATTAATGGAGCTTTGTGTAATATAGGTATGACAAAATGTATGGTATCATACATTAAGTAATATTAGGATTCTTTATATTTTGTCATATACGAAGTTGCTTTTAGGAATATTAATGTTTACTTAAAGGGTTAGTTGAGTTCTGTTGCAGAGGGCATTACACAAAATACTTTTTTTGTGAGATAATGAAAAACTGAGTGTCAAATTTGAAAGAACATAATATTTAAATGACAAAATCATCTTTGTTTGATCAAAATCAGTTCACATACGGCTGAAATATAACAATTTCTAGTACTTGTGTACCACCACAAATTTTAGATATTTTGAAAATTTGAAAAAAACCGTTGAAAACCGTTGAAAAAAAAACGAAATAACGCCTTTTACGTCGTTTTTCAGCCAATGCCGATGTTGGCTTTTTGGTTGGCATTTTCGTGTTGCTTTTATTATCCACAATCAGCCGGCTCATGTATTATTATTTTTAATTGAATAATTAATTAACGGTCACCGTATTTTTTTTTAAAGTGGAGCTGAATTGCTATGATCGTATTGGCTAAATTTCACACATATTGGGGTCTAAAATTACCTTCATAGCAATTTTAGGTTCTAAAAGGGCACTATAAATGTCATAGATAAGAATAAGAGCAATAACCATGCACTTTGAAGGCATTTGCGGTCTGAAAACAGAACTCAACTATCCCTTTAATAATAACATGATCAATGTCGTGAAATAAACTCGACTGTGACCTCTTAATATATTTCAAGATTGTTTATGTAACTTCCCTCCTTTTCTTCTTGAGATATCCATAAAAACGGTCAAATGTCTACCTACTTTCAGTGGCGTAATGAGCAAAAACGTTTTGGGGGGCTGACAAAAAATCAGCATCACCCCACTCTTACATGCAGGTCCCGCTGCAAAGTGGGGTCTAGGGGCAAGGCCCCGGGAAGGGTCAACGGGCGCAGCCCCCCAAGCTTAAGGGATATGATATCAATGGCGGATCCTGGAATTTCCTACTGGGGGGGGGGCCATTTTTTTTTTTTTTTTGCTCCCGAAAATGAAAAACGCGCCGGCCGAAAATTCGCTCAGTGGGGGGGGGGGGGGGATGACTTAACTGAAGACAAACCAACCTTCAATTTCGGCAGCTCACACGGTAGCTCACAGGCTCTATGTCGATTCGACAACTAATGTTGAGAAGATGTTTTCAAACCGGTAAAAAATTAGTTTGTAATCAACACACTAGAAGCGATTTAAAGTACTGGATGCGGGCACCTTGCCGCCGAATGTACATGTAATGTCTGTTCTTTGGCTTAGTGGCAAAACTACGTGGGAATTAGGCAACTTCCACCCCCACATCGAATTGAATAATTTAAACGACTGAAATGAACTTCAAAAATAACTTCAAAAATTCAATTCAATTCAACAAGGGTTTTTATTCACATGAAGTTCTGGCAGCCGAAGCTGAATTGCAGGTCATTCACAAGGTATGATGGTTAAAATACAGCACTGTACATGTAAACATAAAATTAAATTAATGACATATAAAAGGATAAATATACTAGATAAATTCATACGCATAATAGACAGCATCATTAAACATAAAAATATACAAAATGCATGAAGTTTACTTTTTTAAATAATAATCATTTAAGATGCGAGCAAACAAGTGAAAATGAAAGTTTATGAAATTTCCTGTAAATAGCAATTTGGAAAGAAGCTCGCATTATTCGTCACAGTGTTACAAATTCCTCGGGGTGATTGTCCTCGGGAAGGGGGGGGGGGGATAATTGCCTTCGGGGGTAGTTTTGCTCGGTGAGGGGTCAATTTTCCAGGGGGGGGGTAATTGTCCTCGGGGGGGGGGGGGGTAATTCTCCTGGGAGTAATTTTCCGGGGGTTATTTTCCGGGGGTGATTGCCCAGGAGGTAATTGTCCTGATACGTTGTAATACATACATATTTGTGGGGTATTGCATCCCCCATTCCCCAGATTCTACGCCAATGCTATAAAATACGGGTTTCCATTATAGCTTAGATTTGTTGAAGGAATCGTTTTACAATGTTAACTCTGAGATGCACGGCCCTACGTGCTATCAGTGTCTGTGGTATGGTGTAATATTGAAGCCCTAAAAAAAAAATCCGCTTCAATATGATCAAGAAGTGCCTCAAAAAAGTAAAAATGTTTGAGTGACCGGATACTCGTTTTCCCCAATAGACTGTAGTGTTATAAAAACGGTTAGGCAAACGCAAATTTTGGTTTCGATTTCCAATCATAAATATCTTGATAATCAGACAGGCTATCGGCTTGTAAAAGTCATGGGGTTCCTTACTGACCTAATATAATTATCATTGTAGCATGAGCTAAATCCAGGATTTTTATTCAGAATCTGAGACAAAGTTACCGGATCCCTTTTAGGAACAGTAACGAATGGGTGGGATTGGAGGCCAATCAAGATAATTGTTACTTTACCCACCCCCTCCCAACAAATTAGTTTAGATTGTGATTTTCTTATTTATTCTAAATTAATTTGTTATTATTTCGTTATGTTTATTTCTGGAGGGATCCCGAGTGAGATTCAATTTATGCCTAGGATTAATATAACATTGTCTGTAAAATATGTCGATATCATATAGGCCTATATATGTAAATACATATTTAGTACATAATTATTCATATGTATTTGTATACATACACATGTACGGACACATGTAGGGACATATATATATATATATATACACATATACATACATTTATTCATAAATATTTGTATGTGTATGTATGTTTACAGTTAACAACTAAATTATTCGTAACCTTACCAAGTTTTGTAATTTTTTAAGTGTGTGAAAATTCATTTGTCCTGATTTAAGAATAACATTTTACATCTAAAAGTAAATAAAAAAAGACCCTTATTCAACCAGTCCAACTTCCATTCTTGAGTTACGAAAAACATTTAAAAAAAAACAAACAAGTTTACAAGCGGTATGAATAATTTAGTTATAAACTGTAGTTTTACATGTAATTATATCTGTTATGGTCGTTTATTTCTCTATCTTTACTTCACAATCTAGTTAAACCGACGGCCACCACCAAATCTGCAGGCTATTTCTCCGTTGCTAAGGACAACAAGGGACGCCCTCTTATTGGCCACTGTCTAACTGATCACGTAATAAAGACAGTGCCAGCGAAAACCATGCTCCGTTGCGCCGCAGAATGCATTCAGGAAGTTGGTTGCAAGTCCATCAATTACAAAGACGGAGTATGCGAGCTGAATGAAGAAACAAGGGCGAGCGCTCTTTCTAGCTACTTCTCCCAAAATGATGGATGTAGTTACTATGAGCTTATATGACAAAGGAATAGAGAGCTAGCACTGTGTGACGAAGTCGAAGTTCTATAATGTCTTTTTTGTTTAAATTTGTTTTGTTTTTACAATATCGTTTTACAGTCGCACAGAATAAACAAAATTATATCATAGAAATTTACCTGCATGAGCGATATAAGCACACTTTCATTTCTAATGATACTTTTTTGAAGCTGTATTTGAGACATGTAAACGTTATTTATCTATACAAAATTTCCCGATTCACTCATCCTATTGCAATGAGCAAGTTCTACTTGTTGATATCGCTGCCTCTTAATTTTCCCATTTCGGTCAATATTTATTATTAAACTTTCACGTGATCAACTTTAGATTATGATAGAGGATTTGAATTTGTGTGTCCTCTGTTATATTCGCATTTTAATGATTCCATGGTACTTTAACGAAAACGTTGAACAATGATTTTACTTGTATTTTTCTCGTCTACATTTGACTAAAAGTTTCAATTGATTTTTTGTTCTCGGAATTTTTCAGTATTTTTTGTTGTTGGTGTAAATCTAAAGTAGGGTAGGTGTAGGAAATTGGAGTCCACCAAGCTTGAACCCATCACTGTCTGTCCGTGTTGGATCCAATATTGCTATAGCGCCATATGTGGCCTTTAACAACGCTACTGCATATATCCAATTAATTTCGAAGACTGCAATGCGTTCTTTCTCCGAGAAAATTGGCAAAATTTACCAAGATAAGCGATTTTGACCGTAAAATTTTGCTCTGATATAAAAACACAATTTTCATTGAATGTTGTGGTGTATGCAGATATTTAGAGGTGGCTCTTAAAAGTATTTTTAAAAGGAAATTTACCATCACAGAAAACTTATGGACATTGTGTGTCGTGAATGAGTGTTGCAATGCAGATCATGAATGTTGGCTGATCAGAAATGTGTGTAGGCAATGGGAGACACCATGTTCAAGATGGGGGCCTACTTTCCCCCAGTTCATTTCATGTTGAAAGGCACTATCATGAAACATATTTGGTTGTTCGTGTCACCATTCTAATTTGAATGAATTTCATTTTAAGAAGTTCTTTCTATGCTGTGAGTTTCATCAATGTAAATGTCACATTTTCAGAACATTATTCTGAAAGTATTTAAGTATAATTTAGAGCATCTTTATTACTGTAAACAAAAAATTACAGAAATATTTTGGGCCACATTGTTTTAAAATTACAGTAACTTCATTGGCTGCATGTATCTCTCTTTCAAAAAGTGTTTGAACTAACTACAACAATCCCATTTTCATTCAAATTGTATTTAAAATGTATTGATTTGTAACTGTCCTTTATTACCTACACATGTAAGTAATAAGAGACCCTTGGTGATAACGTCAAACCATTTTTATCTTATTAATCAGTTACATCATGACCACAATTTTGTTACCAAATAAAGAGAAGAAGTTACTGAAGAGAATACAAAACTTTCTGAAAGTGTAACATTTTCATGTTTATGTAAATTATGCAAATGTGCTTAAGGGTTTCCAATTCTTCCCCATATTTGGTTAGTCTAGATGTGTATACATTATGTTAAAACAAACGCATGGATTTATTCAAGAATCAGAATAATGGATCAGACTGTAAATTTTAATGAAAATTGTATAGATTCACTACTCGAAAATCACAAGGTGAAGTTGATAATCATACTAAATTATCCGACCTCTTAAGTACAACTCTTCTTCACGTTTAACAGTTTGTGTGTGATATACAATTCATTATATTATGGTTTGATATTAATATTGTTCTTAATTTGTGTTGATGTTGTTGCTTAACTAGTAAAAGTGTTTTCAGTGTTAATTATATTCAGAATGCTGTGAGAGTGTTTGAAAACATCCGTGGAGTAAATCATCAAAAACTTGGATAAGTATTTTTATCAATCATAACAAATCATAATGGTTATGAGTTTCCAGAACTTTGTAGCTACAACTCACCGTTATCCTTGTTATGCTGTGTTTGCTTATCTAGTCGTGTTAAAAAAATTATACTAGTTTGCATCTTTCGCAAGGCTTAATAAACCAATTTAGGCTATATAAAATAATATATGCGGACTTAAATGTGAGGAAAAAAAGTGTCGCTGTGTTATTAAGAGGATGAAGTCACGTGAAAATATCTAAATGTCAAAAGAGATCACAATGCTTATAATATACACCCGTTGAGCACGAGGTGTCATTTCGATTGTGTTATTACTTGCATGGGGTTAAGTGGACTGTGAGCCACAGGGTACGGGGTTCAAATATCTGCTTTCCAAGTACTAATATGCATTTTCATCAGCCATAATGGTTTATAGTTCCCATACCGCTTTAGCTATCAACTCACCATTATCCTGACTATGTGATGTGTGCTTGTTTGCTTGCTTGTTTGCATCGTTAGTAATAGATATACTTCGGCAAAATATTTTTCGTGGACTTTAATGTGAGTATTAGAAATAAGTTAGTGTCACTTTGTTATTGAGAGGACGAAGACACGACTGTATCTAAATGTAAAAAAAAAAAAAAATCACAATGATTATAATACGCCCGTTGAACAAGAGGTGTTATTTCGATTGTATTTATTACCTGCATGCATGTGGTTAAGTAGACTTTGAGCCGCAATGAATATGGTTCGAATCCCTGTCGCAGTACAATAGGTATTTCCATCAATTTTTATGGTTTATGAATTCCCAGAACTTTATAGCTACCATCTCACCGTTATCCTGATATGCGTTGTTTTGTTTTACTTGTTTGTTTGTGTGTTTGCTTGTTTGTATCGTTATTTACTTTAATGCTTAATAAACCAATGCATATACTACCGGCAAAATAATTTTCATGGACTTTAATTGGAGTCAAATATGTGTCTCTTTATTATTAAGTGAACGAATACACGTGACAATAACTAAATGTCTAAATGAATCACAATGCTTATACGCACCTTGGACACGAGATGTTATTATTTCGATTGTGTTATTACATTTAGATGTTAATCGGGTAAGTCTCAGGACCATGAACCACAAGGTACGGGATTCGAATCCCTGCCGCAATACTAATGTCCTGTATCTGGAACATATTTGTATGTGCCTGCAAATACAAAATAATAATGATAAGCAAAACCATAACGAAATGTAGAACCCTGACCTAAATAGGTTATAATGACATGTCCACTGTTCAGGCAAATACAGAAAGCGATCAAATTGATTACATCAATTATTCGTAAATGAAAATGAAAACTGAAAAAAGTGCCTGCCATAACATGCACAAGGACACTTAGCAAAATTAAGGCAATTATGCAGACTGGTTTAGAGTTGCGATGATCTATTAAATCAATTTGTGGCAAGGCGAGACCAAAAAGATTATGGGAGTGGAGAGATGCAACTAAAAACATTGCACCAACCTTCCACGTCAACTGTACAGTATAAGAGGATGTCTCTACCGAGGGAGACTTATAATTATTTTAAACTATGGATATAGATAATGACCCCTTAAACATGAGAAAATGGAAACAAATATAGAAAAATAAGGAATACGAAATGAATATATGGGATGTGAGTTGGTTCAGTGGTACAGGTTTGTCTGGGGCGTGCCCCAAAAATGTACATTTCTAGTAATAATTTCAACACATTTACCCCATTCTCCGATGTAGACTCTTTAACTTTGAGAGGGAAAAGGGAGGCTCCATGAGAGATGAAATTATGTTAATAATAACATGACAATCTATCTAAGTATGCTACTAGGGTCACTTGTGATCAATAGTGTAGCTCCGGGAGGAGGTGGGGTAGCGGAGGCTCGTCCAACCTCTATCGAATGGCAAAACAGGAGAGAAGAGAAGAGTGAACGAACCTGATTAGTAGATGGTACGACTCCTCCCAGACACTCCTCTAATCATTGGCCGTGTTCATCAGCATATAAGACATATCTTAAAGTGCCCCATTTCACCTCTGATAATTCTCCTTTCCTTTCACCATAACATGTGCTCCTAATTTGTTTGTTTTTAAATCATATTTTAAATAAATCTTTTATACATGTGCTCCTAATTTTAAGCGACTAAAAGCAGCGTTTACTTCAATTTAATCCAAAGGTTGCTCGCTACGCTCGCTCGCATTTCATGTTACTATAATTTTGTTTCTTATTAAAGATCTTTTCAGACCACCATAATAGGATTCCCCCCTCTTTATAAGATGTAATTGTTCGCACTGCGACCTCATAAATCGTATAAACTGTGCTCGCTCGCAAATACATGTTTAAACCATCACACCCGACTGCAAAGTATGATGCCTAACCAGTATCTTGTAAACCATGTAAAAAGAGAAATGATGAAAGCATCCCTAATAATTTAATCAGAATGTATGGGTACATAAGGGCCTACCATTGTATTGAATTGAATTGAATTGAACTTTATTTCATTCATCATAAAAACATCATAACAAACATATAAAATACAAAACATAGCGTACAAGTTAAAGAAATACATTTACGATACAATACAACAACAAAAATAAATATGAATGTGGAGACAGCTAGGAAAGTCAAAGGCTTTATTGGTGCTGCCACCCAAACAGTAATAAAGTATTATACAGTATTATATTGTTGTTTGAGAGGGTGATTAAAAAAAAAAAAAAAAAGCCTAAATAGAGGGGGGGGGGGGGACAAAAACAAAACAAAAACCAAAAACAAGACCGTGTACATAATCAATCTTTATTGTATGTTTTCGCTTTGAGGTCTCCCTGGCCTTTTTTCCCCAGAAAGTGCCCCTTTTTTGTTGGTGCATCCCCCCCCCCCCACTTTGAAACACACTCCGCCGCCCCTGTGTCAATTACTCGGAGTAGCCTTCAGTTTTATGACGAACAGACCTTATAGAACTAAAGGGGGTACGAGTATTCCTTGATGGGACCACGGGTTAAATGTGTGCGAGACTTGTACCCATTAATGGCTCCACCAAATTATGACCTACTGCACATCTCCCTTTAAAAACAACGATTTTTAAAATCATTATATGAAGTTACATCACCGGGCTGAATATCTATCTTTCCGTTGTACATTTTGCAAGAGACCAAATCAAGCAGGGTAAAGGAAATCAAAATCAACAATAAATAAGATAAGACTTTAATCAAGTCCATTACAATCCTTGCATTTGTTTTTATTCGAAAACTTCATTCACATGGTACAATCGTCAAACATTATCATTTAACAAGTTAGAATAGATTTACTATTTTCCCAGTAATATACTTAGGTATGCCGGTGTTCTGAAATTAAAGCCCTTTGAAATGTAATACTCAGAGTTCAAATTACTTATTTCTTATCAAAATCATCGACTGTCTTCGCCAAATCATCGCTATAACTGAGATGAGCGCCAGACTCCAACGCATCTTTCTCCAAGATGCTGAGCAGCATTGCGGCGGTTTGATCCGGTTTGAGCAATTGCTGATCGTTTTCAAGACGCTCCAACATCTGCTTGACATCCACACTGACATTGTTGGTGGCATTCCAGACATTGAACTGTTGAAAGATTTTTTAAAAGCCTGTCTTATGTCTTATTTTCATGGAAAAACGGTTGGGAAAATTCAAAAATGGTTGGGAGAATTTACTGTTAGAGGGTATTGCACAGTGATGCCTTCAGAAAAAATTATAAATATCTTTGTGGTTTGATAATTTGTTCAGAATTTGTTTGCACGTTAGAGGGGACGGTAGAAGGAATACAATAAGTGACATTTAATACAAAAATTACGCAGTTTTTTCATTAACCTTCAACAATGTTACTGAGTCACTTTAAGGGTGGTTATTATTTGTATTCCTATTTTCTTTTAGTATATGTTTATACAAATTACGTTTATACCTGTTGTAGTGTCAAACGTGAGCTCACCTGGTGATAGTGTACACACACACATATTAGAACATGAACGCTCTTTTTAATAGTAAATGTTTACTTGATTATTTAAACTTTTCACAAAGAATAATATAATAATGATAATATTTGATATATTTATAGCACACATAATTCACCACACAAGGTGCTCAAGGCGACGCATAATAATAGCCCGGCCCTCCTTTAATAGGCTACCAATTTCGATGCTCACATCATTCAAGGAATTCTTGGCTATCGGTACCCATTTAACCCCCCCCCCCCCATTTAACACCTAAATGTTAGAAATTTAGATTAATGTCTTGCCAAAGGACATTAGTGCCGCAGAAGGACTCGAACCGCGAACCGTGTGATCTAGACTCCGATTACGTATCCACCAGACCACGACACTTCTCAGAAATGAATCCCGGGGCAATTGTCGTCAGAGTATTAATAGGGACTTTTAGATTCACACGAAGACAATAGGTCTATGCTACGATCGACGTCCTTTTAAAGCACTGCCGTGAATGGAAGTATCACGTATCAGCGCACGCAAATCTAAAAGTCCCTATTTATGTATAGGACAACCCATGGCACACCGTATCACGAGTTGCGGTTAAAAGCACAGTGAAACCTATTAAATTAATGAACATGTCTATTGATAATTTCTCTATTATGGATGACTTTTCGGGTACTGTGAATATTCGCTGACTCATTGGGTGACGGGTACTTTCTGTCGTGCAATGTCATTGGTTGGAACCTCGCATCACGTGGTATCAGTTACTAGGAAACATAACCTGTGGCATAGGCATAATCTTGTAATTAGAATAGCAACACGTTTAACACGATTGTTCGATTTTGTGGACAGGTTTTTTGCTGCTTTGTTGATCGAGCTGTTTCTCTTCCTTCTGGTTGAGATATATCTACTGGGATCAATGCAGGGAAGGCCATTTTTAAATTAACGTTACTGGAACATGTTTCAATACTGCATGTACTGTGCCAATCCTGTTTAAACAAATTTGCTTTGAAATATTTCTCAAACGCTTAAGGATATCGTACTAGAAACAACTCAGCAGTTCCGAGTGAATAAAAAAAAAACGACTGATTTCTCCATAATTATGAAGACCAGTGGTAGTGTGAAGGTGTATCTTCATGAGGGAAGCGATTCTTACAGTGATTTTCTTTGATTAGACGAATTATTTGAAATTGTTTGGACCTTTGCTTAAGTCAGAGGCAATTGAAACGTACTTCTAGCCATATGCAACTCACTCACATTCAAGATGGGATGGACATTCATTCTCCTTTTTGCGATGTGTACAATGGTAAGTCATTTTATTTAATAATAATAATAATAATAGCTCACATTTATAATGCGCCTAATACTTTGTTTCTAGGCGCAGCACATATTATTACCCCGGTCATCGGATTCAGGCTTACCTGCAACTAGGGGCGTCGCTAAAGGCGTGACCCCCCCCCACCTGTCATGATATTGTCGGTACAATTGCGCTGCTGTCGGGAAAATGAGAAAAGGGCAGGGGGAAACGAGAGAAAGAAAAGAAAAAGAAAAGGAAAAGAAAGGAGAAAGAAGAAAAGAAAGAAAGAGAAAAAAGAAAAAGAGAAAGCAGAGGAAAGAAAGGAAAAGAAAGAAAAGATGAAAAAAAGATAAAAGGAAATAAAAGAAACGGGGAATGAAATAGAGGAGAGAGATAGGGGGTAAGGGCTTCATATAAGAGGGGTGGGAGTAAGAGAGAGAGGGGGATGTTGGGTGGAGTCGCCACGTCGAGGGAGCAAGAATTATGTTGCTGTGTCGGGTCCGCTGTGTCGGTATTCTTGCTCGATCCTCGTGTACTATATCAATGCAGAAGTTTGAAGTCGGTGAGATGTTTTTTTGTGTGTATTGAAATTGTCTTTTTTATATTTTTAGTCACTTCAAGGTACATTGATATATTTGACAAATGATTCACACACCAGTGAAAATGAACATTTGATAACATAATGCATTGAACATTATACAGCTTATTACCATATCAAATATATTTCTTCACTTATCTGACAATGGATATCCACTGGGTCATGCCCTGCCACCTGCTGTCATGGGCAGCTTTTTTATCGATACTTAGCAATGTATCTTTCCATTTTGTACGAACTGTGATTTTTTATCGGACAAAGAATCATTTAAAAAAATTCAGACAATGATTAAGAGTCGGTAAAACGAATCGTCTTCTTTCTCTAATAATTTAATGAAACGTCAAAGCTTCCGCGCTTCGCGCGGGGGGAGGGGAAACCGAATTCAGACAAGGATTAAGAGTCGAGAACGGCAAAACGAATCGTCTTCTTTCTCTAATAATTTAATAAAATATCTAAGCTTCGCGCGGGAGGGGGAAAACTGAAAAATAATTTAGCTCCTGGCCCCGGGTTTATAGGGTTTAATTTGTAGACATTGGGACATTGGCATTAATATATTTGTAGGTAATTGGTGGCTAGTTTTGACGGTAATCAGTGGCCTCTACACCCCCCCCCCCCCCTTACTGAAAAAGGTCTAGCGACGCCCCTGCCCGCAACACAATGTATGCACATTTTCCATCCACCAGGGGAGCATTCCAGCTATTCGCCATTTTACAAGCCCCACTTGCTCATCCAATGATCCAAACACATTAACTTTCGCATCCTACCGGGTACCCATTTAAAAACAAAACATCCTGGTCGATGTTTGGGAAAGAAGACCGTCGTGTGTCCAGCAGAAGGAGGCGAACTCCTGTGCGCACGAAAAACACATGCAGTTTCGAGAAAAACGCGACATATAATAATAAAGATAATGCTTCTTTTTGCAGCACATTCCTGAAGTAATTACAGTCCAAACATCTTTTAAATTTCACCCAATGATAACATTCTTCTTCGAGGATCACCAACTTCATTATTATTAAAAATGATTTAAAAATGTTAAAGATATAAACACTTTTTCCGTTCACGCCCTTCTGCTGGGGCGCAGTCGGTTAAATCAGGGGGAAAATTCGACCAATATACAGGTGTATTGTCTGTGGTTATTCGGTAGCAATATTTAAGTATCTTTATTGAGTTTTTATTTTAATAACGTGTTTATACAAATTTGGCGATTCTTATATTGTCATTTTGATGTGCCTGCTTGTCTACCTCGACATGTGCCCGGGGAGAGGGAAGTGTAATAAGGCATAAAGCTATAATATCGAATATCCGAGAGATAAAAGATGAAATAAAGCTTCCTATAAGATACAAATTAGATTAAAAAATATCAATTCAACTTCTATTCATTTCATTTTCGTTTCATTTATTTCATTCTCCATTAAAAAAAACATTAAAACATACTGATATACAGATAAAAGATCGATAACAAGAAAAATACATAGGGAAGGAGCATTATTATGAAAAGCGACCCTCATTTCATATTATGAATAACGACCCTCTTCATCGATTATGAATAATGACCCTCATGAATAATGACCCTTATGAATAGCGACCCTCATTATGCATTATGAATAGCGACCCTCATTTCGTATTATGAATAGCGACCCTCTTCTTGCATTATGAATAGCGACCCTCTTCTTGCATTATGAATAGCGACCCTCTTCTCATGTTATGAATAGGGACCCTGATGAATAACGACTCCGATTTCGTATTATGAATAGCGACCCTCTTCTCATATTATGAATACCGACCTTCTTCTTTGATTATGAATAGCGGTCCTTAAGAAAAATGACCCTTTTCCCAAATTATGAAAAGCTGTCCTTATGAATAGCGGTAATTATGAATAGCGGACCTTATGAATAGCGGTCATTATGAATAGCGGACCTTACGAATAGCTGACCTTATGAATAACGGTCCTTATGAGTAGCGACATTGACCCCTTTAGTAGGCCGAGCATATTTATACAAATTCAGAGGCGGCGGAGCAGGGGGTGCAGGCTGCAAGCAGGTAGTGCCCCCACATTTTCAAGTGCCCCGGCCATTTTACATATGAAAAGTGGTTGTGCCCCCCTTTTTACTTCAGATAAGTGCCCCTTTTTATTTCTAATAGGTGCCCGTTCCACATTCTTATAAGTGTCTCTTACCACCTCTGATAAGTGCCCCCTTCACCGATGATAATTGCCCGTATTCAAATCTGAGAGCTAGGTGCTTATTTTTTCAAGTGCCCTCATTTTCTTTTGGGATAAATGCCCCTTCCTCTTTTGATAAGTGCCCTTTTTCATATTTGATGAGTGCCACTTCTTACCTCTCAAATGGCCCTCTTTTATTCTGACACGTGCTTCCAAGTCTTTCTAATAAGTGACCTTTTTCCTTCTGATAAATGCCCTTATTTTCTTCTTTTAATAAGAGCCACGTCTGATAAATGCCTACATTAAAATATCATAGGTGCCTCTTTTCTTTCGACAAGTGCCCATTTACCTCTGTAATAAGTGGCCCTTTCTATTCTCACAAGTGCTCCTACTCATCTCAGGTGAGTGCCTCTTTTCAAATCCGACAGGTGTACGTCTTATTTGGGGGGGGGGGGGGGGGGGTACTCACAAATAAGGACATACGGGGGTGTGCCGCTCTAATGGGTCACTTTTCACAAAAAATCCCTAAACATGGGTCCCACTTTTAACAAAAATGCCATAAAAAAATGGGTCCGTTTTTTCAAAATTTCCAAAATATGCAAAGTATTCGGGAAAAACACCAGAAAATTGTGAAACTTGGTCTTTTTTTTCTCTCGAGAAAATGATCCAAAATGACCCCTAATAATGGATAGGGGTTTTAAGGCTTGAACGGCACACCCATGCCTAAACCAAATCTGATTATTCACCCCCCCCCCCCCTTTGGGGTTTCATTTTGACAGTTTTAAATGACTCTTTTCATCTCCGGTGAGTGCCCTCATCAGAATTTGACAGGTGTCCACTTTAACTTTGTAATAAGTGCCCCTTTTATTTTGACACGTGCTCCTATCCTATCTTTTAAGTGATTTTGTCCTTCTGATAATGCCCCCTTTCCTTTGTAATAAGTGACCCTTTTCCGTTCTCATAAGTTATCAGGTGCTAGTAGTGCCATATTTGCACCTCTGATAATTCCGATTTTTACTTTGAAGTTTGCCACGTACTATCTTTTCCAGTGTCCTTATGTGCTGGATATGTGCTCCCTTTCCCTTTCACCATAACATGTGCTCCTCATTTAAAGCTACCAAAAGCAGGTTTTTCTTCAATTTAATCCAAAGGTCGATCGCGTTCGCTCGCATTTTATGTTTCTATGATTTTGTTTCTTATTAAAGATCTTTTCAGACCATCATGATAGGAATTTTTCTCCCTCTCCCACACATCGTATACATTTTTCTCGCTCGCTCGCTCGCAAATAAATATTCAAACCATCACACCGTTCTGCTAAGTATGCATACCTAAACAGTATCTCCGAAACCATGTAAAAGGAGAAACAATGAAACCATCCCTAATCAGGGGGCGGATCTAGCTTTTTGCTTAGGGGGAGGGGGGTTTGACCCAATGAGGATGCGGAGCATCGTCCGCGAGCCGCGGAGTCCGAGCCGCATAGCGGCGAGGCGATTTTTTAGGTGCTATTTTAAACACCCGTAAGTGATGTTTTCCTGGCATCTACTAACACAATAGAGACCATAACAAGCAGTGATGGCGTTTTTCTATGCACATGACATTTTCACTTGGTTTAAACCCCCTACCCCCCCCCCCCCGTAGATCCGCCCCTGCTGATAAACTACTAGTAATCAGAATGAAGAGGTATATAAAGACCTACGTATGTATATATCTTTGAGGTTTTCCTAGCATTTTTTTCTCCTCCAGAAAGTGCCCTTTTTGTTGGTGCACCCCCCCCCCATTTAAATACGCTCCGCTGCCCCTGTGTAATCACTCGGATAACCCATCAGTTTAATGACGAACAGGTCTTATTGGACTAAAAGGAGTACATGTATTTATTGATGGCACCACGGGTTTGATGTGTGCGAGACTTGCACCCACTTCTACCAAGTTTGGTGTTCGCGAATTATGACTTAATACTGCACATGGAAACTGAATACCATCTCCCTTTAAAAAAAATAAAATAAAAATAAAATCATTATAATTTTTTTTATAAAGTGACACCACAGGGCCGTATATCCATTTTCCAGTACTACCTTTTTGCAAGAGACCGAATCCAGCGGCAAGTAAAATAAAACAAAATCGACAATAACTGATAAATTTAATAAGAAATGACTTTAATCAAGTCCATTACAATCTTTGGATTTTTTTTTTATTCGAAACCTTCATTCACATGTTACATGATATTTTTGTATACGAAACATATTAACATGATTACAAATATGAAACAAGATACATGAAAACATTATGATTGATTGAATATGATACGAGAAATAGTTGATTACAACCTGTATGTGTATTTCATTGTTTTAATTATTGAGATTGAGGAATTTTTCTATTTCATTCATAATTACATACATGAATCTACGAGATTTGATTACGGACGTGTTATTTCAGAGTCTGTAAATAAAACCGCATTCAGCTCAACAACACTAGGTCATATACCACTACTATATCATCACCAAAACCATCACCACCATGATTATCATTCATCATCATTATCATCATCACCATCATCATCCTCGTCATCATCACTATCATCACCAGCATACACACCATTATCACCATCACCATTATCATAACATCACCATTCTCATCTGCATTTTTTAAAATATCATTGTCATTATCACCATCATCGTCATCATTGTCATCGTCATAAACATCTTCCTCATCATCACCACCATCATCATCATCATCATCATCGTCGTCATCACCATTAGTGTTCATGCTATTATCATGATATCACCATCGTCATCATCATACACATCATCAACATAATCATCGTCCTCCGCACCTTATAAGTCACGATGGGCCAGTAACATCTCTACGATTACTGCTACATAGACATGATGGAGGCCCACGATTTAATATACAGTATACGAAATAGTCCAGAACATGTTTCCCGCTGACACCATAATTATATAAATCTAACGTTCCCACATGGATGTGTTCACTGGCCCTACAAGTCAATCCTCATTATCACGTCCCTTGGAGAGGACTTAAAGCCATCGGTCCCCTGGTAGCTTACTTACAAGCATTTAATGTACTTGCTTTCTTAGCAAATGGGTACAAAAATCCTCAAACATTATCATATAACAAGTTAGAATAGACTTACTAACTATTTTCCCAGTAATATACTCAGGGGCGGATCCAGCCGGCGGCATGGGAGGGGGCCCAATTCGTGAGAATTTTTTTTTTTTTGCTCTCGCTAATTTGAAAAATCGCACCCCCCCCCCCCCCCACCAGGTGAAGGGCCCATCTCCCCCCAAAAGGTAACATTAACATGTTTTTAACTGTATTTTTTCCCCAGGGAAGGGGGCCCGGGCCCCCACGCCCCCCTGGATCCGCCACTGAATATACTTAGGTATGTCGGTGTTCTGATAAGCCCTTTGAAATGTAATACTCAGAGTTCAAATTACTTATTTCTTATTAAAATCATCGAATGTCTTCGCAAAATCATCGCTATAACTCAGATGAGCGCCAGACTCAAACGCATCCTTCTCCAAGATGCTGAGCAGCATTGCGGCGGTTTGATCCGGTTTGAGCAATTGCTGATCGGTTTCAAGCCTCTCCATCATCTGCTTGGCATCCAGACTGACATTGTTGGTGGCTAAGTCTCTAAACATCACCGTATCCACCACACCTGGGTCATAGTTCAAGAACCGGACACCGGGTTCCTCTAGGGCTATGGTCCTGAAGAGCATGTGTCTGGCAGCCTTTCCCATGCAGTATACGGAGCTGCAAAAGCAAGGTACATGTAATTAGAAATAATTATGGACCCTTTATTAACTTACTATAAGAATTCAGTAAGGTGCATGCGTCTTTAATTTTAAAGGCCGTCAACACTACTGGACCAGAAGGGATTAGACCAAACAGCGAGGTCACTGACTGGTGGCTATCTCATTAACTCAGCTCTCAACTAACATAAGAAAAAGAGGATCATGGGGGACCAACATGCACCGATTGGGGAAGTTTTCTATATAGAGGGAGCAAGTAGCTACAAGTAGGACAGTGGGGCTTTAAAGATAAAATTGCGCAACATAAATATTGTGAAATGTGTGAATCATCATCATCATCATCTTTTAAAAATACAATTACTATCAAATCACTAATCACATAAATAAAACATACTTTCTAAATGTTTCGATTGAAAGTTGAAGCTTGAAAGGTGCAAAATCTCTTGTGTGTTGTTTCTGTGTCTGTGTGCGTGTGTGTGCGCGTGCGTGTGTGTGTGCGTGTGTATGTGTGGGGGAAAGGGGGGGGGGCGGACTCTACAACAGAAGATCAACCACAAAACTCTGATGCATATTCCATTTAAAAGGTTTACCAGTCGATCACTGTCGATGCATGCCATGTATAAGCCGAAATAAGAATTATACGACACATAATGCTCCAGAGACAATGGTCAATTTCGAGGGCATACTAAAAATCATCATAAACATGCAAGTACATGAATAATAATCAAACTGACTATATATACCAAAAGATACACCGCATGCAAAAATTGCATTCAATTATTTTGGTATATCTCAATCAAAAGATCAAAACAAAAAGATGGTGCAGATTTTTTTTGGGTTTATTTTAACTTATAACGCGCAAGAACACACAGACATACTGACACGTACACACACACAACTTTATATGAGGCTACATGTACAATTATAATATATATATATATATATATATATATATAGGCCTATATGGTTTACAATGAAGTATTGATGAAAGTAAATCAAAACGATATCTTGGCAAAGACATTGAAGGAGCCCCTCATGGTGAATAAGACTTACATCGACTGCATATTTCATTATCGTTTGCTTTCAAAATTCTACCTTGTAAAAACGAAAAAAAGATCGCAGTGGCTTTCGAGAAATCAATGCTGGAAACCAGGTCTATATAATAGGTCTTTGTATCAATGTTCAATGTGAGCTTTAGAACAAAGCCAAGGCGGCCCAGTTGTTTTATTGATAAAGAGATGTTTGTACAAACGGTTAACATAAAGATATTAATAAAAGAGAAAAACTTACCAACCGGGGAACGGTACCGAAGCAGCGAGTGATGATATATTAACGATCGTTCTGGACACTCCATTTCTCTGAGGAAATGTCTTCAGATAATGAGAGGTTAGAAGTAGCGCTGAAGTGATATTCAGCATACAGAAGTCTTGCAAACTTCTCAGATCAGACGTGGTCAACTGCCCAGCATACCGTGACACATCCCACAAACTAGCGGCGTTGTGGATGAGAAGAAAACGCTGAAACTCATCCGGATTGACGTCCTTCGTGATCTCGGAAAGAATGCTGGAAATATTACCCTCATCCGAGTGATCAGCGATGACAACCTTGCAGTGGACGCCTGGAGCAGCGGCCTGTACCATCCGCTGTGTCTCGTTCAATGCATCGACAGACCGTCCTGTCAAAACTATATGAGATTCCGCAGAAAATTTGCTAGACAAGGCGATAGCAATGGCACGACCAATGCCTCTGCTTGCCCCTGTAACTATACAAAACGATTTCAATGAAGATGTTTCCGACGAAGCCATGTTTTCTTTAAATTGAAAATGAACATTTAAATCTGTATTTTTCTCGTTATGATAAGTATATGCCTACTCTTGTCTGAATCGTGAACTTGCTCTGCATAGCTAAAGCGGAGACGAGTCAAGTGTCTAACCGAAACGTCAATATATAGGGGCAGAGGTTAGGGCCATCGAGGGTTTGAAAGCGCAACTGATCGAGGAATTGTTTATGGTCCTCATAATATTCATTACGAGGCTAGAGTTGCCATTGATATGTGCGGAATTTTAAAGCGAAATGATAGCTTCTTATCGCCATTGTAAACTTCTAATAATTATTTAGGTTAGGCCCCATGATTATTATTCGAAATATGGTTTAAAAAAAAAGGTATTCTCTGTGATTTACATGACTTGTTTTATTTTTTTAATATATTGCTGCTTTCAATGTTGCCTCAAAATTTGTAGATTTAGTTTGTTGATGTCTTTTTACGGTCAATATTGTTTAATTAGCAATGAATTCCGAAAAATTAGGCCAAGGCGCCGAAAGCTAAACCCATACCCATTAAAATTATTGGTTGTCATCACATGGACCTTATACCATTATTTATACATTTTGGGCAGTACACACGCTCTCGTCTGAACATATACACATGAACTTTGCCCCATATATGTACATAATATTATCTGCCTGCCCTCGACAAAGAATTGGTAAAGGTCGAACAAGCTATAAGTAGGCCACTTCAATCTGGTGTCGCCGAACGGGCCCGTCTCCGTGCATGGTCTCGTGATTATAAGGCAGTTCGCGTTACAAGCCGAGAACCAGGGTTCGATTCCTGGTAGAGATTCATCATTGAGCATTGCTCAGTGTCATACAAGTCATCATAAGTCAAGACATAATTCAGAAGATTTTAATTTTTAAGTTTTAGAAATCCAATAACGAATTAAGAATATAAATAGGTTGTGATGGAAACGTAAATAATTAAATTAGTGAGCTATCCAATTAATTGGACATTGAAAGCGATATTGTGCCTAATCATCTATCACCACTGAGGGATTAATTCAATACCTTTTCTCATGGCCGATTCAGTATTAATGTTTCCGACTAAAGCAAGGTCTTTCTGTACTCCAACACGCATGATAATGAACCGCCAAGAATAATCAATTATCGAATATGAGTCGATTTTACAACGAGCCTTATTTTACTCAGCTACGATAATGACGTTTTCAGGAATAGTGCTGTTTTAATATTTAATCAAACGGGGTGTACGCGTTTTAAAATGTAAAAAAAAAAAAAAAAAAAAAAAAAAACACCACTCATTTCATTGATTGGTGCTCCTAATCGGACCTTGATACTCTATATGTTTGCCTATGCACGACACAATCACTTTTTTTGTTGTAAATTAGGACGTTTATTCATTAAATTTTCCAGGTCAGGTGCTGAGAACTTTTAGGAGTCCTTTCTAGATCAAATTCGTCGCCTGATATTTGTGTCCTCAGGCGTTCGACGAATAATTAGAGGAGAGGGGGAGAGGAGGAGAGGGGCTGCACGCATCCCCAGCAAATGGGAAATTATTAATACTACTGTATAGTATTCGGGCCAGAGCCGGATCCAGGGGGAGGGTGGGGGCCCTGCCCCCTCCCCTGGCCCCAAAAATAGGTTACAAAAAAGATGGGAACGTTAATTTTACCTTTAAAAAAAGAAAGAAAAGAAAACGACCTCCCTGGCCAAAAAAAACATTTTTGATGAGCAAAAAAAAATGCCCACTACCCCCCCCCCCCCCTTCCCGCTTATACGGCCTGTTGGCTGAGTCGCCGCTAAATATTTTCTCACGAATTGGGCTCCCTCTTGGGCCCTCTCCCTCGCTGCCGGCTGGATCCGCCCTTGATTCGGGCAACCGTCACCCCATATTAAGGCAGCATGGAGATTATTATATGTATTCCTATTTTCTTTTAGTATATGTTTATACAAATTACGTTTATACCTGTAATAGTGTCAAACGTGAGCTCACATGGTGATAGTGTGCACATACACATATTATACTATGAACACTTTTTTTAATAGTAAATGTCTACTTAATTATTTCAACTTCTCACGAAGAATAATATAATAATGATAATATTTGATATATTTATAGCACACATAATTCACCACACAAGGTGCTCAAGGCGACGCATAAAAATAGCCCGACCCTCCTTTAATAGGCTACCAATTTCGATGCTCACATCATTCAAGGAATTCTTGCCTATTTGTACCCATTTAACCCCACATTTATATTAATGTCTTGCCAAAGGACATTTTAGTGCCGCAGAAGGACTCGAACCGCAAACCATGTGATCTACAGTCCGATTACGTATCCACTAGACCACGACACCCCTCAGAAATGAATCCCAGGGCAATTGTCGCCAGAGTATTAATTATGTATAGGACAACCCATGGCACACCGTATCACGAGTTGCGGTTAAAAGCACGATGAAACCTATTAAACTAATGAACATGTATATTTATAATTTCTCTATTATGGATGACTTTTCGGGTACTGTGATCATTCGCTGGCTCTTTGGGTGACGGGTACTTTCTTTCGTGCAATGTCATTGGTTGAAACCTCGCATCACGTGGTATCAGTTACTAGGAAACATAACATGTAGCATATGCATAATCTTGTTATCAGGATAGCAACACGTTTAACATGATTGTTAATGATTTTGTGGACAGGTTTTTTGCTGCATTGTTTATCGAGCTCCCGATCGAGCTGTTCCTCCTCCTTCTGGTTGAGGTATTTCTACATGGGGATCAATGCAAGGACGGTCGATTTTAAATTCACGTTATTGAAACATGCGTGTGTCAATACTGCATGTGCCAATCCTGTTAACACAAATTCGCTTTGAAAATATTTGTTTCGGTCTAAACTTTCACAGACGCTTTGGATATCGTACTAGAAACAACTCAGCAGTACTAAGTGAATAGAAAACAACAACTAATTTCCCCATATGAAGGTGTATCTTCATGAGGGAAACAATTCTTACAGTGATTTTCTTTGATTAGACGAATTCTTTGAAATTGTTTGGACCATTGCTTAAGTCAGAGGCAATTGAGAGGTACTCCTAGCCATATGCAACCCACTCACATTCAAGATGGGATGGACATTCATTCTCCTTTTGGCGCTGTGTACAGTGGTAAGTAATTTTATTTAAACACTAAAAACAAAACACTCCGGTGTCTTATAAAATGTTTGGGAGACAAGATCGTCGTGTGCCGGGCAGAAGGACGCGAACGCCTGCGCGTTCGAAAAACCCAGTTTCGAGAAAAACGCGATATACAGAGTGAGTCAAAAAAAAGTTCCCACTTTTTAAAAGTTGTATTGATGGAAGTATGAATATTTAATCATGGGTTTCATGATATCTCTTGATAGATTTATCCTCCCAGTACATTTAGGCACCATTTTCATTTGAATCTTTTTGTAAGTCTGGCTGTCTTTGTTCAAAAAACTATTTTATTCCTCACCCAGCAACTTGGCGGAAGTGAGAAGTGAAGATAATGCTCCTTTTTGCAGCAAATTCCTGAAGTAATTACAGTCCAAACACAATTTAAATTTCACCCGGTAATAAGTTTCTTCTTCGGGAACCACCAATTTCTTATTCGTTCACGATCTTCTGCTGGGGCACAGTCGGGGCAAAATTTGAACAATGTACGGGTGTATTGTCTGTGGTTATGCGGTAGTAGTATATTTTGTGTTAAGTATATTTTGTGAGTTGTATGTTAATAACGTATTTATACAAATTTGGCGATTCTTATTGTCGTTTTTATGTGCCTGTTTAATTGCCTACCTCTACATGTGCCCGGGGAGAGGGAAGTGTAATAAGGCATAAAGCTAGACAAGTGTTATATAATATCGAATATCCGAGAGATAAAAGATGAAATAAAGCTTCCTAAGTTACAAATTAGTTTCAAAAATATAAATGCAACTTCTATTCATTGATTTTCTTTGGATTATACGAGTTTTACCTGGTCAAAACGTGTGGGGTCAAAACATCACTGTACGTGTGCCCACCTACCTCTACATGTGCCTAATGTTGTATATTTAATATCATAGATGTGAAGGATGACATAAAGCTTCCTAAGATGCAAATGAGTTTCAAAAATATTAATTCAACTTCTTGTCGTTGATTTTCTTCGGAATATACATGTTTTTACGTGGTCAAAACATCACCTCCCTGTAGGTGTGCCCGCCTACCTTTACATGTGCCCGAGGAGAGGAGATGGTAATATATTATAGCTAGTCTTGTATGTTGAATATCTGAGAGATAAAGGATGAAATATTATTAAAGCATATTGTCTGACGTTTTATTTTCAAAGCTCCAGAAAACTGAAGGTACATCATTAGCGTTTGTTTTCTAATTCACGCTGTTCAAACGAAAATAAATTATTTTCCATCGCGCTTTCACCCACCTGCTGAAGAAAACATATACAATTACTTTCCAAACACTTAGGGGAGCACCGCTCATCTAGGACGGCTGCGTACGTCTCGTTTACTGGCACCAAGTAACACTATACACACGGGTTATCTTGGATAATGAAATTTGATACATACCTTCTCAAATACTTACGTATGCAAAATTATGCATATGAAAAGAACACCTCTTTTCGTCAATGTGCGTTCTTACACCTGTCAAGCCAACATTTTAAGCACAATCTATTGAACTACTCCACCTGTCGAGCCAAACTTGTAAGCAAACTATGACAATTGTCACACATCTCCTGTTAAGGCAAGGTTGCGAAGCCCTGGCACCATCTAGTCATGCAGAACATAAGCAAGAAATTCAACTTTCCTAAAGAATCTGTAAAGAAGAAAAAATTCTTTTAGAATTTTTAAAATCGGGTGGTCCGCCCTGCCTCGTTAGATAGCAGTCAATGACCAACGCCCTACTCTTATTCAACCTTCCCGCCACGCAACTCTTGCATACATTATGCAAAGTGGGGTCAAAGCTCCGATGGAAAATGTCATTATTTTCTAATTCACGCTGTTCAAACGAAAATGAATTATTTTCCATCGCGCTTTCACCCACCTGCTGAAGAAAACATATACAATTACTTTCCAAACACTTAGGGGAGCACCGCTCATCTAGGACGGCTGCGGACACCTCCGCTATGTTTCCCCCCATTTCAAGGTTTAAAGAACGGGACAGACACTATAATTTGCAAACACATCATATTAGTTTATTATCCAAACTGAATCCAAAAGATCACAGGTTACAGTAGTCCATAGTCAAATCAGTCCATCCGAAATCCGTTAATACAATTCATAGCATAATTGTCAAATTACTTAACAATCCATTGAACATTACAATAGTTCAACCATATTTACAAACCTGCACACTGGCGCATCGTCCACTTTAAGATTTTAACATAATAACATTAGGAAATTGTGAATTCCTACTATACCTTCTCAGACTCAGCTAGATACCAATATTAAGAGATACACTGAGCTGGTTCTTAAGCGATTCTTTTACATAACCATCCTTAGCAGAATCAGATTTCCACCTTCCATGTTTCTTGAAAAGACGATCAGATATACCTAAGGCAGCTGCCGCAGAGGCACCACCTGCCCTAAGGCTATGCAAGCCAAAGTATGAAGAATCTAACCCTATTGACGATAATGCAGCCTTAAAAAGATCACGGCATGTTGTATACGACAATTTGCCCCCTCTCAAAACATATTTCTTCAAGGATTTCTTGAGCGTCAATGGGCGGAAAAGGTATTCCTCTGAAGAACCTGGAATGATGTCACCTAATAGCATATATTTATTCAACATGGCAACTGGACAGGTAGGTTTACCTGTTGCAGCAATAATCACCCAGGCACCTTCTCTATATTGGTCAGTTTTACTATGCTGAATGAAACATTTGACATGTGAAGTATGTACAGAAATATCACACTCTCTGAGCTCCACTAGCTCAGCGTGCCTAAAAAAGCCTGCATAAGCTAACAGTGTCATAGAACACAATCTGGCTTCCTTTAAACAATTAGAACAACCATACTTATTAACAAGTTTATTCAGAATATCTGGAGTTATAGGTTCCTTCTTACATTTTGGATGAGCTAGAATTCTTTTCAAGCCTGCAAGAAGTAGATGCAAAAATCTTGAATTACAGGGATTCACCTCGGTTACTGGCGAGCAGTCAAGAAACCATTTAATACCAGTATGTGCTCCTTCAATCCTTGAATAGGGTGCATCATTATTATACATGCACATATAATACCTTGCGATATCCGCCTTTTGTGCCGGTAACTCACACACACAGTTTATAGCACACCATGACTTCCAATCTTCAAACGCTTTCCTGTATTTCGCAACAGTGCTAGTAGCTCTAGATGCCATCAACACTTCCTGCAATGATTTATGGTCACTTGTTATCCTGCAATTCAATATACAGAGAAAAATTGAAAATGTTGTTCTCATACGAAAAAATTGAGTTCATCAAACCAAACGGTTAAATATATTTGAAAACACTCAAAATTAGTCATCCACATGACCAACCTACTATACAAACGTATAACTGGAGAGAATACCATGCGGGTTTATAACTCTCTAAAATGCAATGCTGCACAATCAATCCTGTTATCCCATAACAATATCACATTCATGTATATACTATTATCTCTGTTTCCAATCTCAAACCACTTTTACCTCCTGAGATTCTACTTAGAACTTATGGAACCCTAGAATTTCTTCCATCCAACCTCAGGCATAAGACCCCACTTGTCATCTTGGAAGTCCCAAAAATAGAATTAGGGTTACGACCTTGAACAAAGATATGCTTTGGATCAGAAAATCTCATGACCTCAACCACCAGGTTACTGAAACTACTGTTTGAAGAAAACAAAAGAGGCCAAAATGGGGCAGACGGCCATGATGGCACAATCAATATCGCTAAAGCCCGGCGAACTTTAACATGTTTGATCGCCCTTCCCACCAGGGAGATAGGGGGGATCAGCCAATTCCTCTCCTTACTCCAATCACCAGAAAACGCATCTACTTGACTAGTAGAAGGACACCAGAATTTAGAATTAAAAACCGGCAATTTATGATTAAACTCATCAGCAAATCTATCTACTGAGTGCGGGCCCCATTTAGTATCAATGAACTTAAAAAACAGTAACACCCCAATCATCGAAGTCTTCTTGTCTACTCAGGATATCTGCCTCTACATTCTCATCTCTCGGGACCCATTGCACAGAAACTTCTAAGGGTAGACTGTTACAAAAATCAGCAATACGCAATGCTAAATCATGCAAATCGACCTTCATACTGCCTTTTCTCATAATGACCTCTACACCAGTGTTGTCAGTAAACACCTTGACCTTCTTTCCTTTTAAACTTGGCGAGAATGCTTCTATTGCCAATGAAACTCCTTTGAGTTCTCTCCATGTTGAACTTTTACCAATTTCATCACACTTCCAATTCTGGAAAAATTTCAGTTCTCCACACTGAGCCGTCCAGGCGCCACATCCAATGTTGCTAGCATCTGAAAACAGTAACACTTGAGGTGTCGAATACTCAAACAAAATTCTGTTATTTAATCTATTTAGATTTTCTTTCCAAAAGAAAACTTCTTTGAATACAGAACTGCCAACGGCTAACTTATAAACCTTGTCCCAATGTAGGCGTTTTGTCACCTCCATGTACATAAATCTAGTTCTCAGTTGCGAAACATTCCCTACAACTGGATACAAGGACATAACTTTACCTGCAAGAGAGGCTAATTCTCTGGCTGAAACCAATGGAAATTTCAAAGACAGCCTATCAATACATTCAAAAATATCAGAGATACGGCGTTCAATCACTCTAATAGCTCCTGCCTCTGAATCCCAAATCATACCCAACCAATTCAACTTGGTTGTGGGGGTCCAAACAGACTTCTCAATATTAGGCACAAATCCTGCGGCTAACAAATCATCTTTGACACTACTTGATACTAACTTGCATGAACGCAAAGAATCACATCTACACCAACCGTCATCAAGGAAAACAATAATAAAATACCCTTTCTTCCTCCAATGTCTGACAAGAGGTCGGATACATTTAGTGAATATATACGGAGCTGTCGATAGACCAAACGGCAAAACCTGGAAAGAAAAGTATTTAACTACCTTTCTGATCTCCCAACTAAAGCTTAGATATTTACAATGTTCCTCAAAAATATCAAAATGATGGTATCCAGACTTAAGGTCAAAACTGAACATAAAGTCACCTTGTTGGAAAAATTCAAGAGCAATATTCCAATCCTCAAACTTGACCTTTTGTTTCCACAAGAATTGGTTTACATACCTAAGATCCAAAATAAGTCTTAGCTTACCAGAGCTCTGAACTGAAACTGATAAGGGATTCACTACGCAAGGTTTAGTTTTACATTCTACAATAAGGTTCTTAGCCAAAAGTTCATTCACAGCTTCCAAAACAAAATCATTATACTTAATTGCAGATTTATTGTTCTTGAAACAAGCTAAAGGTGGTGTATTCACAAAAGGTAATTTGTACCCTTCACAAACAATACTCACAATCTCTGGTTCCGCACCAATAGCACACCAAAATTCAACAGATGCTTTGAGCCTTCCTTTTACCAATGGCTCTGAAATTCCTTGTTCATATTCATGAAAATTATTAATAAAAAACTCAGGATCGTACCTATCTGGTTGGTTTGTGTCCAATTTTTAAGGCAACACCTCCACTTTGCTTAAATCCGGGGCTACTACTGGTTCCACCATCATCGCGTCTGCATCCGTACTAATTAGATTTGTGGTAGGAAAATTGGGAATATCCGAGGCTGATACACTAGGGCCAGCATGTCTCATCTTACGAAAATCTCGGGGTTCTGTGCATAAAATTAGTGAAACCACAATTTTAAATCACCACAACATCTAAATCTCTTTATTATGTAGGCGACAATGGAATCTCAGTATATAGTCAATCACCATTTTCATTCGAGAACATGAAATTTGCAAAATTCACCATCCTATCTTTCCTCTCATGCCTCACTCTTTCATAGACTGTCTACCGATATCGTGATATTACATTATATCATCCCTTTACTCATTTACTAAACATAAGCAATTGAATAAAATTTTAACCAATTCATATAACAAGTGAACGTTATACAACCTATCACTTCATTCTGTTCCAAATTTATAAAACCAATAACAATTCTGTAAACCTTTTATTTGTATAAAAGGGGTATCATAATACTGCAAATAAAGCCAATACTCGAAACCGATAATATTTACCTTTATTCTGCTCTCCAACGTTAATTCCCTTACTGGCCGTCTTTCGACAATTTGGGGCTATAACCAGGGCAATTCCGTCTCCAATGACCCGTCTTCCCACATGCGAAGCAGAAATCAGATGACTTGGGGCCTGACTGATAGGTGGGATTGAATGGTCTCGTGTAAGGGGTATTATGGCGGATTGGCCCACGAAAATTATTAGCATAACTGGGCATATAAGCCGGATTGGCAGGAGAAGCCATCGGTCTCCTCGCCTGATAAGGCTTGGTTTTAGGAACAGATTTGAGACCGGTCTTCTTCTTCCTGGCTGCTGCCCTGGATTGGGCAGAACGGATCTTTTTATCATCTTCACTATCCTCTGCTAAATCATCCGCCAAATACTCATCAACCGCCAACCACCCCGCTTCAGACTTATCTGCAAGCTTGACCAACTTGTTCCTTTGCCTTAGATCTTCTTCAGCTTTCTTAAGGATTGGAGCAGCACTGCTGCCCAAAGGAAGTGATTTCTTGGCTTCCTGTAATTGATCTAAAATGGAGCAATTAAAGTTTACCTGTTCCTCGTTCCCCTTGAACCCGAACTGTACTTTCTTTGCTTTGAGCTTTTGTATGTCAAAAGAAGCCTTTTCGTTTGCTTTCTTTTGCGATTCAAGTTGATTATCAACATAACTATGGATCCCCCAATCGCTTGCGTTAAAGCCCCTGCTACGGCCACATTTATTGCATTAGTCAGAGCACTAATGATACAGACTCACCTTCTTGTCCTCTGATTACTGGCTGCTCAATATTGCCTGAAACACCTTCCATTACAAACCGACTCTAACACCACACAAGGAAAAACTATTTATCACGGATCCTTGCTGGAGCAAAATCGGGTGGTCCGCACTGCCTCGTTAGATAGCAGTCAATGACCAACGCCCTACTCTTATTCAACCTTCCCGCCACGCAACTCTTGCATACATTATGCAAAGTGGGGTCAAAGCTCCGATGGAAAATGTCATATCTCTAGATTGTGTTTTGGATTAATTAGCTTGGTGGTTTTACAAGCACATTCAAGCAGCAGTATAAAATTACTTGGTATCAGTGATTATTAAAGATATAGTATATAATGTTGATTACTGGAATGATAAAATTCCAAAAAGTTTCCCACTCCATGACATGTAATATACAACAATTTAGTGTAAGAAGATTTTGTTTTAAACCTGTATTGCATACCTTTTTTTTTTTTTTTTTTTTTTTTTTTAAATTTCTCTCATGAACTCGACAAGTCTCGTTTATTATCCCATTGCGACTTTACGTGCGTACAGTGTACAGTGTGTCCCAGAAAAAACGAAACCGAGAATTATCGATGTTTTATCATAACTTAGTCACAGTTATTATTAATAAATGACACATATTTGTAAAGCTCAGAGCCCCCTCTTTCATTTGGTGCACCTCATATGATGCATATTTCACGCATGAGTGATTAAAATCAATTTGAAGAGAGGAAACAAAAAAGTCGTTTGGCGCACGGTATCTGAATTTCAAAGAGAAAATCACATTTCTAAAAAGTTTAGTTTCTGCCCTTTCATTTGACACCTCAATCAGGTAGAATGAGCAAGGAATAACAAAGTTCTGTTTGTTTAAAGTGATGCTTGCATTTCCATAATTTGATTTAAGAACGAATTCGTTTTCACGGGCTGCCTGCCGTAGCAACGAACGGAATTGACAAAAGACGGAGTTGACAATCAGCCGTAGACGAAAGACTTCATGCATGGCTGATTGTCAACAAAGTCTTTTGTCAATTCTCCTTGGTGCTACTGCAAGGCAGCCAGTGAAAACGAATTAATTTGATAAAATAATGGAAAGTCAAGTACTATTTCAAACAACCAGAACTTTGTCATTCCTTGCTCATTTTTCCTGATTGAGGTGTCATATGAAAGGACAGAAACTAAACTTTCTAGAAATGTAGTTTTCTCATTGAAATTCAGATACCGTCCGCCAAATGGCTTTTTGGTTTCCTCTCTTCAAATTCATTTTAATCACTCATGCGTGAAATATGCATCATATGAGTTGCATCTAATGAAGGAGGAGGCTCTAAGCTTTACAAATATGTATCATTTATTAGTTATAATTGTGATTAAGTTATGATAAAACATCGATAATTCTCGGTTTCATTTTTTCTGGGACGTATATTCAATAATGCAGTCGCAAACATGAATTATTTATATAATACTCTAATTGGTTAAACTGCAAACTATACTCTTACAGGAGGTGAAATTTAAAATGTCAGGCCTATACCATGGTATTTCTATGTAGGCCTACTGTCTCTATTCAGGATTCACCTGTCAACATCCCTCACGGTATCCATATCTTATCTATCTGGTTCTCTCCCCTATCTTTCTCTCTCTGTCTCATTGTCTCTGTCTATCTGTCCGTCTTTTCATCTGCCTTCTCTCTTCTTTTCTGTCTCTCCCTCTCTCTTCGTACGCCTGTCTCCGTGTCTCTCTTGCTCTTCCACCAACGAATCCATTACATCCTCTTTCCTTCTCGTCATCTTCTTCGCATTCTCATGCTCTCCACCTCAACACTTGGTCTTTTATTCTTCATCTATAAATCATTTCTTATCTTGTATTATTTTATTTAAACTTTTCTCCTTTCTTTTTCTTTGTCTTCTTCTTTTCGTGGGTCTTCCTCTAATTAGAGGCAATATACTTCTTCCTTTCTTTTTTCTCAGTTCGATTGCATGTCTATACATGAATTAAAAATTTGATATCTATCATTAGTATTAGCTCTCAGATGAATCAAGCTTCATCACTGTCATATTTAAATTATTTTTCATTGATATAGTGACGTCGTAAACTATGGAGGCCATTTTCTTTCTATTTGTTTTCCTCTTTTTGTTCTTCTTTTTTGTTGTTGGGGGGAGGGGTGCATTTTAGAATTACATATTGGCATATCACGACGTAAATTGTCATTAAATAATTGATACACATCGCTTTTCCTACATTATTATATACTTGCTCTTTCTCGACACTATATTCATCAGTTTATGATCACCTACTTATCCTAATCAGACCACTTGCCAGTTTTTGTAATACTGAATAATGCTCAAACATGTTATGAGTACGATAAGGGAAAGAAAATGAGAACAATCAATGATAACACAAAGAAGTAATTTTCCTGCAAGTTATCTTCTGAAGAATGGACAGATGTTTAAGAAGTAAAGATCCCAATGTTGCCTATGAAGTTTTTTTTCTCGAACTTTCAACGGCATTATAATGAATCTTTCATTTTTGTTAGGAGTAATAAGAAAAATAAAAACAAAAGGTTTTGGGTATCATTAAACTTGTTGACAAAAATAAGATTGAAGAACAAACTTTATAAAAGGTTTTGTTGTAATCCTACATATGAAAATGAAAACAAATATAAGAAGATTAGGAACAAAGTGTCATCTGAATGGAGAAAGACAAATAAAATGTATTTTTATCAAAAGTCTAATTATTGTAGAACTGATCTCAAGAAAACATGGCGATTGATTAATAATATATTAAAAAAATGAAAAGCCATCTTACCACAACATTTTATGCACAAAGGATGAACACGGATCCGCAATTGATATCCAGTGTTTTCAACGAATATTTAAAAAATCCTCTTTTATGATGTCTCCGAAAGAGGAAACTTTATTTCTGAAACCTATTAATAAAGATGACATTTTGAAAATAATGTACTCTTTTAAAAATGAAAAGTCGTGTGGATGGGACGATATTAGTCCAGATATTGTGAAGTATGTCAGGTATGTTATCACAAAACCTTTAGGTTATGTTTTAATCTCTCTCTTCAAATGGAAATAGTACCCTCACAATTAAAAGTATCAACAATTATCCCAATCTTTAAAAGGGGGGATAAGCACACTATTGGTAATGTTCGTCCTATATCACTTTTGTCATGCTTCTCAAAAATCATGGAGAGATTATGATAGAATATGCAACTTTGTATCTAAACACCATATATTACATGAAAATCAATTTGGATTTCGAACCCATTATTCTACTGACCATGCTTTAATATATGTTCATGATATCCTTGTTTAATGCATTGTATTCAAAACAGTGTCTATATTTGGTGTCTGTATGGACCTGAGTAAGGCGTTTGATACCATTGATTTTTCTATTCTCTTTAAGAAATTAGTTAATTATGGTATTAGAGGTATTGCGTTGAATCGGATTAAGAGTTATTTTTCACAAAGGTACTAATTTACTAAATATAATGGATACAGTTCTACCAAATTACTGATTTAATCTGGAATTCCACAAGGGTCAAATTTGGGGCCCCTTTTTTCCTTTTATATATAAATGACATATGCAACTCTTCTCATTCCTTAAAATTTCTACAGTTTGCTGATGACACTTCTTTGTTCTTAAGCCATAATATCTTATACTCACTGATAGACCAGTTTAATGAACACATGAAGAATGTATCTCTGTGGTAAAAGGTAAACAAACTATCGCTTAATTTAGAAAAAACCAAATGTATTGTTTTTAGAACAGCTCAGTGTAACAAAAGAGAATTAACAAATCAAGTTCCACTATTATATATTGATCAAACAATTACTGAAAAAGTCTCAAATATTTAAGTTTTAGGTATTCTCATAGATGAAAGACTGTCATGGAAATCCCATATTACCATGATCTCTACAAAGATTAGTGAAACTACGGGATTATTGTCAAAGCTGAAGTATTATTTACCAGGAAATGTACTGTTTAGGATTATAATTCACTCATTCTCTCTTATTTGTCATATGGTAGCATCGTGTGGGCAAATACAAGTCCTTCTAAGTTGAAACCCTTATTTTGTTTTTACTTCAGAAGCGTTGTCTATGATATTATGTAAACTCTAATTATTTGGTCCATTCTAAACCTTTATTTCGACAATTAAATCCATGCGCAATAATCATTATTATGCTATTATATCTGTGTAATTATTTTACTCGTTTGGACGCCTGAATTAACAAGCTAACATAAGCTTCCTACAGGTGCTCCCTTTTCCTGCTACTCATTTTCACAGTTTGTTTATATTAACTTAACATAATGCTCATGATTTGTATATTTTGAACTGTCTGTACTACATCACAAGTATATATTTGTTGGTTTTTTAATGGAAATAAAGAATTTTGAATTGAATTGAATCATAGTAGGATTAAATTCGGTTTTCAACGATTATACTAATAGCGGTGTTCATGCCATGGCTCATTGAATGGATAATGATGATATGTGTATGTCGTGCACGACTCATTGCACTTCTGGTCGCCATGGCGTTCATTCTTTCTCATCTCGTTTCTATTTGTTACCAAAGCTGAGGAATAATGATTTCATTTTGGCAGCTTTGCAGTTCAGTGAAAAATTACCCTTTCAAAGGTACTATGTCCCATTTGCAGCCAACATCAAATTCTGAAGAACTTTGCAGGAATTATGAACTTGTCTATGTCTCACCTCCCTGATATATCCTATCTGTGAAATGTAAAAGTTAGCAGCGTCCTAATATTCAAATTATGCGAGGAAACCCGTTTACTTTCTAGACTTCACTGTCAGACACAATTGAGTGACTGACCGACTTTTTTTCTTTCTTTGTAATAGCATACATACACTGAGCTGTAAAGGGTACATGGGCTTTGTCTACATTAAAAAAAAAAATTCTTGTAATGGCCAAAATTAAACTGATTGAATCTTTGCGCACCACAAAACGTACGACCATTCGGTACAAGGATCTGAAAATCAGACTATTGCTTTTAGTGATTGTAATCTATGATAATTATTCAATTACAAAACTAGCTGTATGGCTTATCATCATCCCCTCTTGGGCACATGTAGAGGTAGCCGGGCACACCTACATGGAGGTGAAAACACGCATACTCCAAAGCAAATCAATGAAAGAAGTTGAATTAATATTTGTGAAACCCATTTGCATATTAGGAAGCTTTATTCCATCCTTTACATCTATGATATGCAATATAGCTGTCGGCCTATGTCTTATTAGTTCCTCAACTATCATCGAGCGCATGTAGAGGTAGGCGGGCACAGTGGTGTTTTGACCACGTAAAACACGTATACTCCAAAGGAAATTAATGAAAATAAGTTGAATTGATCTGTGTGAAACTTATTTGAATATAAGGAAGTTTTATTTTATCCTGTACATCTATTCTTACAAACAATAGGCCTACGGTCAACGTTCTTTCGTTTATGCAGCTACATTTCTTTGGAAAAATCTCCCCTTTCAAATTCGCAATGCTAGTTCTTTAAATACATTTAAAACAATACTAAAAACACATCTCTTTATAAAGTCTTGTTCCAGAATAGCCTTCTGACGTTTTTAAAAATATATTTTATATGATACTATTAATTTATGAACTATTTGTATTTTGGTTGTAAGTGATTTGTAGTTATGTCCATGTATTATTTTTATTTGCAAAGTTTTAATGGTAATTGATTTGATGTTATTTGTAATGCTTATTTTGTTTCCTTTATATTTTTTTATCAACTATTTTCCATCTAAACTGCTTAAAGGCATTATGCAATTTGCGGTATAGAAACATCTTATTATTATTATCATTATCGTGAATGATATTCGATATACAACACCAGCTATATACCTGATGATCCTCCACTCTCCACGGGCACATGTAGAGGTAGGCAGGCAGATCTACAGGAGATGATGTTTTAACAATGTAAAACACGTATAATACAAAGAAACTCAATGAAGAAAAGTTGAATTGATATTTGTGAAACTAATTTGTATTTTGGTCATCTTTTGTTATCTTCTTCTTCTCGTGGGTCTTTCTCTTATTGGAGGCCACTTTCTTCTTTCTGTTTTCTTCCTCCCAGTTTAATAATTGCATGTCTATTTGTGAATGAACATTTTTATATTTGATATTATTATTAGCTTTCAGATGAATCGAGCTTCATCACTGTCATGTTTCATTTTTTTTATAAATGATATAGGCCTAGTGACGTTGTAAACTATCGAGGCCATTTCTTTCTTTTTAATCCCCCCTTTTTTCGGGGGGGGGGGGGTGCATTTTAGAATTACAAATTGGCATCGAATGGCAGAAATTGGTTTTGAATAATTGATACACATCACTTTTCCTCCATTATTACATACTTGCTCTTTCTCGACACTGCATTTATCAGTTGATGATTACCTACTTATCCTAATCATATCGGTTTTCAACGATTATACTTATAGCGGTGTTCATGCCATGGCTCATTAAATGGATAATGATGATATGTGTATGTCGTGCACGAGTCATTGTACTTCTGGTCGCCATGGCGTTCATTTTTCTCATCTCGTTTCTCATCTCGTTTCTATTTGTTACCAATGCTGAGAAATAATGATTTCATTTTGGCAGGTTTGCAGTTCAGTGAAAAATCCCCCTTTTAAAGGTATTTTATGTCTTCTTTTTTTTCTAACGGGGTGGGGGAGAGGGGTCGCAGGGAAGTTTTTGACCGGCGACCGAGTTGACCACTTGATCTTTGTTTGGAGTAGCCTACAAAAACGATAATAAGAATTGCCAAGTTTGGATAAACACGTTTTAAAAATAAAAACTCAACTCAACTATACTCAACACTCAAATACTACTGCCGCAAAAACACAGACAATACAATGACTGTATATTAAAATGGTCAAATTTTGCCCCTGATTTGACGGCGCCATTGTGCTACAGGTGCCACTTTCATACATGACCTCAATCTGCACGTACGTACGTATGCGCGCGGTCAAGAACATTAATATTCATGTTGAACTGACACGACGTCATTAACATGCTTATTCATGTCCTCCTTGTTGATTTGCCCAATTAGTGCCCAATAACACGATTGTTTTGTGGGATTGCGCGATGAGTGGAGACACCGGGCTCTGTGTGGGATTCGCTCGGATATAGATGATTGCAGAATTAAAAATATATACAAACGAAAAGAATCTGGACTTGTGATCGTGTAATGGAAGAAATGAACACTGCCTCAAAAGAGTTATGATTGAAATGCGACTAAAATCTGAGATCATGATAAACTAGCTTGAAATAAAGTCTTTTTAGTTACTGCTTGTTACTTGTTGTTTGTTGTTGTTTTGTTTTAAGGCTGTCCAATCTAAAAAGATTCTGTTTTTCGAGTTACTCATCAATGATGATTAGATGGCGCTGTTTCTTTTTCTCTGGCTCAAATATTGATTCAGTCATTTGAGGGTTTCACCTTTTTTCAATATTGCTCCACGAATGGTCGCCAATGAGTTTCACAGTTTCCATTCAATCAATGGTGTGAACATGAAATAATATAAATACAAAATAAACATTGGCGCATAAACCGATATATAATATATTTCAACAAAAAAATACAATTTGCTCTTTACATCACCTTGGCAGAGTTAGTAATCACTCACCAGCTACAATGAGTGATATCTATATGTGGCTTTTATAAGATGATCTTCTTTCTCCAATAAATTATGTAAACTCATTTTTTTTTAATTTTCAACCTTGAAAACAACTTTTTCCTGTCTCGTATGTATTTCTTATAGACCATTATATAATGTTCAATTGTTTCAGTTTCATGACAAAAATCACAAAGGCCTTTTTCATTTTCATTTATACTGAATTAGAAAAAGTTTAATATGCATTTTCCCATTCTCATTTGATGTAATAATCTTTCATCATTTCTACAAAATCCAGATAAGCTAATAAGTCTCGATATATTATATGGATGGATCTGAAATAGGAATGTTCCTTTATCTGTTGTTTCCCACTGATTTGCCATAATTGCTGATAAAAGTGACGCATGTGATTAGTTAATTCAGGTCCTATAGTAGTTCTATAGTATAACCTCTACCACAGTAGTATCTTAAATTTTGGAATATAAAAAGCTGTACCTGTTAGACCATCATCAAGTTTGGATCCATCTGTATATAGTTGCAAACAGTTGTTTCATTTTATTGAAATGTTTTCTAATACGCAATTTAACTGCTGTATTGGAAGCAACTCTTTCCTTTTCATTTAATCATGTATACTAAAATAAACATTTGGTTTAAAAAAATGCCAAGGAGGAGTCGGATACTTATTGTAAATCACACTGATTATCATAATCGCATCTTTCATTTCCTGAAATCGTGTTCCCCTCAATGGTTTTGAAAACTCGAAAAGAATAAGACTAAAAATCTAATACCTTAAAAGAAACATTTAAGTTCATAGTATATCTAAAACTAATCTCTGCCCGATAACGTGACTATTGCCCAAAATCTCGAATATTAATACGTTTAAATTGTCGGAAGGGGAAGGAAAGTGCTGCAGCCTCTCCACGCATCCCTCACAATCGCCTCGTATACACACCTATAAAATAACTCCAAAAGGAACCAATTTTGTCTTTACGCATGCAGAAAATGAGCAACAAGCGTTTGCATGATGGACCTCAATGAGAGTTGAACCTGTAATGTAATTACAGTGAGGATTTGTTTACTTATTCTTTGTTGGATTTACAACCAAAATTTGTTTCACGTGTAAAATTGTGTATTTATCTTTTCTCTCACATTACAGATCCATGGCAGGGTGAAAGTGTCATACAGATTGGTAGAATTCGGAAACACCGGTCAGATAGAACGTGTTGGGTTTAATCTCTGCTTCGATGTCGTTAACGGGTAAGAACATTCATGATTGCATTTAGTTCTGTCTTATCGCTATAATAGTCACCACATTTTCCAGATTTCATCCAAACACCTTTTTCAATCGAAAGACAATTTTATTTACGTACAGGGTATCACAAAGAAGATATTTCAAAGTGCATCATCCTAATCGAGAACAGTACCGACCTTTATTCGAAGCAGCGAAGAAAGATCGTTTTTAACCGATAACTTTTGTTGATGGTTATATGATAATGATGATGATGAGCGATGAGCAAAAAGAATTTCCATTTTCGGTTTAACTTAATAAAATTTGGAGTGGAATTTAAAATATTATTATTATGATTATAATTTTTTATTATGAAATTAGTATCAGTAATACTCATTGGGCAGAAGTTTGAATAGAGGACCCTATAATGAAGACAAATATATAAAGAATCAAGAAAAGAATTTACTTCTAAGGCACAAAGTCACTCTCTTTTTATCGTTGAATAAAATGTATCACAGCATATAATTGAACTCCTATACATCTGAATGTGTACGCTCATTCAACCACTTCATCATGTTCATCGACGACCCAGTATTGCAGTCTAAAAATGAAGTTTCTATATTCACATGTTTAGCCTTCATCTCGTTTAATATCTGTCTTTACTCAGGCCTGGAAATATGACCGATTGTCCTTATGGCAAATTTCAAATACGCCCGGCTCTGAGTGCAAACAACAATGATCACTCCTACACGTCATCTCTAGCCAGCAATCTAGACAACCCTATTGTATTGACTATCGACCCATGGTCGGTGAGTACATTTAGAGAAAAAATAATAATGATAATAAGAATAATTGGTGATAGTGAAAATAATGATAATAATGATAATTGTTATTATAATTATAATAATAATGATGAAAAAATGATAATGATAATAATAATCATAATAATAATAGTAGTAATCTGACATTTATATAAAGCGCTTCATACGAAAAACCGTCTTTAAGCGCTTTACAGATATTATTACCCCGGTGATCGGGTTAATTCACGCTCAATGTGCACCATCTCCACTCAGGGGCGTCGCTAGACCTTTTTCAGTGGAGGGGGGGGGGGGTGTAGAGGCCAACGATTACCGACAAAACTAGCCACCAATTACCGACAAAATTAAATGTCCAATATTTACAAATTCAACCCTATAAACCTGGGGCCGAAGGCTAAATTGTTTTTCCTATGGACTATCTATAGTACTTGCAAATGCGAAAAATTGTCATTTTCCTCGACGACATAAATATACGAATTATTTATTCAATTTAGTCAGCATCATATTTATGCAGGCGCGGAGCTAGGATCTTATTTTAGGGAGGGGCGGTAAAGAGCAAGAGAATCACTTAAAAGCGGGCTCATTAGGGGGGTGTGGGTGATGGGCCTCCCGCGCGAAGCGCAGAAGCGCGGAAGCTTAGACGTTTCCTTAAATTATAAGGAAAAGAAGACGATTAATTGTACCGTTTTCGACTGTTAATCCTTAGCTGAATGAAGTTTTCCCCCTCCCGCGCGAAGCGCGAAAGCTTTGACGCTCCATTAAATTATTATAAAAAAGAAGACGATTTGCTGTACGTTCTCGACTGTTTGTCCTTTTCTGAATTCAGTTTCTCCCCCTCCCGCGCGAAGCGCGAATGCTTTGACGTTTCATAAAATTATGAGATAAAGCAGACGATTCGGTGTACTGTTCTCCACTCTTAATCCTTGTCTGAATTCAGTTTCTCCCCCTCCCGCGCGAAGCGCGAATGCTTTGACGTTTCATAAAATTATGAGAAAAAGCAGACGATTCGGTGTACTGTTCTCCACTCTTAATCCTTGCCTGAATTCAGTTTCTCCCCCTCCCGTTTCCTTAAATTATTAGAGAAAGAAGACGATTCGTCGTACCGTTCTCGACTCGTCTTAATAAAGTTTTCCCGCTTCCGCGCAAAGCGCGGAATTTTAGGCGTTTCATCACAATATAGATAAAGGAAGACGATTCCGCGTACCGTTTTCGAATCTTATTAAGCCCTATTCATCTAATTTCAGTTTCTCCCTCTCGCGCGAAGCGCGGAAGCTTTGAAGTTTCCTCAAATTATTAGAGAAAGAACACGAATCGTTGTACTTTTTTCGACTCTGAATAAGCCCTATTAATTTTGTCTGAATTCAGTTTTCCCCTCTCGCGCGAAGCGCGGAAGCTTTGACGTTTCCTTAAATTATTAGAGAAAGAAGACGATTCCTCGTACCGTTTTCGAATCTTATTAAGCCCTATTCATCTGAATTCAGTTTCCTCCTGTCGCGCGAAGCGCGAAAGCTTTGACGTTTCCTCAAATTATTAGAGAAAGAACACGATTCGTTGAACCGGTTTCGACTTTTAATATGCCCCATTTGTCCGAAGTCAGTTTCCCACTCTCGCGCGAAGCGCGGAAGCTTTGACGTTTCCAGAGAAAGAAAACGATTCGTCGTACCGTTCTCGACTCGTCTAAATGAAGTTGCCCCTTTCGCGCGAAGCTCGGAATTTTAGGCGTTTCATCACAATATAAAGAAAGGAAGACGATTCGTCGTACCGTTGTTGACTCTTAAACCTTGTTTGAATTTAGTTTCCCCGAAAATTTTAAACCCCTGATTTCTTTAGCTGATATTATAGGAAAGTGAAACTTCGAAAAAATACAAGTATTGTAGTTGTAGTCACTCTCGAAGTCATCACAGCGGATAAGAAATCACAGTTCGTAGGGAAAAAAACTTGTCGGCCGACCGACAATATATATACATCTCACCGACTTCAAACTTCTGCATTGATATAGTACACGAGGATCGATCAAGAATACCGACACAGCTGACCCGACACAGCAACATATTTACCCGTGTCTTTCTTGCTCCCTCGACGAGACGACTCCACCCAACAACCCCTTTCTCTCTTTTACTCCCACTCCTCCTCTCTCATACTCTTACCTCCCCTCTCTCTCCTCTCTTTCACCCTCGTTTCTTTTGTTTCCCTTTCACTTTTTTTTTCTTTTCCTTTCTTTTCTCTCCTCCCTCGTTTTTTTTTCTCTTTCTTTCTTCTCTTTTCTTTCCTTTCTTTTCCTTCCTTTCCTTTCTTTTTCTTTTTTTCTTTTCTTTTCCTTTTCTTTTTTTCTTTTCTTCCCTTTCCCTCTCTTTTTTCCCTCTCTTTTTTTCCCTCTCTTTTTTCCCTCTCTTTTTTTCCCTCTCTTTTTTTTCCCTCTCTTTTTTTCCCTTTCTTTTTTTCCCTCCCCCTTTTCTCTTTTTCCCGACGGCAGCGCAATTTTACCGACAATATCCTGACAGGTGGGGGGGGGGGGGTGTCGCACCCCCACACCCCCCCCCCCCTTTGGCGACGCCCCTGTCTCCACTCCCTTAGGGGGGGAATTAATACCATTATGGTCACCGATACAAATGCCTGCCCATGCCTAAATCATAATCCATACAGCTTGCACGGGATATTTTCGCCACAGGGGCTAGCCCGAATATCTACTTTCCAGTTTCTAGATTTCGCAAGCAGGCGAAGGGAGTGAGCAAAGAAAAGCAATGAAGTTTATTATGGTAAGAAAGACTTCGCCATCACATATAATATATAAATATTCAGCCAAACTCGTTGCCGTAATACGCAAGGTGACGGTTGCCCGGGTATTGCTATTTTAACATTTTCGGGGGGGGGGGGGGACAGCCGTGTCTGCTTATACAGGGTTGTTGTAGTCATCTTCAATCTGTTCATTTCGTATCTTCTATAGACTGGATTCAGGTCCAAGATTGAAGTTTGGGGTTATGCTCAAGCGCCTTATCCAGACGACGAAATTGCTGATTACCTCTACAATCACAAGTATAGTCCCGATGGAACATCATCTTTGGCAACAGAACACGTCGTAAACCTGACTACAGAAGGAACAACTCTGTAAGTGAACTCAACTTGTAGTGCCCATCTTCAAATACACCAACTGTATTCGTCTTTGAGATTATTAATTTTGTGGTACTAGGCATTTTTATTGCGCCATCTTTCTAGAACTTCTATTCTGAGGTACACAAGGGAAAAATAGATTGGATTCGGAACTCTCTAATGATATCATAGTTTTCAACTGCAAAGGTAACTTGGAATCTGAATAAGATGCTGATGTGCCGATCTGTTACTATATACGAACAGGCGTCTATTAATAGATCGTGAATATAGCTTGCCAAGCTTGGTGTGAATTAGAATCCTAATGGTATATTTTGAAGATCATATTAACATAACATGTATATACAATCAAAGGTGAAGTTTGCAGACGAAATGCCATTCATCTGTCCATGATCAAACTTCATGTACTAGAAAACATCCAAACAAGACTAACGAGTAGTAAAAAATCAGCTTTGCATCTATGTAAAACTTTCATGCAATTTACGTTTTAGAAAAGATATGTTGGTTGTAAGGATGATTCAATATCCAACTCCAAATAATACATGATTTGATTTATGATTGTGTTTATGATATCTGTAATTAGTTTAATCATGCACTATAAAACATAAAACATGCATAAAACAAAGCATGCTTCTTCAGAACTGATATTTAGAAAAGAACAGCATTTTCAAATAGGAAAGCTAAAGATTTTGTTCTTTTTATTCTTTTTGTTAGGTTGATCGTTGCAGTTAAGGTTTACTGCGATGTGCATTACTACAAAACACCTTCAGGCTGCAGCACCTATTGTTTAGCGAGAGACAACTATGAAGGCCACTATGATTGTAATGATACTACTGGAGCTAGGGTTTGTCACTCAGGATGGGAAGGATCTTACTGCAATATAGTAAGCCATGTTTTGAAAATAATATTAATTTGGATTAGGGTTTGAAATGGTTGATGATGTATTTATGTAGAGCTAATGCTTCTTCTATGTAGTGTTTACTCACCCATAAGGATAAACTCCCCCACCGGGCGGCGAAATTTTTATTCCCAAACAGGTTTGCAATTTCTAATATTTCCGTTCTTCTCAATGGCTGATATGTTCTACGTCATTAGCAGCTTGTAAAGAGGTCACAAACAATTAGACTTTGATTTTTTATTGCTTTGCCTTACTATTTATAAAGGCAAAAAAATTGAATAAACTGAGACTTGAGCCCACAACTCTGAGATTGTATTACGCTGACCTTACCGATTGAGCCAACGATGGGTTGATGAACAATAATTCTGCATGATTTCTATAACCCTGTCACTCACCCTAACGGTTACGTCATTGCTAAAGACGTAACATATCAGCCAATCAGATGACCGGATATATTAGCATTGGCAAACCTGTTTGGGAAAAAAAATTAGCCACCGGGCGCCGCATTGGCGACCTAACGTGTTTTTGTATCCTTTTACCAGGGATAACTAACATGTCGCTCAAGCCGATGAATTTAGTATACAAAGAACTATTTGGAAGGGTGGTTGGTTCGTTTATCGATGTGTGTATGTGTTCGTGTGTGTGGGGTGAGGCGGGGGGGGGGGGGTGGAGGAGCGGTTGGTATTTGACTACATTTCAGGACCTAGTTTGCCCCCCTCCTCATGATAGGTATTAAATGTAATCATATCTGTCTAAAACTGCAATTTAGTAGTTTGAGAAGTGTAGTGCTCATACTATAAAAAAAAAAGAATAATGCCCTTTCCAATTCCAGATCTTATAGACAGGTGGTATGCTTCATACCTTTGGAATACTATTATGATTTTTTTTAATCATTCATATTGAAGAGAGGAAAACCTGGCAGCATTTGTATGGATTCTCTCCCTATTGTAAATACACCCATCTCTTTGTAATTTGTTAATCGTTAGCAAATTTATGTTCAGCTTTATTTTTTAAAAACTATTTTTCATCTGTTGCTTTACATAATATCGTTATACTTTTATATCATTTTGTATTGATCATAATATGCTTGATTTGAACTAACTTGTTATTATAACATACTAAAATAGTTCTTAATATTTTATTGTTATCATCTGTGGTAAATTAATATCTATTGTGTCTGGAATAACTGCTGCTAAAGACTTACAATTGCATTTTTTTCATATACGAACCATGATAATCTACAGACTGGATCCAGTTCTAGAGAGACCAACACCAATCAAAGTGGTAAGAATAAACAATGCTTATTACAAATTTATAATTACTAGTGCACTTCCTAAGACATGATGAGACAAGAAGAAATAACAAAAGTTGGGTTTTTTTTAATACGATGCGTCATTTTGTTGACAATGACTGCGTCAGAAAAGGGATGATCTGATGTGACAGTGAAAACAGTAAACAAGTGGAAGCAAACGGAACACTTCAAACCTTGCTTTGAATAACTACTGTATGTGCTCTTTGCATTTACGAGCTCAATTAGCGCAGGTAATAATTATGCATACTTATAATGTTCACATATATGATTACGACTGTTTTTGTCATGATATCTTGTCTTGTAATGGTATAAATCTTGTAATGTTAGCAATAAAAAGAATCTTAAAAAACAAATAGCGTAATCAAAATGATGCTTCGTGCGCAACAAGTACGAAGTTATACGTGCATCCTAAACATATTTATTGCGAATTTGTTTCTATACAACTCCTGTATGGATATATTCCGTCATCAATAACGAAAAAGTTGAAGTTTAACCTTGTTTGTACAGAGTAAATTGTAAAGGAAATCGCAACATACGTCACAGACAGTGTTACCAATTTGTGTTTAATTGATCGCAACTTCGGAAATTCATACTCTCTTTAAAAAAAAGAGTGAATTTTCACTCTATTTTCACTTTCTTGGGAGTGACGTCCGTGATCACTTGTTTAGGAGTGAAAATCGATTGATTTTAGAGTGCTCTCTAAGAAGAAAAGAGTGAATGTTCACTCTATTTTCACTACATTTTCACTCTCCAGAGGAGTGACGTCCGTGATCACTCGATATTTTTTAGAGAGTAACTTTTGTATTTTTTGTCGGAATTTGCTCAAACTTCCACTGACCCCCTTTCATCTAGTTTTTCTAATTCTATTATAACCAAATTAATATCATAGTGGACTTCCTTTTTAAAACAAAGATTTACATGTGATTTAAAGGCATCACATAATAAGGATGGATTAGGAATATAAAGTTTTATGTGACAGCTTCGTATTTTTATTTACTTTAATAGCAACATGTGATTGCGAAAGTGATCCAACGGGAATCAACTACAGGGGATACCTATCGCAGACGAGCTCAGGCTTTACCTGTCAAACATGGAGCACACGCTGGCAAAACTGGCCCTCGTTTCTGTACAACGGGAACTTAGCCGATGAGACATTGGACCACAACTATTGCAGAAACCCAGGTGGACTCGAACTCACTACTTGGTGCTTCACCATTGGTAATGCGAATCAACTGGAGTATTGCGCTGTCGGATCTTTTGACCCTGCGTGTAATAATTCTGCTATATCAGGAGGTAAGTGAGTGCATGTTAAAATGATCTCATTAAGGAAAAGGTAAAATGCATGATTCAAAAGGAAGTAATCTCACCCTTATTCTCATAAGAAACGGATCCAAGGTAGTCAAGGGGAAGGGGGGGGGGGGGGAGAGCGAAACATTTTTTTTTCTTTCCCAGACATGATGATCCCCAGAGAAATCAAGGTTATAAACGGGTTCTAAAAAAGGCAAGGGGAATTAGGAGCGGAGCCACCAAGTGTTTCTCAAAATTGTGGAGACACTTCTCTAGGGTTTGTTGACCCCCTTAAAAAAGAAGATATTTCGGATGAGAAATAGTCATATTTATCGTAGAGCAAAGCCTCAAACCATATCCCCAAGACCCCAACCACCAAATGCCTTTGATGCTCCACACCTATTACCTCTTTTTACGCCATTCAATACGACAGCCACCCCAGAGTCGTACGACACGGGTGCGTGCGTGTGTGTGTGTTTGTGTTTGTGCTGGAGGGTTTAGAATACAGGAGCACTTTTTCGGGGGTGTGGGGCTAATATGGTACCTGGACCTGCCCAAGTTTTTCTCATCAATTTCTATCAAAACAGTATATTACAAGTATTAGTATAGATTTTAAGATGACTATCTAAAGTCCTGCTTTTTTGTTTCGAAGGTGATCGAGGAGGGTAACATCACTTCACAAAACTGTTAGATGACTAAACAAATCGTATCACCTCCAGAGCGAGGCCTTACCTCTCCGCCTTTTGCAAACTTTTGTTATTAACTCAACGGTTATTTTCTTCCCTCATCTTAATTATCCTGACTTGATCTTTCATTCCACATTCCGTTTCAAGTTAGAATGTATTATCAATCTTTGTATGCCCCTGTCACTCTTTTTTCTGTGAGTAAAAATGGATCGGATTGCACCATGTTATCTTTGAATTTGAATATTTACCCAATGAAACTGTATATATTGATGTTTCTTTGTTTGTGCTTAATCATTAATTGCTTCACTGCCGTCATAATACAGGTATGCTAGGTAGGAAGATCTTTGCTCTTGGTATGAAGTCTGGGAGGATAACCGATTCTGCTATCACAGCAAGCAGCGAGTACAACACATACACGAGGGCTGCACATGGCCGTTTGAACAAGAACTTTTCATGGCGACCCAAAGAAGATGAGCATTCGTGGATTCAGGTCAGTAGAAAAAGACAAACAAACAAATCAAACCAATTAAAAAAAAAAAAAAATTAATATATAATTATAATTATGTAACGAGCCTAGCAATAATGACGCAGGATTCAGTTTCAAGGATCCCATTTGGTTCCATCTTTATTGGTTCAGACTCAAACAATTATTTTCTGTCTCTCTCAATATCCATGAACTGTAGGTCCATTTTCATAAATTGTCTTTCTCAAATGATCAGAATACGAACGTTTATAAGCCTTTCTCAATTAATAACTATGCTAATACCAGCATTTTTATTCTCTCGCAGGTCGATCTCTCATACCCTAACAACATCGTTGGCATAGGAACGCAAGGGGGATATGGAAATCACAAAGATGGCTGGGTTACATCGTATGTGGTCGGCTGTGGTGAAAACAACGTAACGATCAACAATATTTCTGCACAAAATGATTCGGAAGTGAGTTACCTATAAGAATGTCAGTGGCGTATCCATGGATAGAAAAGGATATCAAAATATGCATAACATACTCTGCTAAGGACGCTTATAATGAATGTCGATTAGATAGGATTTTTCTTGTAAGAGGATGATGGGGTGAGGGTGAGATGTTGGGTGGTAAGTAATCAGTTATTCAATAGCATATAGCCTTCATTATTTTTGTTTAACTACTGGGATAGTTTAAAAATATATACTGTCTTGAGAGGTTCTGGTTTAAAACTACAGGCAAGAGGTGACTCCAATAGTCTTATTGAAGTCACCGAGGCGCATAGTTTTAACCAGTACCTCGAAAAGAAGGCAGGGTATATTTGTTTTATATCCTGCATGAAAAAAATTTACTTAAAAAAAAAAGTTTATTATAACAACTCTCAGTACTTCCAAATAGTATTTTTACTCCAAAACAGTACTCCCAAGTAGTACTCTTTCAGAGCAACCATAAAATAGTTGAAATATTTCTGGTCACGTGAAAAGCGCTCAACCAATAAAAACCCATTTTTGATGCACGATATTATGATATATAATGTTTATACATTTGAGTCTTATTCACCGAGGATAGCCTGCAATAATTAATAGCCAATCATCGTCAGGTATCCATTTAATAAACTTGGGTGAAGAGGAACAAACGCAGGCAACACACCTTGTCCAAGGATGTAATCACTGAGCAAGGATTGAACCAAGGTCCTTTCGTATGAGAGTCAAGAGCCTTCACTAATAAACCACTGTGCTTCTATTATATAGTACATAATAGGTATCTTCCATGTAGCGGGAGCGATGAGATTATCATTTTCGAAATGATGTACGCATATGTTTTTACTCATTATTACTTCCATGAATAATTGATGGCTTCATTGTTATGGGTTTAATAGACATATTCTATTAATATGAAATAAAAATGGAAGAAAATAAATGTAACTCTGAATTTGAACTTATGTATGCAGGCCTGCATGTACAGTGTATGCAATATAACAACTGTATGAAATAAGTCACTTCTTCTTACTTACAGATATTCCGGGCAAATTCCAATTCAGATATCACCCGCTTTAACTTAATTCATCCGGTCACTTTATGTCGTTTCATTCGGATTTATATTGACGAATGGCATAACTACCCGGCCATGAGGTTTGAAGTCTATGGAGATGCCAAACTTAAACGTGAGTTCACATTTTTATTTTCAGTTTTGGATTTATTTCAAAATACGATTGATGTATTAATGATATCGTTTAAACATCTAAAAACTCTATACTGCGGTAGGTCTTGATCAATCCCAAATTAAGCGGAATGATTCAAATGTTAAGTTTAAAACAATTATTCTCTTAATACCCTCTTTTCTTGCAGATTCGATTCGTATAGAATCTCTTGATCTAAGAACTGACTCTATTAGAGAAGGAGAACCTAATAACATTACCTTTGATGTGAAAGTGAAATTTCTTCGAAATATCTCGCCAGACATCGTGGACCTTAAAATCGTACTCAAAGCCAGGCTCATCCTCAATAGGGTCATGGACGCAGAACAAGAGTGGACATTCCCAAGGACATCTGGAAATTTAGCACTAAAGATATCAAAAGACCATCTTGAACATTTAGAGAACAACATCATGGACATTGATTTGAAAGGCGGTCCGACATGCGGAAATGGCATGCGATTTTGTGTAGAGGCATTTGCACAAATTGGTGCCACTGGACTTCCCGTCAGCCATGATGCAACATCGACTGGTCAGAAGTGTGATAACATTAAATGTCTGAGTAAGTACGACATTTGGTACTTCGTGATTAATTGAATGCTTTAAATCTTTCGAATTTACCCATATCAAACTGTATTTGTTTCCTCATATTAGAATATATGTAATGCAAACAACAACAACTAGGGGCGGCGAAGCGTTTTCCATAGTGAGGGGGGCACCAACAAATAAGGGCAGTTTCCACAAAAAAGGGGCATTTACAAAGGGAAATCTCAAAGCAAAAATATACAGTTTTTAGACATACAATTTGTAGACATTGGTAAATAACCCTACATTATATTTGTTTGTATATTTCTTTACTTGGTCCAATAATTGCTAAATGGGGTATCTCACTGAGCGGCGAATGCTTGCGAATGTAGCGGATTTAGGGTTTCGCCAAGGTTCGTTAAACGTCCCAAACATTCACAAATAGTGGCAAAGGATGGAAAATCGTTGCTAATCTTCGCAAAAACTGTCGCTAACAGTCGCCAACTGCCAACATTTGCTTCATTCATAAGCATTCGCCGTTCAGGGAGATACCCCTGAGATCGAAGTGCGAAAATATTACATGTTATAAAGAGGAAAACATAATCCTGATGGGGTTTTAAGCACAATCAAATCAGTAGTCGCACGACTGTCCATCGCCTATAACAAAACAGTCGTAGGTTCTTTTTACAGCTAGATCCAGCATTTACATTAAGTATTTTCTTTTTCTCATCATCTTTCATGTTTCATTTACTTATGTTTTAGGTCCTCTTAAAAGCACAAATGTATCCACATCAACATCGGTTATATCTGAAAACGCTGTGAATAACGTCACAATCAACATAACTTCACACTTCAATTGGAATCTGACCAGCCTTGATGAATTCCATCTTTCCATGGAATACCGTCATAATGGGACAAGTTATCTGTGTCCTCGAGACATGACTTTCAACTTGACTAATGATGGATCTTCTGCCAACCAGTCTCTGGATAAAATCGATCTAAGTGTTTACCATTCGTGTTCGCTCCAACGTTGCCCTTTGGTGTGTGCGGGTGGCACATTAAACTTCTGCACCACACTATATCTGGAACGGAAATCCGCAAACAATGTTTCATACATTAGTTCTAATAACAGTTTCTGCGATATAGTTACCTGCCAAAGTAAGTCCAGGGGGTGTCTCATAAAGGTGATCGTAAAGTAACGCATGACTTTACGAACGACTTGTATATGAAGTGCCAGATAGGATGCCCAAAGTTTTTCGTGATGTTTTAACAAAGTGTGACTATATTTCCAATAAACTCAATTAAATTATGGCAAAAAATATACTTTGCATTAAAAATGTTTGTTATAATAAGAATGTTAATCTACATCTGCACAGTCCAACTTTAGTTGCTGCAGTTAATAATGATTGAGCATCCCATTTGGCTTTTCATATTTAAATCATTCGTAAAGTCATGCGTAACTTCTTTATGGAACACCCCCTCAGTTATGATAATAAGTGAACGAATGAACGATGCTATATATTTTCATTTCCAAGAAATGTGAATGGAACTAAGAAGGTACATGTATTAACATTTTACTGATTGGAGACCACAACAATAGAAGATTTTGGTAATTAATTACTATGGTCCCTGAATATATAGTTAGGCCTACAGTATATCATTATGTACTGGTCATGCTGCTTGCTTTGAAATTCTTACGTACAAATGAAGTTTTATATTTAGTCGTAACTCAAAAGAGAGATAGAGAGAGAGAGCGAAAGGAATGGAGCTAGAGAGAGAGAGAGAGAGAGAGATAAATCAATAGGCAGGAAGAGAAGACAGAAAGAGACAGAGAAAATAGAAAGTAGCCTTTTCTTTTACCAGTGAAAAAGGTAGAAATAAAGAGATTCTAATACTCCGTATCCGATGATGCTATCCACTTGACTATATCAATTTCAGATGAGACTGAATGCCCAGTTCCTACACCTACACCTCGTACAAATCCGACTCAATCTGATGTGGCTGATTTGGTAAGTGTAAACTTGATCTAACGCTTGTTGCACACAGGGCGTATTTTTCAATTGCGTTATTACCGTTTGCGTTCTATGATTGCATTCTCTTCATTATTCGGACGATGCCATATATTACCTTTAGTGCATCAAAGACTGCGTCATCTTTTATTGCCGAAAGTATGTCTTGAGCTTTTTTGTTTTGTTTCCTATTTTAAAGCCCCACTGTCCTACGTGTAGCTACTTGCTCCCTCTATATAGAAAACTTCCTCAATCGGTGCCTGTTGGTCCCCCATGATCCTCTCTTTCGTATGTTAGTTGAGAGCTGAGTTGATGAGATATCCACCTGTCATCGACCTGGCTGAGTGGTCTCATCCCTTCTGGCCCAGTACTATTGACTTTCTTTAATATAATATATGGCGTAACCAGTATATAGCCCCCGCCCAGACCCAGGAACCCCTCCCCCAAACACAAAATCAATGCAACTTGTAATAAGCTCATGGCGCTGTACAAATGATTCCACCTCTCCTTAAATTGGGCGGATTAAATCCCCAGTTAATCAAGACCTGGTTTCGCTACTGTAAGAAGGTTTACAATTTTCATTTATTTGCAGCAAAAGGACACCCTAAACAAGATGTTGGATTCTGTCCTAGACGGGAATGACGCGTCTTCTGTCATCACAAACGAGGTAAAACAGGAAAAGTTCAAGCAGGTCGCTGAGAGTCTATCTGTTCTTTGGCGTTCTAATCTTGACACCCACCCCTTCATATTTGAGCGAGAAGGCATTAGTAAGTTGAATATCCATTATCATTGATGGTTATACAATGCCAGAGAATAATAACCAAGAGGATTAACGTCAATATTTTAAAATAAGGCCGAAAGATCTTTTAACAATTTTTGGAATAACTTTGTTGACAACATGACTGGAAACTAAATATCATGTTTGTCGCCTTGGATCTAGCGTGAGAGATCTGAAATTCATGACGTTAGCAGACTAGTTGGTATTTCTGATTTCAAATCATACTGTAGTTAGGCCAGATCGTAGGTCTTTTATTAAACAATGTACATGTTATTCGTTTGGTTAAGATGCGATTCTATTTTGAATTACCATTATCATTGCATGATGTAGTTGAGAATAAATTTTGAAAACGATTTTGAGCTTCATCCGTCTTTTTATTTCTCTAACGGATGCATGTTTGCGGTGAAACACAGTGTGTTGTTTCATGACATTTCCTTGTCAATGTTTTTCGTTAGTTAATATTTTTTCTTCTTTATATCTTTGGTAGTAATTCAAGCTCAAGTTTTTGACAGAGATGAAGAACAGGTAAAAAAAGAATTTGGTGCTGGCCGTCGAGCTCTTGCTGTTGACATCCCATTGTCTTCTATCATCTCAGGTAAGGGAAATAACACTATCATAACTAGTCTGCCGTAAGACACACAAGGCGTCAATTGCTGACGCAGGAATGGGTCAACGACTGATGCGGCCTTTGACGCACCATGATATAATGGTATTTAAGATAAAGTTAATGCGAAATGTAACAGTTTAAGCATTATCATGAATCATTGACGTGTGTGCTGCGTCAATAATCACTGGTTTGATTAGGGCAGGTAATAATTAACGCAACGAATCTGACGGTTCGTGAGCAACCGGCCCTTGATTTATTTATGATGACATGACTTCGTTCATTTCTGAGATCACTGAACAGCATCCTACAGAGGTAGTGCATTCGTATCACACACAGCTTTTCATTTTAAAAACACTCCCCACATGATGGGTTGTACTGGGGAGTTATACATTAGCCCGGATCTAAAGGGTCTATAAATCTCACCGCAATCTTGGAGAATGATAACTGCATAGCAGTTCAGAATGGTCAATAATTGGCCGTTCATTGGAGAAAGAAAAAGATGAAAGAAATCCAACTAAATCTAGCACAATTGTTGATAGATGATTGGTAGATTGGAGAAAGAGTAGAAAGCTGATAAATTAATGTCTACGTTGGTGCCAGGAAAAAGATAGTGTTTTTATTATTTTAGGCTTAATCTAAATTTAAAATTAAGGGTCTTTAAAAATGTTAATTATGTGCATGCGCAGAGGACTGATTTGTAAAAGTGTTGATTCTTTATTAAAACAAAACCTAAAACCGTCTGTACAGGTATTTCATTATTTTTTGTTGAATTCATACTGTTGTTTACTGTTGTATTGTTATTATTCTAATATATGATTTTATAATCTAATGTCACCTTCTTGTTCCATTAAAAAAAAAATCTTTTACAAGGGAATTCGCACTCGTCTGACTAAATTTAACTGCATTTAACCTCTATATTTAAATAAAACCATTCGATTTTTCAGAAAATGCGTCTACCACGATTTCTTGTGTATTTGCCGTGCTCTCAGGAAAAGTCTTCGACTTTACCAACGCATCTGTTGCTGGAAAAGAGGGGTAATGCACTACTTTTTGCTTCAACTTTCGAACCTCTAATTTGAGACAGAATCGTAACATACAATTTTCTTTCCAAAAATATCTGTGTTTGCGTTATGTGGAACAGTTCTGTACTCAGCTAGGATGTAACAAATATTTCATCATCATTATTAGCTTTTGTCTTTTAATTCAATATTATCTTTCAATATTGAGCTTCAACGCATGTGGTGAATACAAATATCCCTGCTTAGCGAGACAAGAGGTAAAAAATTCAACAGACAGCCGACTGTTTTATTTCATCATGTTCATTGCATTAAACAAAATTGTTTGCTTTTAACTTGTTCTGCGAAACATGATTCAGTTTCCAACACTATTACAGTTCATAATAATGATCGTAAATAGAAAACACGATGGCGTTATGTTACTTAACATTAACAAAAGACAAGAGGTGAAATAACTCTTCGAAAAAACCCAATTCCACTGTAAATTTCATTTTAATATACATGTACTAAACTGCACTTTCGACATTACCACGAGCTCCTAACCCTTCTGAGTATGTATGTAGTATTGCTTAATACTATTAGTTTATCACTTTCCGTTATACTTTCTGGCGGTTTATTTCTCAGATTTTCTCAATATATTTCTTAAGATTTCATCCGTGCTCACGATTTTGCCTATCGTAAGCACCCTGGCCGGTAATAAGGTTCTTAGTTTGAAGGATATTTTATATAATATGTTTCGTTTCTTACTGAAAAAATTGAATCAATAGTGAATGAGGTTATTTTTCCATTTTTCATTTTGATGTTGCAGCTTTGGAGAACTGAACTCAGATATTTTGGTCATTTTGATCTCTGGAATAACCTCAACCCCCTTCAGAGAAAATATCACGTTGAAGTTGCCTTTGCTGAAGGTACGTTAATTCAGTGTATATTCATAAATCCTGTAACTAGCTACTTTCCTCACTGCTAGACACACACACACACACACACACCACACACAGGCACATCAAACTATGTGATAATGTCTTAGGGAACGACATTTAATTGAACACTGACGAGTTTTCACAAGACTTTCGAAAAATCAGCCTTAGACAATTTAAGTAGCCTTGTCCATCACATTTTGAAATGTTCGAACATAACAATAAGTTATGGTATATTATAAAATGTGTTCAAGCATGAAGCGCCAATGAGAAGCGTCAAAATGGATCACGCTGCATCGACCATAACGCACGCACAACCATCCTCTAGGACAACTACCCCGGGACAATTATCCTTGGGGGTAGTTGTCTGGGGGTAGTTTTCCGGGGATAGATGTCCTAGGGGTAGTTGTCCTAGGCGGTAGTTGTCCTGGGGGTAGTCGTCCTAAAGGGTGGTTGCCGTAGGGGGTAGCTGACTGGGGGTGGTTATCCGGGGGTGGATGTCCAGGGGTAGGGATAGGTGTCCGGGTACGGTTTAGAAGGTGGTAGGAATATTTTGCTTTCTCTTCCGCGTCATACCAAAAGACGTTAAAAGATGGGAGTTGTTGCTACCTTGTTTGGCGTTCAACAATAAGGGATAGAGCAACGTCGATCTGGCGCTGCTCATTGGCTGCCGGGCTCACGATCAATTGGGCAAAAAGAATTTCCGTTTCGGTTTAATAAAATTTGGAGTGGACTATTAGGCTATTATTATTATTATTATTATTATTATACCCTCCTCACCCTTTTACTCCCCCATCCTTTTATTCCCAAAATAATCGATTCACTTATGTTAGAAGATTGTCTACGTCATGGGGCTTGCTCTGATAAAAAAAATTGCTGGTGCTTTATAGGTCATGAAATGTAGAATAAAATGTCCATGACCAAGCTTCCCATGATTCAAACCTTTATCACAAATATAAGGGGGAAGAGAGGGGTTGCGGTAGGAGGAGGAGAGGGGGTGGTGGAGGAGGAGGGGAGGAGGAGGAAGGGGAGGAAGGGGAGGAATAGGAAGAGGTGTAGGCGGAGGAGGATAAAAAGTGTGTGAGATAGAGAGAGAGAGAGAGAGAGAGAGGGGGGGGGGGGGGAGGAGAGAGAGAGAGAAAAAAAAATGAGAGGGAAATTTGGGCTCTATCTCAGTCACACCAATGATACTAACACCCGACCGACAACAGACCAAACAAGAAATTAAAATTAACTCGCATGGTCAAATATGTGCATTGAAAAAGATCGCATATCCTGCTGTATAAAGAATCGAAGAAAAACAATTAAATTGCTCTATGATATATTATATATATATATTATTCATGCTTTTGAAAATCGTTTTGAGCAGTTGCACTTGTAACGGCTCCAATCCTTTTAACTTAACCTAATTAGTTTTTACATGTCTACAATAATTCTGTGGATGAATGGATGCATTGTCTAATCACCCTTTCTGCCGCAATTTAATATCTGGCAAACAGAAGTACTCAAATCCAATTTCATTTTTTTCCCGGCTGGTAACTGATGGATATCAAAGTGTCTTTTGATACAACATCGGTTTGCTAATAGGAGGAAATAAAATGTAATTATCGATTTAACAGCCATCCTATAATTTGCAATTAATGAATTAGATTGAAGTTTGTGTCAAGTTTAATAGGCCTACTATAAGATAAAAAGACATTTTAAAATTGCTTATTAGACTGACCCTTCAACAGCCGTGAGCCACAATTTGTATCGACGCAATGGTTCAAAGAATGACTTAACATCAATTTCTATTTGATATTTTACTTTATGAATATTTAACATTTGAATTATGTATACAGGTTGAGGTCAACCTTGAAAGAGTACTCGCAATATGACGTGCGAGGTATATTCCGTATCTATGAAAGTGCTCAATTGGTGATTTGCTAATTGGTTCGTTTTATAGGCTTTACGAATAATAAAAATACTTTGACATCAATCATTTTTGACACACTGCGTTTCATCCTCAAAGACTGTAATATCCGATCAGCACAGTGCAGTGGCAAAATAGGTGTGTGTGTGTGTTTGGGTGTGTGTGGGTGGGGGTTGAGGTGCATGGCTGCGCCGCAGACAATTAATATTTTGGAATGATTCCAAATGACTAATACTCTGTTGAACATCACTTCATAGTCGGAAAACACGATGGTGGTTTTGTATTTTTCTGTAATAAGTTGTTGACCAAATTAAATTCATGCTATAAAGGGTTAACACTTTTGCTTGGTCATACGAAGAGGGAGCGATTGGAAAGTAAATAGAGGCATAAACCCATTTTGGCTCAGTGAATTTCCACCCCTTTATATTCAATTGGATAGGAGGTGATGACGTCAAAAGTGAACCAGATTACTTTAATATTTTGACAATATAGTGCACAAATAAAGTGAAAAAGATGGGTGGTGCCCCCTTTTTAATGGTTACAAATATATCTACCTCTCTACATCTTGTTATCTATTATTTGTTATTGTTGTGTCCAAGATGTTTAATCTGCATTGATATATAAGTATGTATGTACCATTTAGCAACAGTTCAAAAGACCTAACTTTCATGTTTTTCTCACTGTCTTCTTCTAATTATCATACTTAGCCTCCTGATGAAGACTACCAACCGACATGTGCATTCATGATAGACAGGTAGCTTAAAATTTTCCCGCCATTCCTCTTCCACCCTCTTATACTCTCTGCCTGTCTCTCATTAATCCTTTTTCGTAATCATACCTCAGTTTAATACGTACACCGTCAGAACGACTCCTAACCGAAGTTTATGGAAAGAAATGATGATTAATATAATGGTAACATTAAACAAAGTAATGATGATAAATACTCGTAATGATTATAATAATAATGATGATGATAATAATAATAATGATAAAATGCCGATATTATTTATGACAATAGTAATGATAACAATAACAACAAAAATAATAATAATGATACTATAATAATTACAGTAATAATGATGAATAATATTAATAATAATAATAAAAAGAAAAAGATGGAGAAAAGAAAGAAGAAGAAGGAGTAGTAGAAGAAAAAGAAGAAGTTGTAGTAAAAGAAGAAGAAAAATAGAAGACGAACTAAATCAACTGCTAAGAAAACAATGATAATAGCAAATATTATGAAACTTTCAAATCGAACATTTCAAGCACTGTTTTAATCTTTTGTGATTTTAGTGGAGGCAGTTTGACATGGTCAACCGATGGCTGTACCAGGAAAGATGAAGACTATGATAATGATTATAATGATGATGGCGAGGATGATGACGAGGATGATGACTTCATTATCTGCTCATGTAACCACCTTACCAACTTTGCCATCCTAATGTTAACCGATGACGTAGTAAGAGCAATATTTTAAATATAGATTAATAGGACAACTTAAGCTTTATGCGTATTGAAACTTAGTTTGAGGAAAAGCAGGAAAAAACACTTAAATGAAGGGAAATTGTGATCGAAAAAGTGATTAATTTACTTTTATTTTGCACATCGTCTCTATACCTTTATAATATATACCCTACCTCTCTGAACATGCTGGTAAAATCATGATGAGTAAAAGGCTATACAGCGAAAATCGACTTATAAAAACCAACACAAATTCTACAAAAAATGTTAGGAAGCTCGATAAAGAGATCGCTTCGGAAAAGACTCATCCCAGTAATCAATCGATTTGTTTATGAATGATCGTGCAGAATTATGCCATTACATAATATCCACTGTTTTCAAGTTTTAGATTACTTAGTTTTGTTTGTAAAGCATTGTTTACTTGTTAGAATTTTTTTGGCTGTAACTCAGATTCATGAAAACCCAAAATCAAACGCAAGCAATGTTGAATGCTGTACATGAAAATTAGATATTTAGTACACGAATGATTTAAAAGTGACCCCTATCGCAAGACTTGCAATGGAGGGTATTTTCATCCTTTTTTTTAATGTATGAAGGTCTCCGCCTCTTAATTCTCTTTGAAAACATCAACTTAGTTTGTTAAGTATGTATCTTTTTGCTTTGATTTAAACAGAACTCAGCTGAGCACAACGAACGCCTGTCGGTCATCACATACATAGGGACCTCCATCTCACTTGTATCTCTTATCATTGCATTGATTATCCTTTTCTCTGTCAGGTATGTATAGGACCCAATTAAAACAATTCAGGTGATTAAAACAAAATCTGAATAAAAAAAGGGAGGCGCGAAGGCTCAGTGGTTGAGCAGTGGTCTCGTATCCGGGAGGTCCGAGGTTCGAAACCAAGTCGATGCGCTAGTGCCCTTTGGTAAGGTGTTAATCCTCATTGCCAAGTCCCTTGAAGAGGACTTAAAGCCGTCGGTCCCCTGGCCGTTTACTTACAAGCATACATTATGCTTTCCTAGCCTGGCAGGTAAAACAAAACGAAATAAACAAACAAACAAACAACGTTTTTGAAAATGCAGGTTACATATATTTTTTCCGAAGTTTCCCAATTCCAAAGATTCGTTAATCCGAAGGTTCAAATAGTTCTGAAGGTTCGTATTTCCAAAGAGAAAATAGAGTTCATCTTTCCAAACGTTAATACATTAAAAAAGACATAGAACCTAGTATCGTTTTGTAGAATTACGAACCTTAGGAATAATGGACCCTTTCTCATTTGATTGATTAGTAAAAATAAGGATTAAGTGCAGCCTGATTTGATAGATTCCACATGCTTAAAGCAGCTGCAGTTGACATACAGGTATTCTCTTGATTTGTTCTTGATACTCTTTTAAAACGAGAAACTAAGACTTTCTTTTCAATTCTTTAATTTCTTATCGTTAACTCTGTTTTTTCAGGATTTATAGCATTCGAATTTTCTTGATCAAGAACCAATGCATCGCCATCTTTGTAGCTCAGATTCTCTTTATCTCTGGAGTTGAGCATGCGAGAAATATCAAGGTATACATTTGAGTCTGATAATGATCTGTATATTATGCAAGAACGCATGATCAATGACTTTCTTCAATTTAAGATTTAATAGTACTGACTAAAGTACAAATGATGGTCATTTCATGGTCGAACGTTCAGTTGGAATGTAATTTGTATCTCTTCACTGATCAAAATGCAACCTCAGAATAGTTTTTAACCCCAAAATATCTTCTAGATATTTTCGTTTTACTTGAAAACAAACAAGTTTGTTAATTCTAAAGAATGATAATATATCATTCTGTTTTGTAGGATGTATTTGTCTCATTAAATGTTCATTGTCATAACATGCGTTTGAAATGGTTTGACCAAAAAAAAGAAAATCACATTATCACTTTAGCACTGGTAACCATTACCATCACATAGTGCATTCCAGGGAATAGATTATGTCAGGTACTGTTGTCAGGTGGAAGTAAAACCTTTGCCCTGTTTTGTGATTTTTTTTTAATTTTAAATCAACTACAAGTCAGTCAAAATAACCAGAAAACTGTTGAAGGTATAAACCAGTTTTGGTCATGCGATTGCATTGTGAAAGAAACGTTGTGGAATCGATCAGAAAAGGTTGATCATCTAGCATATAAGTATTGGTATGTACTGCAAGGTTCTAAAATCATCAAAATGATAAGAAACTTGACATAGTCTTGGGAAAGTTACAAGCACTGTACACAGAAAGATGTATATGGGACAACACGATATCCATCCAGTCCGGATAGATATAATTATTTACCAAATATATCAATTAGTAGGCGGTTTCCAGGCAAAATTTGTATCATCACGTATCAACTTCCATTTCATTTTTTTAAGAGGGGGGGGGGGGGGGCGTTTCCAAAACTGGTCTACACCTTTAAGAGATACTGGATTAATATAATTGCATTTCATTAATTTGTTATTGAAATGTGACAGTTGTTATTGATCATAGATTTTATGACACAGAGCCCTGTCCATGTCAGATCAGAAATAAGCATGGAGGTAAAAAAGTGGTATGATTATATCTTATTGAATCTTTATCAGGTACTGTGCGGTCTTGTGGCTGGATTCACCCATTTTGCGTTCCTGTCTGTCTTCTGTTGGATGCTAGGTCAGGGTATCTACATTCTCCTGCAACTAGGATACCAGATGCTCTCTAAAGTTCGAATGAAAAAGAGGCATTATGCCCTCTTTGGATGGGGTGAGCTTTGCAGGGAAACCATCACGTTACTCCTATAGCATTTGTAGGGACATTGTGATGTATTGGTGAAGGCCTTTGAGAGTTCCTTGGTCGAGGTTACACACCATTTTCTCCTGCGGCAATTGCTCAGCATAAATTTCCTACACTTACCCACTTCTTAACTTCAACCGTGGACACACCACTATTACCACCTCACCTAAAACCCCATCCTTACCCTTAACCTAACCTAAAATGATTAAAACCTTAAGGCTATAACCCCATATACCTTTGCCAAAATAAAACACAGATCATTTGTTGCAGGAGCAAATGTATTATCGGGTTCGATCCTAGGTGTTTACATTCCCGGACGAGGTGCTATTATACCCACATTCCCTCTCCCCCCAGATGGATTAAATGGATATCTGGCCGTGTGGGGGAATAATAATCATAATTGCAGTGCCCCAGGTATTGATAAGACTGTATAACCGTTGCTTGAACATGTAAAATTACGTATACAAACAGAAATACAATTACGTTAAACTACCCTTTCTCTCTTGCTCGTAACTATGGCTTAAACAGATCTTCAAATCCAAGTACAAATACAAACAAATAATTGGTTTTCCATTTGTTTTCTTCTTCATGTCTTTAGGACTTCCTGCAGTGATTGTTGGACTGACAGCCGCTATTAAGAGTGGATTGTATACAAGTGGATCCTAGTGAGAATGTCCTTTTTTAAATCATTTTTTTTCATTGCTAGCATACAAACTAAATTACATACATTAAAATGTTTTGTCATATCCCATCTGTATTTGAAAGTCTAGTTGGATCTGATACAAATTATTCCCTCTAAGAGTAATATATGAAGAAACAGAGAAACAAAAATCATTCACGATATATAACATTGAGTGAATATAAGCTTGGCTTGTTTTACATTTATATTGGCTAAACTGGTGTTTTTAAGTGTTTTTATCATTGTTTAAGCGGTCCTTATCCTAAATTGAGGAGCAAATTTTGGCGCGCTTTTTACCCATATAAGGAAAGAGCTTGCGAAATGGATTTGTATAATTCAATATAAAAAACCCAGTGAAGGATCTACATGTAACTATTTAAAGCAAAATAGAAATGGGGAATACTTTACCAGAATCAATGGCGTCTCAAGGGTCCAGATATTGAGGGGCACCTCAATTATGGGGGGGGGGGGGGCATCAACAATCAATCTTACGGATGAAATGCGAATCAGCTAGACTATGAATTAGGGAATGGAGGTGAGAGTTAGTCATGTGGCCATCATTTCACGTTCCCTCCACGTTCCCTCCACCTTCCGCTTTTCAATTATTTCCCTTTATTCGTCCTTTTCCGCCATTTTATTTTATTACCCCGTGCCCCCTCTTAGCTACGCCACTGACCAGAATAACATCTTCTTTCTGTCTCTCTTTTTTTCAGCTGCTGGTTGTCCACAGAGGAGGGAGGCGTCTGGGCATTTATCGGTCCTGTCATCGCCATTCTTGTGGTTTGTGTTTACATTTACAAAACGCAAACAAAATTAGAAAATCAAATGCATAATCCTAAATCTTGACAAATCTTGCATGACAATTAATAGTCAGAAAGCATTGCAATGGAATTTAGAATTCTGCTCTTTTCAAGCTTTGCTTAACCTTAAAACTGTAAAAAAAAAATTAAACGCTTATCTCGTCATAATACGAACAATGTTTAATATTGATTTCCCGGTTTGTTTTAAATTAAAACAGTAACTTTTATGCTTTATTTTGCCACATGTATTTTGCCACTAGAAAGTGACTGAACAGACGCAAATGTGCATTAAAATTAATCTGAGTTGGTTGCAGAATTAAAAGACATCTACATAGTTAGTTTATTGTTGTCATTTTATAGGATAGATACTTATGCATATATAATACTAAATAACTATGCTCCTTTTCATCTCTTGATTTGGAACAGGTCAGCATGAGTGCGTTCTTTTGGGCGATGCGGTCGTTCTTATCTGTGAAGGCTTTCAAGAATAAATCCGAGATGGATAAGCTTTGGTACGAATGAATATGACATACATACATACACACACATACAAACGCACAAACACTCCCACACACACACATACATTGTGTACGCACATGACGCGATCGTAGCTCTCAGAGTGTATCCTTTTATTGGTCAAGATTACGATTCGCGTGATCTTCTTCTTGATTCATACATAAGATCGCGATACAAATAAATATATACATATATATATATATATATATATATATATATCAACATTTATGCAGTCGAACCTGCATATTAAGGCTACCCAATTAAGGGAAGCCGAACAAGTGGCCACTATAGTGGCCACCTTTTCTAGACAGGTTCTACGACACATATTTCTTTCTCAAGGGAGACAAAATAGATGGACACTATAGACAGGTGGCTTTTATACAGAGGTAGCCCCTATTTATATGCATGTACATAAATATATGTATATGTTTATTCACCGAATCATATCCGAGCCAATTGTGATACATGTATGAATATGCTTTCCCTAATTTGCGAGTAAGGGTATGGCAGTGCACGTTCTCTCTCCATTACAACTTTAATGTATATTGTGTACGGCAAAGGAAGAGATTTCCACGCGTAAGCGGATGACATACATTTCTTTCCTTTTCATTTTAAAGATCTCATATTACAGTCATAATGGGTAAATTCAACTTCTTATGCAGTAAGATTTGAAAAATCGGGGATATCCGATAAATTATCGCCAGTTGCATGTCAAACCAAATGTGCATACTTTGTATTTTTTGGATGAGCTAAACGTTTAAATGTAAAAGAGCCTTGATGGTCCTTTTAAAGCCTGTCTGTACTAGTTTGGCCAGGAGGGATTAGACCACCCAGAGTAGTCACTGACAGGTTGCTATCTCATCAACTCAGCTCTCATTTAACATAAGAAAAAGAGGATCATGGGGGACCAATGGTCACCGTTTAGGCATTGTTTTCTATATAGAGGAAACAAGTAGCTACAAGTAGTACAGTGGGGCTTTAATCTTGCTCTCTCTGTTTGTCGTCTATGCAGGTCCAGTCTCCGAGCCGTCACTATCTTGGCACCTACACTTGGTCTGACATGGCTTTTTGGAATCTTTGTGAATCTTCACGTCAGTTTCCAGTATATCTTTGCCATTCTCAATTCGCTTCAGGTAACAGTATTAAATTTTCATCCCCTATATTTTATTTTATCAATTCAAGAATACATGACATTGTGTTGGACTGAGTCTTTAGTCCAGTGGTGTATCTGGACCTTGGCGTCGGAGGGGGGAGGGGGATTCAAGCGAGTGATGACATATTATGTTCTCTCCATCTCAATGAAAATGTGTTAGACCGAGTCTGTATTCCAGTTGCGTGTCTTGGCGTCATGAGGGGGGGGGGGGGGGGGGGGGCTGGGGTGATACATTAATTTGTTGCACGTTCTCTTCCCATTGCAACTTTCCTCAATTTGCAGATTTCATGATTTTGATTTCAATATGATATTATTTGCAAAATTAATGACATTCGTGGACCACCATTTCATAAATTACAGAGATTTATGAGAGAGTAAAATGAGCGAGTGTTTTTTAAAATGTTAGTAAACTAAATAAAACAAAATATTTTTATTTACTCTTTTTGTCATAGGGGTTTCTTCTTCTCGTGTTTCAAGTTGCAGCAAATGACGAAGTAAGCTAATTGTTTTTATTTTTTAGCAGATATTTCTGCATCTATTGACAAAATCATATACAAAATATTCAAACAATACTAATGGTATATAATACAGGGCGTATCAATAAACAGTTGGTCTTAAATCATTTTAAAAGTTAAATTGTGCCCCGTGCTTCAGTGTTTCATTGTTTAAAATTATGCAATGCAACTAGGCTTTCACAGAACCTTGTTTCAATCGACGGGATAACCTTTTAATTATTATAAACAGCCTACTTTCTTCTTGTCTCATGATAATTATCTAAGTTCTCTCTGCTCACTAATTGTCTAATGCGTCATTTCACACGTGTAAGGAGCATAAGGTGTTTATCTCGAATAGCGATCCAAAACTTAAAGATTGCTAAACCCAAATGCAAGAAAGAACATTTATGATGATAAATATCAACGAAATTGACGTCAGACTTTCATAATATAAGGGATGCGAATAAAGGCAAGATTTTAATCATCACTTTGAAGAGAATTTCATAAATTTTGCTCGTATAAGCATTTCTTTGAGTTTGAATTGATGTTAACACTTTTTTTTCTTCAACTGCCTAATAGTCATTGTAAATGAAGGAGCAAATGTTTTGGAATGATATAACACATACACACATAACGGCTTTTAACCCACATTCATTGCTTTAGCCCAAACGTGGTACAAGAGGATTTTGACAATACTTTTCGAAAAGCCTGCTGTTCAGTCTTCCTCGGCAGCACAAAGATCACACAGGATATACATTTTTTTATTAGAAGCTACCAAAGTTGGGTAAACTTTTTTAGGATACGCACTGAATAAAATTGATTTACATAAAATATGACAACTGAGTCACTGAGACTCAGGGCTGATGACAAGTTTTAGACGCGCTCATTATTTAAAGAAAACTTAGAAGTGTATAATGTAAGAAATTTCCTTTTTTAACACCAAGTTTACAGTGACAGGGTCCCCCTCCCCCCCCCCCCCCCCCCCCCTCCCCCCCCCACTGAGCGTATTATCGGCCGGCGCGATTTTCAAATTGTCTGGAGCAAAACAAAAATAAAAAAACGGTGCGCATGTACTACGACCATCTTTAGGGATCTGATTTTCTAACTACATGACTACATGGATATTGAGCCTATACGATGGAATTACTTTTTTTTACTTTCACTCAGATCCGAACCAAACTCAAACTTCGAGTGCGTCGCGTAGTTGATGGCAGAGACATTGAGTTGACCAGTGAAAGACGCTCGACTCTTGCACAGGTACTATCATCATTTAGGCTATCACTTTATGTATTCTCATAGTTGTGAGGGCGGTGCACGTCCTCTGGGTGCGCCGGCTACCCCCTGATTATTCCTGTCGTTCTACTATGTCTTTGTCTTTGTCATGACAACATATAGGTCCCTCTGATTGATTTTACAGCCAGAGTGCCTTTAGTTTTATTTTCCACTTCGTAAAATGGGTCCATAATAAAGAGGTAGATCTTGTTTTGTTTGTGTAGATTATGGATAATGCACATTCTGATACAATACCTTTAATACTTTAAAATATTTCTGTACATTTGAGGTATTTGATCCGACAGTCGCTGTTACACGTTTACAGACATGCCCCTTTTAATGAACCGTGAATCGCAATTTAAAGAATAAACGCTTTTCTCAGCATTGCCTTACATTTCTTAATCATCCACTTTTTAGGCATTTTATGGAAATGGGAAGAACTACCAACTAAATACAAACACTCACACACACACAAACTCCCCATACACACACGTACATACACCCACATGCACACAAACGCACACGGACGCCCCCACACACGCACATAATCTTATAGACCTCTCTCTATATATTCATGTATGAAGCTAGAGGGATCAGCATTAGTTTGAAGGTTACATTATAATATCATTAACATGAAAACATCACATATAAATACATTGAAGTTTCCTACGAGAAAAACTTTAACATTTGTTGACAACTCCTTCCCCACAAACTAATGTGAAACGCTTCCTAGAATATTATGATTTGAAGCATTTCAACGCCAACTGTATTACATTCACACTTTATCATTTCATTTGTATTCTTTTGTAGCCTGGCTGTTCTCACGCTGAAAAGGATAAGCACCTGTCAAAGAGCGCGTTCGTCTCGACAACAACAACAACAACCAACATATAAAGTACAACAATTGGCGAAATGGCCAACTTTATGCCATGAACATGATGTATTATTTGGAAAGGATTGGAGCTACACTTAGTTTTAAATGTTATCTGCTAAAGAACTCTACAGCTTTTTGCAGGTGATAAATAGAGTGAATTTGCAAAGGATCTTTTATTTCTGGGAATTGAGAATTATCAACAGATTGAGTTTGACGGGAATAAAAACTAGTACATGTATGTACAAGAAATGTCAATAAAAAAAGGAGGGAGTAATCGAGTACCACATTTGCAGCTTCGAAATTCTAGTTTGTAGCTGCATATTATCATACCTGTCTGATATATTAATATTCAATTATAAAAGAGCAAAGAGAGCAAGAGATGAAAGTTTCTAAGGCGACTAGCTCATTTCTGCAATTGTATAACCCGATGTGAATAATAACTGGGAAAATAATCTGTTCAGTTCAGTATCATGATGTATTTTTTTTTTTTTTTTTTTTTTAGAGTGTAATGCACTTGGAGAGTATATAAGTATTATGTTTGTATTTTGAAATGTAAAGCGCCTTGAGCATGTTCATGTAAAGGCGCTAAATAAATACCAATATGTATGTATGTATGTACTAAGAATATTTTTTTTTTCGTTCAAATTAGATTTGTTTTCAGCACAGTACAATATAAATGATAATAGTAATAAAACAAAAAGATGAAAACGTAGTATAACATGATATGAAAATGCATACTTCGTAGAATTAATGAAAAGAAACATAATGAAAAACGTATTATGAAAAAGAGTGATCCATTACAAGCAAAGCTTGTAAAACGTGAACAATGGTTCACTGCTATAAAATGTTCAATGCTATAAACAATGGCACTTCAATTTCACTTAATAAACTTTATGGACATTTTCCGGTGTGATTTTAGTCGAAATATCAGGAGGTATTTTAATGTGATATCGTCATATTTTGTATAAACATTCAGTCAGATAATTATCTTTGTTTTACTTCGAAAATTTCTCAATTGTAAATTAGCTTCGAAGAATTAACCAACCTGATGATGTCATTTTTCTATATTAATTTCTTACAACCCATACTAATTACTTTCTTTAGACTGGAACCTGTATAATTCATATTTCAGCAGGAATTCACAGAAGCATAAGTACAATTTGAGAACAATTTTTGTTTTTCTATTTTACATCTCAATTCCTTGGCTCATCATTGTAACTGTACATTTGTATATACATGTAGTTAGTTTTGAATGTGTTTATATATAAAACTATCACTCCTGACGACGGATAGTCAACCTGTTCGAAACGTAGAGCCACTCCGCCACCCATCCTCTCCAAGCGCTATAGTTCTCATTAGAACTATACGCTAAGAAAGATAACCAACATTCTTTTTTAAGACTACACCAACAGTCCTTTTCAGGATTACACATCCTCCCGTATGATTACCGAGAGTCCTTTTCAGGACTCCTCAATCCTCCCTCTCTCTCACATGGTGCATCCGCAAGCCTACTGTATATCTACATCACCATGCAAGCCGATACTTACAAGCAGCATCAAAACTATTACTATTACTATTCAACCGTCCGGCTGCGAAGAAATGTTTTAATAGATATTGAATCTGGACTTAGATGAGACCTCATGAGTATGATTTAGTTAGGCCATGGACCTACTTGGTTAAGCGCAAGATTTCATACTTGTATTCAGAGATAGTCGCATGTTAGGCCCGGCCCCATTGGTATTCATGAATCAATCTGTTTTTTGTAACATGCCTCCATCTTGTTGCTCACTACCCCCCCCCCCCCCCCCCCCCCTGAGCGACTTTTCGGCTGGTTGAGTCGTTGCGATTTTTTTTTGGGACTCCAAAAAAAAAAAAAAAAGTGTCCGCTTACCCCCCCCCCCCCCCCCCCCCCCCCCCCCCCCCCTGAGCGACTTTTCGGCCGGCGCGATTTTCAAATTTTCGGGAGCAAAAAAAAAAAAAGTTGGGCCCCCTCCCCTAAGAAATCCTGGATCCGCGCCTGGTTGTTGATGACTGGTACGAAGCCCTTAATAATCATGTAATGGTTGGCGCTTGATGTCTAGATAATTATATCTAAATGTTTCGATACAATAGATCATAAATTTCTCTTATGTAACTTTAACAATATGGTGTTAAAGGAAATGAGCTTCAATGGTTTATAAGTTATCTTTCAAATAGAAGGCAGGTTGTTTGATGTCATGAAAGACAATCTAAACCAATTAAGTTAACTGTGTGTATTCCGCAAGGTGGGGTTTTAGGGCCAGATTTGTTTCTTGATTTTGATTAATGATAATGTTCAAAGTGGTTCTGGTGGAAGTTGTAACATATTTGCTGATGATGTCATATTTCTGGTTCAAATTTTGCTAAAATAGAAAGAAGATTACAAACTTGTTTTGATGATATTAATAATTTGTATCATGAAAAAGGTTTACAAATATATGTTTTAAAAACAAATGTCATGCTTATTTCGACTTAATTCAAAACATAAGGGTGAACTCAAATTAATATTGATGGAAATATATTACAACAAGTACATAATGTGAGATATATCTTGGAGTTGATGATGAATGTCACCTTACATGGGGTATTCACGTTAAAACGTTTATGTCGATTACTTTCGTATGAAGTACATGCATTAAGAAGACTAAGCTCAACTGTAAATAGTAATCTATTGAATACCTAATGTAAGACAACTATGCAACCTGGCAATGATTACGCTTGTTCAGTTTTGGGGAGTTGTTCCGCTAAAAACAGTGAATTAATATTTAAACTCCAAAAACAGGCAGCACGAATAGTTACTAAGTAATTTGATTACTCTAACCGCACATGTCACTTTTTTTCAGAATTGAAATGGCAAACGTTTGAGCAACGGAGGGATTACTTCCTCGTCCTATAATAACATATAAATGATATAAATGTACTTTTTACTACTGTGTATTAATATTTATAAACATGTGTACCATGCACTTTCTCTTTCAAACCTTGAAAATGTATTTTAATGTTACATACACTCATTGTAGTGTGTTTTTAAATTGTATTTCAATTGAAAACAGCTTTGCTGATCATGTTTATCCTTAATAAAGATGTTCAAATAAATTAATAAATAAATGAATAAATATAATATTAATATGGGCGTCCCGTGTAACATTGCTCACTCAAACCTGATGTACACTGTTGGTCATAATGGTGGAATAATTTTTTTTACCCCAATTTATAGGATGATTTTGACAATGATTTATTCCTAATAGATCTAGATAATAGTATACAATCTCAGATTTTATTGAATAATAATTTGCGAGTGTTTGTTTTGCGGGACTGCTAAAGCATGTGTGTGCTACTATGCTAATCAACTAGGGGACCTACGTCCTTAATTCATAACTGACAGTATGAGGATTAATGCCTCACAAAAGGGCACTAATATAGCTGATCGACACGGTTTTTATTCTGGAGCCTCACAGTTACGAGGCCATTGCTTAGCCATTAAATCATGACTGTACACAGCGGGGGCTAGGGTACGTCGGCGCCCCCCAAAATACAAAAAAACAAAGAAAATGCAATAAATTATCAATAATTTTTTTGCATTTCCCCCGTTCCCCAACATAAAAAATTCCTCTGTAGGGCAATGCATTATGGGTCAAGGCATGCCCACATAGAGGATTTTTGTTATCTTAGGGGTCGGGGCACTGTCAGTTAGGACTTAAGGACGTAGGTCCCCTAGTTGATTATCATTGTAGCATACACATGCTTTAGCAGTCACGCAAAACAAACACTCACCAATTATTATTCAATAAAATCTGAGAATGTATTATCTAGATCTAGTAGAAATAAATCATTGTTAAAATCTTTCCATAAATCGGGGTAAACAAATTTATTCCACCATTATGGCCAACAGTGTACATAAGGCTGTATTCCACTGTAGCCAATACATTTAGAGGTAATAGAACCTGAATTGAATCTCATACAAACCGAGACTGGACTCGTCAAGGAGAGGCTCCACTGAAAAATAGTAATATTAACAATAGAATAACATAATTGACAATAAGGAAGTAACCTATTTATCAAATGCCAGGGGACCAAAATTATACTAGAAAGAAAGTGACCATTTCCTAAAGTGGGAGCTCAATTTACCTTTCTTCTCTGATAATTTATATTCAATTTTCGCAAAAGGGTGTCATTCTTTCGTCATTGGTGTCTTTGTAGTAAAGTGAATCAAAAGTCAATAGGGACTTTTAGATTTGCGTGGACTGACACGTGCGACGTCCATTCAAGGCAGTGCATTAAAAGGACGTCGATCGTAGCAATCCACGTTGCTGTCGTGCAAATCTAAAAGTCCCCAATATCGTACAATCCGGTTTTATGCAAAAGCATTCGACTATAACTTTTTTTTAAAATTGTAAGTCACTGACCTTTGGCTCAAAACAATGGATGGTTACTGTGAACTGGAGCTGCGTGTACTGACCTGTGGAAAGGCTTTCGTTACTGGACGTTAACATAATTTAAATTAGAAGAGTAGAAGGGGCACCTATCAGATTAGAATAGGGGTAAATATGAGAAGGTAGAAGGGACACTTATTAAAAGAAAATGGGCACTTATTATCTGAAGATTTATAAAAAGGGAAACTTTGTTGTGCCCCATCACCCCTCCCCGGGATTGTCGCCTCTATTCTTCAGCAAATAGTTTCTTACGTAATAGATCAACGCTTCAGCGTAATGTTGCTGTTGGGTTTTAAAAAACTGTCCAAACGGGAAAATAAATTCCGCCTGGCAATACTGTTTTTTCGAGTTATTCATCTGTGATGATTAGATGGCGCTGTTTCTTTTTTTTCTGGCTCATACAGTGCGTCCAAGAAAAAAAAAGAAACTGAGAATTATCGATGTTTTATCATAACTTATTCACAATTATAATTAATAATTGACACATATTTGTAACGCTTATAGATCCGCCTCTTTCATTTGGTGCATTTGACGATCAGCCATGCACAAAGAAGACGAAAAGACTTGATGCAAGGCTGATCGTCAACGAAACGAAGTCAATTCTTTAAGGAGTCAATTCTTTTGTCAACTCTTTTTTGTTGCTATGGCAGGCAGCCAGTAAAAACGAACTCGTTTAATCAAATTATGGAAATTCAAGCATTACTTGAAACAAACAGAACTTTGTTATTCCTGACTCATTTTTCCTGATTGAGGTGTCATATGAAAGGGCGAAATTGAACTTGCTAGCAATGTTATTTTCTCTTTGAAATTCAGATAATGCCCGCCAAATGACTTTTTGGTTTCCTCTCTTTAATTGTTTTAATTAATCACTCATGCGTGAAATATGCATCATAATGTGTTGCATCAAAAGAATGAGGAGGATCAAAGCTTTACAAATATGTGTCATTTATAATTGCGATTAAAGGAAACCTAAACCCAAAGAATAAGTGTAGATATTCTGAAAAATGAGATGTATTCCTACCCTTTGATGTACAATATTCATTACGAAAATGTACAAGATATATATAAATGAAGATATTCCTGGCATGATGGGAATGTGATGCCTTTCAGCATGATATGGGCGCAGCCATTTTCTTGAAAATGTGACGTACCTGTTGAAGTTGTACATTTATCATGCACCAAGTTTTAGTTGGAAAGAATTTTTAAATCAATAACGAAACCTTTACTTTTCAATAACAAAAAGGGTTGAATTAGGGTTTCGCGACTCGCACTGTATACGGTCTTATACCCAAGATAGCCTCAGAAGTACATGTATTAATACTGCTATTCCCAAGAGCCATTTACCCTGGGTCGACAGCAGGGGCGGTGATTTCTTTTCATGACCGGGGGGGGGGGGGATGAAATCCCAGGGGGTTACTCAGATTTGATTTGGACGGGGGTGTCCTGCTGAAGCCTCGAAACCCCTACCCATTTAGGGGTCATTTGGCAGATTTTTCTCGAAGTAAAGCCCATTTTTCACAATTTTTTAGTGTTTGTCATGCAAATACCCGAATATTTTGAAAAAAGGGGACCCATGTTTAGGGATTTTTGTGTAGTAAGTGACCCATTAGGGCGGCACCCCCCCTCCCCGGGACGAAATGCGAGGGGTGATACCAATGGAATACAGAATTTCTACAAAATTACTTGTACATTTTGAAGGATATTATGCAAGGGAGCGTAGCGAATTTTGCATTTCTATTGGTCTAAAAGTGCCTAAAACAGCTTAAAAGACTGTTGCAGTCTTTAGTCAGTATTTGCTAAACGTTTTTTGTTTTGCCCTTTTTCTAATTTTCAGGGGGGGGACCCCCCCCCCGATCTTTGCTATCGTCGTTCGTTACAAGGCACGGCAAAGCATCTCCAACTCAACAGTGAGATAGGTCATAAAGAGGAGGTTCACATCTCTATTTCCTATTCTACATCATTCTGTGCAGATATCTAGAGCGTCCCAGTCATATAATTCAAAAGTTATTGCATCGCTTTCCTTCTTGTGTAAAAGAGATATATTATACCACAAACAGTATGGGTTACGACAAGCGCCCTCTGAAACAAAACTGAACATAACAAGTGGAACTTATGAAGCATGTCTTCAAACACTTCCCTGTGGCCAATAGTTACCTTTTGGCCACAACATCAGACCGACCGAAAGTCAATTAAAACAAGAGAATGCATTGCAAAACATTAATGCTCCATGGCAAGGACTTCCGGCTTCTCCAATTTTAAATTTAAAAGTAAAGAATACATTTCACAAATTGTGTGCTATATCAAAATATGTATTTTATTCTTTAATTGAATTATATATGAGAATAGAAATGTTCATCCCTTACACATATATATTTCAAAAATGTCATTAACATCAACATCTTAAAACATTATCCCAATTTTCATCAACTAAGTCCATCAAAATCTTCATAAAATTAAGTGAATATAATGTCCTGTATGTATAAAAACAGAAAGTAAAACATGGCTTGACCTTTTCCATTGATTCATGGAGCACCAAGTGTCAACCTCTTATTTTTCATAACAAAAGAAGAAATACAAACAAAATCAACTGAGCTGACATAAAAAATCAAAAATCAATTTCATGTCATGACATGATTTTCATGATTCTTTCAATGGGATTGTTATTTCTACGGATGTATATGCGTAAACGTTCTAGCTTCTAACAGACGTTTTATACTCTTCGATACAATGTATGTAAATGAAATAATCATCGTAATATTCCTCTTAACTTATACATTTATTTTAAACAGGTAAGGGCTATTCTACTCTATTCCTATGCATTTATTCTCCATCTTGAAAATGTTTTACATGTATATTTGGGGATCGTTACACATTTTTAGCTTTTTAATTTGTTATTATAGCTACCGTCATTAGTATTGATAAACCTCTGCATGTTTCTCCATGCAGTATTGCTGCTAATGTTTTATGATTGTAACTGTCTTTTTAAAGTCTACTGCTATTGTAAGTTCAATCTCATCTTGGTTATATCATGCAATTATGATAAACAATGCAGAAATGAATGAATAAGTAAATAAATAGAATAAAAAAATACCAGGAAAGGATTGAGCAAAACAATGTCACTAGCTCAGATATTATCAAAAGGAAATATTCAAATACAGTTCTATCATTTACAGTCAAAGTTCAATATTGGTGGTATCAGGATTCCTGAGAAAATCCCAAATATTAGCAAATTACTTAATTTTGAAGAGCAAGCAACATTCTTTGTAAATTTTAATCAGCTGCACAAAACATTGAAAAATCCCTACCTTTTGGGATAACTTATCTCTAGAAATATATTATGTATGCAAAAACATAAAACCTTTTAGGTTATTAAACATTAAATGATGCATTATTATACAAATGGCAAGAGTACTGGTATCTTGAATCTTGAGAACATTTTTGCATTTTGGGAACCCCTCACTTTAGCAACTTCCTTCCAGGGAACTACCAATCAATTTCAAACCTTTGGAAAATAAACTCGCCCTCCAATTCAGTGTATACTTTGATACGAGTGCATACACAAACTATGATACAAAATAATATTTGTGGGTACCAGGATCCTCTGTGAAAATTGTTTAAATACTGACAGTGCCAGGAGCACACATATCGTCCTTGTTTTCACGAAGTGACGGTAGTGAGGAAAATCGTAACGCAAAGTGAATGCAATTTTTTATCACTACCGTCACTTCGTGAAAACAGCGACGATATGTATGACGTCTTTGTTTTCTCATTCTAGATCCACATGCCTGGTTTGATCATCAAGCAGGTTTTCTTTTAGCAAGGATGGAAAATTTCGGTGTCTTAATTGAGAAACATGGTGTCCTAAAAGAGGCATCCAATACATCATGTGGATTAAAAACAAAAGAAAATTATAGATAATCTTCTACAAGAAATGTATGTCTTTTTAGTGCCCAAAGGTCCTTCTAGCTAGAATCCTGTTGCTATACTTACGTTTATATGTGTTATTTCAATACTGCTCAAATTTTTTAAATTGCATATTAAATATAGAGAGAAAAAAGATTTTTCTCCTTGAAATTAAAGAATGGGTTCATAAATTGATATGGTTGATATAGGGCAATTCCACGGTAACGGAAGGACACTCAGACAAGATTTTTGAACTTCAGGTTCATACTAAAAGAAATGTTTTATTAGTATGTATTAAACTATGGGGAACAAAATGTGTTTCAGTCAAGTGGAAAGCTTCATCAACTTCACATAGTTTGGATAAACACTAATTAACTGGAAAAACCATGTCCATTTTTATGTCCTTCCGTTACCGAGATAATTAATATGCACATTCTTAAACTACTTAACTATAATGACAATTTTTTGGGGGAGAATTAAAGGCACTTATATAGGTATTATATCTGTACTGTTTCACATCTTATACTAATAAAACAGTTCTTTTAGTATGAACCTGAAGTTCAAAAATCTTGTCTGAGTGTCCTTCCGTTACCGTGGAATTGCCCTATAAGGGAAGTCTTGTAAATTGCAGTGAACAATAAAAAGGAACCATTATAACTTAAACTCTGTCTAGTTCAACCTCATTTGTAATATGTGTTGTAAACTCATAGTCGGTATAAGTGTGGATGTGTGTACCGTATAAGACCTAGATTTGGACCTATAGATGTACTCCCTTTCATTGACTTTAGTGCAAATTTTAATTTTTCACATTTACTGAATGTGAAATATGATTTAAACAAAGCTACATGTAATGGAGAATGCATAAGGGCAAATCCAGAGTGATGTAGATTACATCTTAGAAAATTTGTACTACTTCAAGAGGTCATTCATAAAACATAACTTTGTTTATTCTTATCTCATATATTAGAATTACAAACGAATTACCAGTGAAGTATAAACAGTGAGTTTCAAATGTTTTTTTTAAATCGTTTGGTAGTTACATGTATTGCAAATAACATTTTTGGGACATTTGGACTTTTTGCATACCTATGCATTTTCTATATAATCTAAGAGTTTAAGCCTTCAGTATGAGAAACTTACTTTTAGAATGAGTGGTAAGGAAACATAAAATTAAGTAAGCTTACGAATGTAAATATATTAAACATGTATTACAAACTTGAAGACTTATTTCATGTCAAGAATTGAAGGGTGATCAACAAATAATACATAGATTAGGCTTTTAAGTACTGACAATGTTGTTTAAACTCATGATTCTTAATGTACTACATGTATATCCCTTCTATGACTATTCATGACTTTTCTAAATACATGATTGGTCAATTAGTGGTCACGTGATAAAATATATAATTTTCACTATTAACAACAAATCTTTGCCAGAGCTCCAATATTTTTCACTATTTTTTCCTGGGCAGAACTGCGCACGCTCTCTTTGAGATTTTCAGGTAGATATTGCATTGTGACATCACACGTTCAATCAAAAGTAATGCGCAATTAGCGCATCTCATTATAAATGCGCGTAAATATAACTGTGCGCAGGTTAAATTGACAAATTCAAACTGATTGTAAACTTCTTCAATACCCCAATGTGGGTGACATTGGATGTCATTGATAGCGCGTTAAAAACCATATGCCAGCCAATCAGTAGGTCAAACGTTGACCTTACACTGACCTTTAAAGGGTTCGTAAAGAAGGGATAGAAAACAAATTTACCAAGCATTTAGTTTGTAAGAATAGTGGAAATTATATATCTTTGGAGGGACTGGCAATAATTACTATTTTGTCCTCGGGCTTCGCCCCTCTGAAAAAATAATACTATGCCAGTCCCTCCTCAGATAGATAATTTCCACTATTTTTTCTCACAGCTTGGTATATTTGTATAATATAAAAGAAATGTCAGACATTAGACTTTCCATCATATCAAAACCATACTTGAGCATGAGTCAACTCTAATTTAAATGAATGCATTAAAGTTTGTTTTTTTACTAATTTTCAACAGAATTTTTAGCATAAAAATAGTATCCAAGTTGTAGGTTTATTGTACTTACATAGTCCCATGGCACACTTTCAAATGCACTATTGTCAGTTCAATCATTTCATTAAGTCAGAATCTTAATGAACTCGTGCAATTGTATTTATTGATGGCGAGTTGTTACAAATGATTATTATGCAAGGGCCAGGGTATCCGTCTTCAGAAATCAATATCATAGTGCAGAATACAAAGTATTTCCTCTACGCATATACAGCGATACATGCTATACCTTGTATGTAATGTCCGTAACAGTATTTCTGGATAAAGTATAAAAGCTCTCATAAATGTGCTGGATATGTTGTGCAATATTGTGACAAAATAGTTATTGAGAGAGCTCTTTGACAAGACAAGTTAAAGGGTACGATATAATTCCCTAACTCCATCATTGTTTGTTAACTGCATTCATGAATGTGTGCATGGTTGCGTGCTTGATTGCTCTCATTATCATAGGACCGAGTGAGCACGGAGTAAAGGTTGACTGAGTGAGTCTGTGTGTCTTGCACGACATGCAATATGTACTTTGGCAAGTTCCCAAAATAAAGTGACTGCTCATGTTGGAATGTGCATGAGAGCAAGTGAGAAAACCCCCTAAAATGCATCAAATGGTGGCAGCGGTGGGATTTGGCATATGCAATTTAACACATAAACAACACTCATGAGGTTCAACTCAAAATAGGTGCACTGTGCTCAAAGTTGATGTTGAATGCGAAGCAAAGATTTTTTTGCATATATACATTTAGTCCTGTCTCAAGTTCAAGATGGACATGACTGTATTTCAGCAAGAATCATGGAATTGCCCTAAACATTTTCAGTCTCCTTGTTCCTTAAAAAAACAAGATGCATGTTCAACTGTAGGCAGTCGAAAATGATGCCTCCGCCATGAGGTGATTTTACAAACCAAAATAGAAGCAATTACAAAAAGTTCAAGTTTGATTGTAATCCGTTAACAGGTTCTTAGAATATCGTGATTACAAGGTATTTTTCATATACATGTATGACCCTTTGAACTTTGACCTCATGACCCTAAAATCAATCAGTTCATTGGCTCTGCAAGATACATACATGCCCTGAGTTTGATAGTAATCCGTCCGTCAGTATTGCTCACAAGCTATTTTTGCAGACATAATGAGCCCCATGACCTTTGGCCCCAAAACCTCATCAGTTCATTGGTTCTGCAAGATGCATATGACCCAAGTTTGGGGGTCATCCAACAATAGTTTCTTGAGATAACGCAATAAAATGAGAATGGGACGTACAGACGTACGGACGAGTGACAAACAAACAGAAAACATAATGCCTCCGGCTACTTTGTAGCGGAGGCATAAAAACACTTTAAAAGCAGATTTTGTCATATTTTATGTCATATTAGAGGCATTTAAAATTGAATAACTTTTTATTACTTCATTGCAAAATAAACTGGTGGGTCTCTTGCACTACAGCTGTTGGAATGGTTCCTGAGATCAATGACGGGACAGTCTGGTGACCGGATGAATGATGTTGATGACGAGCATGGTGACTGTGATGCTGGGTGGTCAGCTGCAGAGGAACAGACTGAGAATTGATCTGAGCTTGGATCTGGGCCTGGGCTTCAGCTTGGACCTGGGCCAAGGCCTGGGTGGTGTTAAGGGACAGCAAGGCCGCTGGATTTGGAGTGGTGTGCTGGATCAGCTGCTGAACCTGCTGGGGTACCACAGGTTGTAGTCGAGCAGGTTGTGGAGGTGGTGAAGGAGAGTGGCTGGGTTGGTTCAAGGTGCCCGTTGCTAGGTTAACCAGATTGATATCAATACCATTTGAAGTTGTTACTCCTCCTCCTCCAGCTAGCTCTTGCAGACTGGAAGAGGCAACATGGAGCTGGATGGGTACTACTCCCTGACGTGTTGCAGTGAATTGAATCGATTCTGCTTCCTCTGTTGGAACCATGGGTGTGGCTGATAGTGTCCTATTGGCTGGGGTCAAGAGGTGCATTAGTAGACCAGGATTCCGGTTCGCATCCTGGGATTCATCCTTCTGTGGAGCTTTCACACTACAAAAGCAAATATAAAAGTGGTATCATAATTTTTACAAATGTATCCAACAACGCAGATACAATTGCCTTTTTGTGCATCTAGACATCCCAAACAATTTCGTTCAGGCATCTACCTCACCCCTCTTTGAGAAGAAAATTGAAAGAAAACCTTCTTCGTTTACTTAAAAACTTTATTTAAAGCTTTGATTGACATCTTGATACCAATAAAGAAGGTTTTCCATGGATTAAATGTTACTATCGATTCTTCATCAAGTACAAAACCTAGCACGAGGGTCCAGACAAATCTTTTTGGTTCCTGAATGATCTGAAAGTATGGTACCTCCTCTCTCATGTAGAATTTTAAACAATTTTCTAATAATGTTGTTTTAGCCAGCTCTGAGCCGAAAGCTAAATTCAACTACAGTCAAACCTGCTTTAGTGACCACCTGTCTACAAGGACCACATTTTTAGTTTCCCTTGAAAATGGTTTCTCATTGAAACATATACTAAATGAACCTGTCTACAAAGATCACCTGTCTTCAAAGACCACTTTTTGTGTTTCCCTTGGGCGGTCGCTATAGACAGGTTTAACTGTACAAAGACCTTCACCTCAAGGATTTATATGACTGCTCCATCTGTGTTACCCAGAAAGAGATACAATGAAATAGTTATCTCCTTTATCATCATTACTTAGCATTCTACACTACAACTACTTACGGCCAATGACTCTTTTCATGCATCTTCAGGCTGCTGAGATGTCGGAAGTTAGCACTGCACACTTTACAACTATATGGGTATTCTCCAGAATGGATGCGTTGATGACTCCGAAGATTTTCCTTGCGATTGAACTGTGCCCCACACTGTTCGCAACGGAATGGCTTGTTCTTGGTGTGGATCTTAGCATGCCTGTTAAGGTGACCACTTCGCTTGAAGCTTGCACCACATTGGTCACACACATGTGGCTTCTTGTCATTGTGGATAAGCATGTGAGCCTTGAGGTCATTGGTGGTCTTGAACTTGGTGTGGCAAGTGTTGCACCCATAGGGTTTTACAGAGTTGTGGACACGCCTGTGGCTTCGTAGGTCACTCTTCCGCTTGAACATTGCACCGCAGGCCTCACACTGGAAGGGACGATCCTTGCTGTGAGTTACCTCATGGCTCTTCAAGTAGACCAACACTCTGAACTTCTTTCCACAGATATTGCAAGCATACGGCTCATCATTTTTGTGATAAGACAGAACATGGCGCTTCAAATTAATGGACTGAATGAAGCGAGCATCGCAAATATCACACTTAAACGGTTTCTCACCAGTGTGTGTACGAATATGAATTTTCAACGCAGAGTTCACGTTACAATTCTTTCCACAGTACGGGCAAATGTAGGTTCTTATCTTCTTTGAGTTGAGCTGACGCTGTCTGTGAGCCTCTAGATGTACTGTCAGTTCTGCATCGTCTCTGAACACCTTGCGACATTTTTTGCACTTGGCATGATTGTTCCTGTAGTGGCATCGCAAAGCACTGTGTCCTTTACATATAGCATCACAGAATTTACATGGGTAGTCTTTCTTCGCTTTTGCAGCAACACCAATAGCAGTTTGTTTTGCTTTCAAGGCACGCTGTCTGATCGACATGACTCGTTGGGAAGGTGCCCTTGGCTCTGGAGACTTCTTAGGTTTCTTACGTCTGAGGGTGACTGCTTTCAAGGCAGCTTTGGTTTCCACCTTCCTAGGAGATGCTCGCTGTTTGCTCACTGTGGTATATCTTGTTTGCCGTACGGGACGTAGAGGTGATTTCCTTGGAAATGTCTTTGGGGCAGGAAACTTTGATGACTGCTCATTTTCAGCATCACTGATGCTCTCTGTGATCTCAGTTCCTCCATCATTGAGGTCTTCAGCATCTGAAGACATCTCTGCTTCATCTGAAGGGAGAGTTTCTTCTGCACAGAATAAGCAAACAAAACATTTATTAAAAAATAATCAAACAATTGAACAGAATGATGTGTTGATGTCATACATTTCCAATTGAGCTTCCTGTGACATGTGATTCCTACTGAAAAACTTTCAGCACAAATATACTGATCCCAGTCACAATTCAAAATGCTTTGTATAGTGTATACGCTCTGTTGCTTTAAGTCTATCATACTATAATCTTACTCCTTTTGAATTCACACATCTGGCCTTGTTTCAATAATTCTTTAGTGTGTTATTTGTAATGATATATATTGAAGGGTTCAAATTAATTGTGTGTTTGCTTTTAGAATTATAACTTCAGGCTGGATAGAATTATAAAAAACTGCAAGAAAACTAAAGGTTTTATTATTTCATTTTAACTTGGGAAATATTTTTAGTTATCACTCTAATGATACAAATAGTTTGAAGAAAAAAAAAGGTGCACAACGAATCCCCTACAACCATTGTTTACAGCCAATTTATTCAACGAACAAAATTCCTAGCATCAACCCTGGAAAGAATACTATTTACTACACCTCAACCCCATCCGAAACCTAAATGTAGTTACCTAAAACCCAATCATAACCCTTAAGCCTAACCACATTACTTTGACAAATAAAGCATCTTGGATAAAATGCTGCTGGAGAAAACATTGTATGTAGAATCACTGGTTAAGAAAAAGAGAAATTACCATGGAATGATTGGGAAAGTTGGATGAGGCGTTCGCACATCGCCCGATTGGCCTGGTGCTTGATCGCTGACAGATTGAATTTCTCAGCAATGGCGATGATGTCCATGCAGTTATCTGAGTTGGTCTGAGCCTTCAAGAAGGCACAGGCAGCTTCCTTCACCACTGGCACCTTCAGGGTGATCCCTATCTCCAGCCACATCTCCACCGTGCCCATGCTTAGATCCAGCTTCCCTGTGTATGCAAACTCCAGGAACATGTGGAAGGACGCAGGGGCCAGCTTGGACAGGCAAATGCTCTTCCGAAGCAGGTCCGGGTTGCGACCTCCCGCAGGAAGTGCCTGGTAGATGTCGCGGAAGAAATCGCTGCAGGCCATCAGGACGGCCCTGTGGGCGTTGAACTGCAGGTCTTGGACACTGATGATGGCGTCACAGAGACTAGGGTACTGGCGCCAACACTGGGCAAGCATCTCCAGGGCTTTACTGCTATGGTTGAGAGCCTTATATATGTGGCTTCCATTGTCACCCTGCGTGACCTTAAACGACATAGATGCCATGGTGAGCCTTCAGGGTGTGGAGATGTTGATGTGTTGATCCTTCATGAAGCCAAAGATATCTGTGGAACGAGATAAACCAACCAAAATTATACTAGGGTCTATTGGCATAACGTTATTCACTGAAATAGTGTTTAGGATCAAGTAGCGTATATATCTGTTTAGAATGAGAGAGGGGGAGGGGGGGGGGGGATGATCACAATTATCCGGTACGCGGTACCAGGTTTCCTTGCGTGAACAAAAATGTTGGACTTTAATCGTTAATCAGTACTAAAAAACAAATACCAATTCAAATTTTTTGAATAGGCCTAGTTTGAATTTTTTTTTTATATTATAGTTTTAACTTTTGTACATTGTAATTTGTATACCATAGTTTTCCATGCCCATATGCATACATGGCACTGACTTGATCAGTAGTTAATAAGAGTATTCGGTCTAAGTTATTCAAAACTTTAACTTTTTTATCCTTTATTAATTTGTCAGCTCAAGAAAGTTTGCAACAATCCAGTCCGAGACCTTTTTCCCGGCCCGGTATTGCAGTAACGATGCTTGCATACCGATCAGGTATCAATGAAGAAGCTTGAACTTCAAGGTCAAATGAGTAGCTAGTACTAGTAAGTATGTATACTCCATCTTATTAAGTAACAACATCAAAAGAATAGTGACTCCCGCTTTCATTCAGTCAACATCGAAACACTTCATCAGATCACGATTTGCCATTACCACTGTCATTATTACAAGCATTCAAAATTTTACCATTATTGGCTTTGTGTACAAACACAAGGGACACTCTCCAACCACCGCAAACGACACAACAACCGTCATCAGATTTGCCACTGATTATCAGATGAAGGAATACGCTATTTATCACATTTTCACTTTAAGGTATTTCCTGTATATTTCTTTATAGTATTTTGTTATTATAATAAATAAACAATCCAAAATAAAGTAGAAATGAGCTTTTACCTGTCTCTAAATTTTGGGCGCGATGTTTAATTCTGGAGAAATCCCTGTATTAGACCTTTCGCTCGACTTTTCCCATCTATTCCAAAATACGCATGGTTCGAAATATTTGAGAAGCAGCGAAAATCAAAGTAGTCGCGGATCTGGAAATCAATGGCGCTGAACTCGAATTTCGAAACGGTGCTTCGTAGATCAATCTTGACGATTTACCATATCATTACAATCCTAAAGTCGAAGGCACTTTAGCCACTGAGGGAATGGAAATTAATCAAAGTGTCTGAGCATTTGAATTAATCCAATCTATTTCAATCATGCACTTTTAATCAGACAATTATGGCATCTAAATCGCCCGCGATGACTCTGCGGAGCTGCGTTGTCATTCTCTGCGGAACTGCTGGGGTCGGAATGGCTGGTTTCGCTCTGGTGAAATACCTACGGAGTTGGCTGCGTCAGGTCGTCAGTAGAAACTTGGAACAGAGGATTGAGGATGGTAAGTTTTTACTTTATCATAGAAATATGACCGAATAGGCTAGGCCTAGGTATTTCATTCATATTTGATATTAGCATTGCACTGATTAAATGAGTTAGTCTTAATCATTTATGACTCGATCAAGTGAGATGATTAAGACTGAGTGATGGAAAATCAATTTAACAACAGAGCTAGATCTACCAAGTATCACGCATACCATAAGGCGTGATATCACGCATTTCGAGGGTCTGAAAATGCTTATACGCACGATGTGCGCTAGATTTTGAAAAAAAACTATACCTTATACGTGTGTTATACTGTAACAATGAAACAAGAGAAACTGGAGCGTGAAAATTGAATTATTCTACATGCACCCTAGACAGCAATAACCATCTGATTTGGGTCATTTCTTTAATAAAACTGACAATTGTTGTCATTCCCCAATACAGATGGCAACCCAGAGATCTCGTACCGTGGGGGTAGCTATAGCCAACAATGGCAGCTTTTTGTGTCAAAACATTTTCTCCCCGATTTTCTTTATTTAGATCTAATTTTCTGATTTCTAAATCAGATGTAAATTAGGTCGGTATGTCATTTGTCCTAATTACAGTTATCAAAATTTGATAACTTAATATTAAATGTATAATTTACGGACTTACTTATATGAATTATCCAATTTGTATTTCCGAACTGTGAAACGGTACGTTCATGCATTCGAAATATTACCCGGCGGCCGATATATTTCCGGGTCCACCTACCAAAACATAGCCAAATGGCCAATCAGAGCACTCGTTTCGTGGGAGTTCGTTGGTCAAGCTGGGCCGACTCGTACGTAGCTACGGTAGCTATTGGACGTTCGAAAAGAAAAAATGAATATTCATCAACTAAAACCAAGACGGATAATGTTGACGACGAGACTTTCTCGGATTAATCATTAATTTAGGATCTAAATGAGCAAGCTATCGTAAGTCAAATAAGCTATATATATGATATTTTTAATTAGACTCTAAATTATTGTCATATTGCAGCATGTATGAGGATGTAAAGAGTGAAAATCTCGTTGCATATCTCATTCATCGCGGTCCGGTCGAACCGAACCATTTGTTCCGTACGGTGCCTCACAGAAAGAGGTCCCCAGACTTCAGTCTCTATAATCGGAGGTCTAGTGGAGCCAGACGTAGTCTCAGTGGAACAACCGACGATTAGAGAGACTGAAGCTTTCGGTCTACATGCACCCATGACACTCATTAAATGAAAAGGGGATGAAAGCAGACAATGTATGTGTGTAATAGAGGAATAGTATAGCTGCCAACTCTCACGCAATCTGCGTGAGTCTCACGCAATTCACCCAATTCTCACGCTCTCACGCTGATCATAGGAATTCTCACGCTGAACCCCGAAAATAGAAACTAAACAAAAAAAAATGTCTATTATATTGGATATTCAATATCCCTGCCGAAAGTTTCAACATTTTTTTAACCAAACATGCGCAAAGCTAAATCATCAATGCAAATTGGTTTCGGTTTGCCGCGCAAAGACAAGATAGTGAATTGCGATTGGCTTATCCTGCATGTGCGAGTGACATCGTCACTTTACTATGAAGCGGGGTTTTTGTGCGAGACACGACAAGCGAGTGTCGATGCCATGGTCTGTCATCGCTGTACATCGCGCCCGGCCCCCAGCCCGGCCCTGCCCGGGTTGCTCAGTGTTTGTGATCGGATAATGGGCCTGGGCCGTCCTCTTTAGCCCTCTTCGACTGTGGAAGTTTGTATTTTTCATGGTCAGTGTACTTCATGAAATCAATTAACCTATTTGAATCCTGCCTTATGTATTTGTGGAATCAGGGTTAAAGTATGCACCAGATTGCACCATTTCAATTGCAAAATTGTAAAAGCTCCCTACCGTGGAAGGGGGGACACCCCCCTTCCACACCATCTCACCCTCAGGCGCTTCGCGCCCTCGCAATGTCTCACTCAAAACTCTTTCCAAAGGTTGGCAGCCCTGGAATACATATACATTCTCTTTTCTTTGTGGAAATTTTGCAGGAAGCTGACTATTGTATACCATTTTATTTTCAGCAATCTCGAATGAAGCTCTTTCAGAGTTGGCCAAATCCTCCAATGTAGGGCTGAGACAAAGTGCTGAACAAATGCTGCTTGATAGAATAACAAAACGTAAGTTTCTATGGAAATATAATGGAAGAGAAAGGCCAAGTTTCCGTTCGCCAATTTTGAAGAAATTATAACTTTTTGTTATTAAATCATATTGTGGGAAATTGTGTTGACTCTTTTTTCATCATATAGCATGAGATTAAAAAACAAAAATGTATCTAGTTTCTACCAAATATTTCTTCCAAAACCTATTAATGTTGAAAATATGATAATATGCAACTTTTTTATAATTATTAAGATATTATAAATGATTGCCATTTTATTTCATTTCTAATTCTGTTTTAACAGCAATAGTGTGCAAAATGTCAGATGGAGGTGATATGGTGATAATTGTGATGTAAAACTGAGAATTTAATGTCAAAGAATTTGCTTGTGGAATACTGCAGAGGACAGTATTAATAAATTAATTCATTTGTTTATTTATATGTTTATTAATTGAGTTATTCGATCATTCATTTATCTTTTAAGAGAAGATTCAAAGAGTAATCTTTTTTAAAATGGTATCTTGATATCTCTCTTTTGTACTTTTTGGCAGGAGAAGCATTTCTGTATGTCTTGAAATCTTGCAGGAGCAGTGATGAAGAGAAGGCACTTCAGGCATGCACAGCCCTCTGTGTTATCCTAAAAAGTGGTAAATATCTGTCTTCGTCTTTCTTTTTCTCAAAGTCTGCCTTCTTCGACTCATTTTCTTACTCTCCATTCACCATCACTTTTCTCTTTAGTTATTGTAAAACTATGAATTACAATTTATTTTTTAAAGTGTAGAGAATTTGCCAAGACAGACCAGTCAAGGTGATTCATCATTAGGTTTTTAAATGAAATTTAATGGGTTTAAAGATATTTTTGAGGACATGCTAATGTTTCTTTCGTTCTTTGTTTATTTTTCTTTATTTTGTTTTAAAGAGTACAAGTAATTGACACATATCCAAGTGATGAAAAAAAAAATGGAAGGGAATATTGGCTCTTAGGTTTTCACAACTCCTGTTTTTCTTTTGCAATGGTTTTTCATCCCATGTCTAGATTGACATTGAATATTTGTACCAGTGTATGAAATGTCGTTCCATTTGTAAATTAACTTTACCTTACAGGGTATGTCCCATTTGCAGGCCAAAAAATGAAAAGGTTAAATTCCAACAGCATTTGAAAGATAATACTAATTCAGAACTTCCGTCGAAACGAAAGGGCTTGAAAATGTCTTTAAGTGGGAAAATAACAACCATTAGTTGTCAATTTGACTTTCGTGATTGCAATCCTTTTGTAATTGTCGGATTTTCAGACCCTTGTACCGAATGATTGTATGTTTTGTGCTGCGCAAAGATTCAATCAGTTTAATATTGGCCATTACAAGAATTGGGTTATTGATGTAGACAAATGCTCATGTACCCTTTACAGCTCATTTTATTTACAGTATGTTATTTCCAAAGAAAAAAAAGAAGTCAGTCAGTAACTCAATATTGCCTGACATTTAAGTCAGAAAATAATCAGGTTTCCTTGCATAATTTGAATAATAGTTTAAACGTTTAAATTTTACAGATACATGTACATGTAGGACATACGTGACATATTCATAATTCCTGCAAAGTTCTACAGACTTTGTTGTTGGCTGCAAATGTGACAAATTACCTTTAACAGAGTGACAGTTAAACCTGCAGGGGGTGTTTCACAAAGATCCTAAGTTGGACTAACAATTATGGAAAGCCATTAGCATCTTTGAAAATATTTTGTAAAAGCTATTTTAAAAAGCGTAAAATGTTGATTGAAATCATTCATATTTTCTATTATCAAGGAGATTTCATGTTCTTGATGTGGAATTTATGAAAAGTCTAAAATACTTCAATTTTTGCTTTTGAATATTGTTTATTTAAAGGCTACAAAATACAAATTGCTCTCCATAATATTGAAGTCCAACTTAGAGTTAAGTTCGACTTTTTATCTTTGTAAAAAACACCCCCCTGTACCTCCTTTTTCTTTTTTGTTGCCAGTTGACCAGAGAGTATTCCAGGTTGATCTCTTCATCCTCCAGACCCTAGTGACCACCCTCTCCTCCTCCATGGATAGATGGACTCACTATCGCACCCATATACCTGATGTAGACTTCCCTGATAGAATGCAACGCATGACGCTGGCTACCATCTATGATCTATCCACGGATCCAGGTACATTAAATCTGTGTATCAATGATAATAATGATGTTAGATTGTAATTATAATAATTATAATAATAACGATGATGATGATGATACTGGTGATGATGATGATGATAATGATGGTGATAAATAATAATGAGATAATGATAGTAAAAATGATGATGATGTTGATGATGATGATGATGATAATGATAAAATAAGAATAATAATGATAACAATAATAATAATAATAATAATGATAATTACAATAATAATAATAATGATAATATTCATGTACATGACAATAACAATATTATATGTATTATTTTGATTATTAAAGACAAATTCTTGTTATCCTTAACCTCCTTTTACCAGCTTTCCTGTCCAAGTTAGAGCAGATGAAGAGCAAAGATCTGGCCATCATCGTCTTGGAACTGTTGGAGAAATCAAGGAACAAGGAGGTCCAGAGGTACTCTCTGCTCTTACTTCTACAGATGACAATGCAAGGTACTTTCATTTATCCATTCATAATCCATTTTGTATGAAGACTTAAAGGCCCGAATTCACAAAGGAGGTTTGTCGACAAACCTTGGTTTTCGTACGCCATATGACGCGTTTTACGCGTTTTTTTACAAACCTGGTTTGAAAAGAACAAAAGGAGGTTTGGCGAAACAAAAGGGGGTTTGAGCTCAAACCTTGGTCTGAGCTCAAACCTTGCTTTGTGAATTCGGGCCGTAGTGTGTAATCTCTCAAGGTCATTATGTTAAAATTCTTAGACCGTGTAATTAAGTTTAATGATAATAATGTCTGTAGATATGTAAAGCACACATTATGTTTCTTTCTGTAATGACACCCAATGCACATAGAACAATCAATACATTTTGTCAATATAAAAGATGATACATAATCAACAAAATTGACATGTCAAAATAGACTGATACGATTACAAAATGATCATCATTTGAAAGTGTATTTAATCAAAAATGTTTTTAAAGTTTTATGTGCGTTAAATCTTGTTATACTTGTAAAATACATTATCTTTTTTTGTTATCCTACCCAACTTTCAAATTGTTGAAAATTTTATGCAGTCATATTGATTAAAAATAATAACATTTAACCAGCCTATTATACTACTGTAATTGTAATATTCTGTCTTATATTTGCAGGAAAGAATTGTGCCAGTGTAGATGCCTTTAGGATTATTGGAGAGAAGAGTGTGTTTCATCATGGTGATGTCATGCTACAGAAGATTTGCTACCAGCTCTTAGTCACTTTGACTAATGCACAAAGCACAGGTGAGATGGAAACTATTCAGGCCCTTACCACATAAACTATTTGTAATTACCGTATGCATGAATATCTTTCTCCCTTCTTTGATAGCACTTTTTAAAGTATTTTCCTTTTTGTATGCAAGCCAAAGAAAAGCAAGAGAAGAAAAAGTAATGCTTTCGACCTTTTGATGTTCTTTGTAATTGTATTTGAAAAATCACTCATGATTTAAGGTTTTTGGCTCCTTAAAAATTTAAGTTTATATCCAAAGATGAATTGAATCTGCTGCTATCTAAATGTAATGGGATATTACACACAAGAACTGTTTTTTTATTAATAATTTTTTTGTAATAAAAATTTGTTCTGTTATGAAGCTTCCTGACACTTAAAGCTTATCTGTACTAGTTTGGCCAGGAGGGATTGGACCACTCTGCAAGGTCACTGCACAGGTGGTTAGAGATCTCGGACTTGTTAGCTCCTTTTTTGCTTCTATCACAGGTCGACGGGCGTGTGGTCATCCATATTGAAGAAATTCTTATCTTTCAGAGCCTTTCTATGTTTCCGCATTATGTTTACTTTATCTCGATAAGATAGCAGCTTCATCAGGACATGGGATGGTCTATCCTCGACCTTTTTCCCATCTCTGTGGGCGCGCTCATCTCTGCTTTCTATTTTGAAATGGGTGCGAATGATGTTTACAGCTATCTGGATACAATCATCATGATGACCTTCCAGAGGCTCAGGGATTCCTACAAGGCAAATGTTATTTCACATGGAGGAACACTCATTTTTATTTGCATCACTTTCATACTTATCAATCTAACTTTGAAGGTGGATATTTCCTTTTTCATTTCATCGATTTGCTTTTCCAGGTTATCAACACGTTCACGCTCAACTCCAACGAGGCTTCCATATTGGCTTCAAGATCCTTCAACTTTGCATTGAAATTATCCACCGCGCTTCTGATCATTTTTTCAACTTTTACAGATGCCTCTTTGAAGAAGTTATCTAAATTAGGTAGACCTGGTGAGGGGTTATCGACGACATTGATCTGGTCCGACCCAGCTGCAGTATTCCTGGAGAGCTCCACGTCTTCACTGTTGGTAGTAGCCGGCACAATGGGTTCACATTCCTGTAGCATGGACATCGTCCCGTTAACCAGGCTTCATGAATGTGAATTTGTCGGGCTTCCCGGGCGGGAGTTTGGCGGACTCCTATTGGTAGCAGTACGTGGCTCCGTGGTAGGTTTGGGTTTTGCGCTTGAAGGGTGTTTGCGAGTCCTCAAGTTCATGTACCCGGGATCGCCTTCGGGTCCAGACATTGCTGTGTAGAATCTCTGAATGTTGAATATTTAGGTGGTAAAATCAGAATTCCAGTTTCATATTTCCAAAGTCCCAAATTTTAAAGAAAATTTTGGAGACTTCGAGACGAGCAAGAAAATGTGACCTTATCCAATGAGTGCCATCTGTCTATTATCTCGTCAACTCAGCTCTCAATTAACATAAGAAAAAGAGGATCATGGGGGACCAATGGTCACCGATTAGACATTGTTTTCTTTATAGAGGGAGCAAGTAGCTACCAGTAGGACAATGTGGCTTTAATGTCTTTGTCCTACTGGAGACCACCAATCAGGAGGACAGAGATGTCTGCTTCTTATTCTACATGTCTACGCCATGGAGGCATGAAGCAGAAACCGTCTGGTTGTACAGTCACTGGCCATATAGCAGTAGATATTGCTTGTCATATTTCTCCTGGTTCAAAGATTCTCATGATTTGCTGTACATCTATTAGTAGATTGTGCAGCTCATCTCAAACAATAGGACTTCAAATATTTTTTGTGTGAAAATTCTTAAGAAATCTCTCGTAGGAACCTTCCTCATGTTTCCTTTCATTCTCCTTTCTATGCCATAGATGCAACCCTGTTCATCCATGAGATTGCTCAGCAAGATGCACTGGTCCCTATGGTTGTCTCTACCAAGTCAGATGATGTAGAAGTATCATTCTGGTCAGTGGCCTTACTACATGAGTTTGCTGTTCACAGTAAGTCCACCAACTATATTGTAATTTGTTTTTAGACATTTTGTATTCTTCAGTTACTGAGTTCAACCTATACTGACATTTTTAATCCCATTTTGAATATTTGACATTATTCTGATAAACTACTATAATTTTACTGTAAATTTGATGTACTAGACCAATTTAGTCTTGATATGGTTACATTTTTTTTTGTTGGATTAGTTATGTAAGGCGACATTCTAGGTTTGGTATTCTGGTTTTAATCTGGTCTGAATTTAGTCTGCCTTTTACATGATTGAAAAACCGACCTATGTATTTGTATATAGAGTATTATCGTTAGATGTTTACAGGAAACAATGTGTTGTGTACTTTTGAATATGCTTATAGACTATATCTTGAGATGTCTTGAGAAATGAATAGTTTGATACCTTTAGTCTTTCTCTTCAGATGTTTTCAGGAAATGAATGTGTTTAATACTTAACACCTGTAGCCTTTCTCTACAGATGTTTGTAGGAAGGAGCTATGTGAATTACCTTGTCTAGTCACAAACCTTCAGGCGACATTGATGGCTAGCGAAGCTGCGGTTCAGAGACTCATTCTCAGGATATTTGCCTTCCTTGCTCTCAGAAACGGTAAGAACATGGATCAGGAATATTGTTCAACTGTTGTTCTGCAGTCTCATTTTACGTTGTTTTGCCTTGTTTCTTATTCACCTTTTAAAGATCTTGTTGCCTGGCTGGCATAAGGGCGTTAGCACGAATTGCAGGTAAAAAATGAAGCGCTAAGCAGAAGGGCCTTAGCACTAAATCGCCTCAAACTTTTATAAAACTGACTTATTTCTGAAAGAAATTTGTGGCCGTGTTCTACTAAAACATTTCTATTTAGTCTTTTAAGTTTTTAAACCAATTTTCGGGACGAAAGCAGTGTAAATGCAAAACAAATCTTTAAATGCGAATAATTCGAAAAGTAGTTTAGAGTCGCTCGCGCGCTAGCGCCCTTCTGCCAGCTGGGCGACGATCTCTCCTCTCTCTCTCTCTCCACCTCTCTCTTTCTATCTCCTCCCTTTTTCTGTCTTTTTTTCTCTCCCCACTCTCTCTCTCCCTCATCATTTCTCTCCTTCTGGATTTCCTTGTCATCTCTCGCTTTGGACTTGCTATAGCCTGGCTTCTTTCGTTGAATATTGTATTGTAACCACATTTTCATGTGCATAAAACAACAGGTTTTTCTTAGGTGTATATTTTTTGGTTCAATTTTGTTTACACCATTCAATTTCATTGTGAATCAACCATTATGAGTTCCTGAACTTTACGTGTTGATGTTTTTAACCCAATCAAATAAATAAAACAAAACAATTCTAACATAACTTTAATTGTTTACTTTAAATATTGACCCAGCACTTTATATGTACCTACATGTATTCCTAGCCTCCAAATTTACCTAAAACCCAATCACATCCCAAGCCCTATACTTTTCTTTTATGATAAAGCGTTTTTAGTCTAAATTCTTATGTAAACAGCGCAACATTATTAGGCACATTGCAAGTGCCAATATAGTGGGATATATTATGTTATATTCCACATACTAAGAATCTTGCTCTACGATTGGTCAAAAGTAAATCACGTGATGAAAGATAGTTCGCCCATTATTGATGGCAGAAGCAAAAAGTTTGTTACACTGTGTAGATAGTACTACTATCTACACAGGGCAACGCACTTTCACTGAAGATTATCCAAAAGCGCACTAAAACATGCGTAATTAAGTGCGCATTACCAATGAGCGCAATTAAAACAAACACATGCACGCACCGTACCCTCAAGGGGTTGGGTTGGGTTAAGCTGTTTAACTTTTTTGGTGTGAATTTGGGCATGGTGTCTGTTATGTAGATGCATACACATCCTTTCCTTTTTGTAGTTAAATTGTTTTAGATGTGGAATATAAAGCAAATAATCACCTTTGGTTTCAGGCGATGGCAAACTATCACTTCCTCGTCGATCAGAATGTATACGCTATCTTTCCTCAGCTTCGCTTCGGAAAGATAGCTACATCCAGATCGCCTCGGAAGTGATAGTTTGTCCCATCACCTTCACCAAAGGTAGTTATTCGCTTAATATCCCTAAATTGAATCATTGACAACTAGCTCTAAGCTATTACTGCAAGACAATCAGCTACTGGAAAACTACCTCTATCACAACAAGGCCCTCTTCTTCCTCTCCAGCAAACTACCCCAAAATATAAAAATTTACCCCTAGGTTACTATGAAGATAAATTTGGGTTAATTCCTCTAAGGGGTAGCTGTCCTATACACTTTGTAAACATGCCTCCCTCCCCCCACAAACAAAAATAATCACTCTTTGGTTATTTCATGTTGATACTTTAACTCCTTAGATCCCTTTGCAAGAGAGCTCATGAAGAACAAGGCATTGATTAGTCACCTACCTACCTGCCTAGCGAGTGGAAACAAAGATGTAGTGCATTGGGCTTTGGTACTGGTTCATGATCTAGCTATGATGGGTAAGTTTTAGCTTGGATCATTGAGAGTTTATTGGATTGGTAAAGGTAGTAGGAACAAAAGACCTGATTCCTTTTGGTACTATTGAATAATTTGGCTATTATGGGTACCGGTATGTTTAACCTTAGATCATTTGATATCTGTTCAAGCAATTAAGCTCATTTAAACTTGAACCTTAGTGTACTCAGACAATTTGATCTTGTATGTCAAACCTTCTAAAAATCAGAATTATCATGTGTTGGATTTCACATATTATATATATTCTAAAGTAAATTTACCAATCAGAAAATGTAAACATGTATAGTCTGCTTTGGAGTCTTTGTATATATTTGTTGGTTCTTTTAGTAGCATCCAAAGTAGATGTTTCAGTGCTAACTGATATATAAAAACTTCCTTATTACTCATTAATTTTTAAGTGTTACATATGTAGTAAGTTGGGAATGAATGGAGGGACAAACTTTACACTTGGTGACCTCAAGAAATAAAGTGCTCTCATAATAATGATAAAAGCTCACATTTATAATGCCCCTAATACTTTGTTTCTAGGCGCAGCCCATATTATTACTCCGGTAATCGGATTTAGGCTTACCCGCAACACAATGTATGCACATTTTCCACTCCCTGGGGAGCATTCCAGCCAGTCGCCATTTGTTGTAAGATTTTGTGTTTTCCCCTCTCAGGTCGCCAGGCATTGGAGAAACTTCTGGATTACACCAACGACGCTTTGATCAAGTCCCTCCTCTCGCTCTCCACCACCCGTGATAACATGATGCTACGCCTCCTGGCCGAGACCCTTGGACTGTTCTGCGGGTGCGAACAGCTCCCCCATCGGCTGGTCCGAGCTGGGGCCTTAGAAATGATCCTGAGCCTGGCCCAGTCTCATGACCCAGACCTGGTCTTCTGGGCATCGGCCTTGCTTTTGAATCTAGCCATGACATCAGGTAGAAGTCTCCTTCTCCCTATTTAAGTCCTGAGGCCTGTTTCACAAAGCTTTTTTTCAATGACAAAATGACAAAAATCAGTGACAAATCTGCTGATAACCAATCAGAAGCAAGGATTTCAGTAGCTTATAACACAAACTGTCATTTGTCACTGATGACAATTTTTGTTTAGTTTATATAGTTTAGATATCCTATATTAAAAAATACTAAAGAAAGAAGAAAAACCAATTATTGTCAAGTTACACGCAGAACTTCACAGTGTTCTGTAATCTTTTGTAGGTTTATACCCTTCTTTGTTCCCATTTCAGATGCAGTGAAAGTGGAAATACTGGCTTCCGGTGGGTTAAAGACCCTGATTGACCTGTCATTAGGTGACCATGAGAACGGTCAGATCACTACCATGGCAGCCAAAACACTGGTCATGATGGCAGTACTAGGTAAGTAAGATACAGCCCTAGTATGGAATGCAATGCCATACCTGCCAACCCTTACGATTAATCCAGAATATTTTGTTTTTCTGGTTTTCTAGGTCCTGACCTTTTTTTTTTTTTGCGCTAAAGCCATATTAAGCTTGTTTTATCATGTGCCGTGATTTGAGAGTTTACGTATTGTGTGCGTTGAATGGCTGCATAATCGAGCAGCGAAGTTGTATTCCCTTTTTGGTACAGATTTACCGCGTATTGGCAGTTACGCTGCCGCTGCAAGTGCGATTTCTTATTTTCGAAGGCATACCATGCTAAAAATTCTTAATTCTTATTTTCAAATGTTGGCAGGTATGCAATGCATGCCCCTGACCTGATAGTTATAGTGCAAATATCAATAAAGGAAAATGCATCGTTATTCGGATTTGAATTATGATCAGAGTTTCAGTGAAGTAAAACCAGAAAGGAATGGAATGCTTGTGATTTTTATGAGCGGTTAAGATGTGTGAATGTTTCATGCTACCAAATGATTGAATCTATTCAAACAACACACTGCATTTTTGCTATTCGCAATAGTTTCTTGCAATAGAGATGGTTGTGTTTTAAGTATTTCTTCTGTTAGCTTCCATTATGAAAGTTTCTGGTGTTACAGTTGTGGGATTTTTCTGCACACCCACACACATACACACAATTATGTTTTGGGGTTGTCTGTACGTCTGGACGTCCCGTTCTTGTGATCGTGTTATCTGAAGAACTGTTTGATGGATTCCTGCCAAACTCGGGTCATGTATGTATCTTGCAGAACCAATGAACTGAATAGATTTTAGGGTCACAGTATGTTACTTAATGACATATACGGTAGTCTGCCTCTGTTCATTCATTGTGTTTCTTCTCGCTTTTCAGATGAGCCCATTCATGTGTATGTTCGGTGTGAGAGGGACTCTGCTACCGTAGTGATTGAGAAGAAGACCCTGCAGCTAACGCATCCTGGGGTGCGTACTCACATTATGTGTTTTATTCATCTCTTCCTTTGCAAAGCATTATGTGAATAGAAATATGAAAGACATGTGTATTTTAAGCTTTAAAGCCTCACTGCACTACTTATAGCTACTTGCGCCCTCTATATATAGCAAACAATGCATAAGCGGTGCCTGTTGGTCTCCATGATCTTCTTTTTCTTATGTTAATTCAGATCTGATTTGATGAGATAACCACCTGTCAGTGACCTTGCAGGGAGGTCTAATCCCCCTGGCCGAACTAGTGCAGACAGGCTTTAAAATTGTCCGAATAATGACTTAACTGCAGAAGACCATCCTGAGCACAGTGCAATGTAGGGTTGGGATAAGGATTAAGTTGAGGGTAATGCTAGGATTGGGTTCAGGGTTAGGGTGGTTGTCAAGGTTTTGTTTACTAATTTGTTAGGGGTAATACTGCAGTTGTTCTGAGGTACTGTGTATTGATCCTATAGTAGGAGTACCATGGGATATTGGCGAAGGTGCTTGACTCTCTTTGGTTTCTCTTGTATTGGGTTTGTTTCAATGTTTGTTGACTCTATGCTTGAACAAGGTGTTTTACCCACTTTTGACCCTGTGTACTCATGTGTATTGAATGGGTACCTGGCTGTGCTGGGATTAATAACAATTGCAGGGCTCCCTGAAAAAGTATTATTACTATTCTCTGGTTGCTTACTATCAAACATTTATGCCTTAGCAGTCAGGTAAAATAACCACCACCACCACCCCCACCACCACCATTATCTACGAGGCTACATTGAGTAAATATGACTATACTATGATTATTATTATTATCATTATTGTTATTAGATCAACATCACCATGTGGGAGACACTGCTGTCGAAGAAACTTCAGGTTTGGCATTACACACCCAGCAATGAAGATGACCTCGCTTCCTTGATCAGGAAGGTATCCAACATACCTATCCTAGATCAGCAGTCCAAGAGGACATGCGAACGCAACATGGTCATCTTCACCATCAACGGACCACAAGCTCCTCTCTGTTTGAAAGGTAAGAGACAGTGATTTCATTTGCTTGTGGAAATGTTGAGAGAAAATGAGCTTTTTCACTAGTAAGGGAGTTTATGGTATCATCTATTCTCTGTCGAATAAGAAGTCTGGTCATCTGCCCATACATGACTCGGCATCTTATTTGAGCTCTCAGTTTTCTCTATTTTTTGTGAATCCTGTCTGTTTTGGAGATTTGGGAATGGGAAAGGAAGGATTTGAAGTAGATCAAAGTGAATATGATACTTGCTGCTGCTTAAAGAATGAGGAGATATATAGAGGAAGTTTGGTTTACAAAGATATAAAAGTGTTAACAAGTATTTGGTATTGTATTCTTTCAGTAATTGGGAGCCAGTGAAGTTCATTCAACAATGGAGTAGCGTGGGACCTTTTCGGTTTTTGATAGTCGAGCACACTTATTCTGGAGATGTTGGATTCTGACCAGGTCCTACCTACTGATATTGTTATTGCATGATGATATTGTATTAAAACCCCACTACACTATTTATAACTACTTGCACCCTCTATATAGCAAACAATGCCTAATCGTGCCTGTTGGTCCCCCATGATCCGCTTTTAATTTTTTTTTTCATTGAGAGCTGATTTGATGAGATAACCACCTGTCGGTGACCTTGCAGGAGGTCTAATCCCTCCTGGCCAAACTAGTGCAGATGGGCTTTAAAACATATCTTTTTAAAATCTTGTTCACATGTAGCTCTTGAGAACCGTCTTCGTTTCAAGATCTATTCCAAGTCTGGAGTGGTGACCTCAGACCCTCTAGACTTGGACCAGGGTCAATCTTGCTGCATCGTAGCCAATGTAGATGCAGACTGTGAGTTGGATGTGATGCACATTTCAAAGAACCAAGAACCGATCGCTGTCCAGCTTCAAGTTTCAGGAGGTATGTGCTCAGTTTGGCAACATTAACATATTTTATGCCTTCTCAAATATTGTATTTGTTGGATGGGTAGGTTCGAACCTATCCCAAATATTTGAAGTTTGAAGTTTATTTATTCCACATTTACATCAAAAAACAATTAAAAACAATTTTTTTTTAAAAACAAGCTTATATCGAGTAGATTACACACACGCACACAAAAAAAATATTAAAGATTTCAAATCGAGTATAATGTACGGAAAATGTATGAAGTTTCAAATGATATGATAGGCAAGGTAAAAACAGTGTAAAATATGGGGAGCCTAAATAAAAAGCATAGCTTATATTGTTGTTTAAAATTTTATGATAAGCATGACAATCAGCCATCTCCCATTTTTAGCCCCTTGCCACCCAATCAAAATAGTCAGTTTTCATTTGCACAATTACCACTATTTTAGTGAAATCTTTGGAGTAGCCTTGGATACATGTACATTCAAAAATGTTCCAGGATGGATGGACATTGTATGGGGATTCATTGGTGTTCACCTCTTTTTCCATAATAATGATACAAAGCAGTACATGTTGTATGATGTGTCATGGTCGAGTGGTTTAAGGCGCTTGATTGGAGATGCTAAGGTCGAGGGTTCGAATCCCGGCACGGCACTAATATCCTTTGGCAAGATATATACCTGCACTTGCTACTCTCCACCCATGTGTTAAATGGGTACCCGGTAGGATGCGAAAGTTCATTTGGTCGGATGAACAAGTGTGCGATTTTGAATTGGCGACTGGCTGGAATGCTCCCCAGGGAGTGGAAAATATGCATACATTGTATGCGGGTAAGCCTGAATCCAATGACCAGGGTAATAATATATCTGTACAGCGCTTAGGCACATCGTTGTATTGTGCGCTATATAAAAAGCAGAATATTATTATAATTAATCTAAAATAGGATTGTTATTATGATTATTTTATGTCAGACTTCTTGTGATGTTATCCAAACACAGCACTGGTGGTGAATCAGCGTATTCGGACTCTGATCCTTCTTCCCCTACTCCATCGCATCATGGCGGTCCCAGCCAACAGTCCGATCAACCGGGTCTCGGATCTAGAACTCCTAGAGGTCCTGGTCCGGCACGAGTCCCAGAAGAACCAGGTCTTGGAATGTCAAGCTGTTGTGGACCAACTCGTCGCAATGGTGAAGTGAGTTTGTACTTTAGAGAATGGTCATGCATGTACCTTTTAATAATATCTTCTTGTATATCGCTAATTTCCATCACACTGTGATGCTCATGGTGCTTAGACATTTTACCCTGGTATAACTAGCGATTATCCCAGTATAACCGGCTGGCAATAAGCCTAATTTACAGTCACCTTAGACAGCCAATCAGTGCTCGTTATATTCGTGCCTTGTTCCTTTTATTTTCCATTTGTATTGATCAATTTCGGCTTTCTGTTTCATTCTTGCGTTTTACTCTGATGAGTGCAAGTCAAAAAGCTTTAGTATGGCTCTTTTCAACGCTATTCTCCAAACAGAAATAAATGAATAAGTCGAATTCAGATTCAGATTAATTTTATTGGTCCATTTGGAAATTCAGTTGTTGGCATTGACATAAGCACATGAACAATATACAATAGAAAATAATATACACAAATAGATAATACACAGTAGCAAATGTACAATGACATATTCATATGGAAACACGGATATAAATAAAAAATAAGTACACAATTAGAGTACATTGATGTGTGCATCTTCTGCTTTCCTTGTAGTTACTTTGCTCAACAAGGTGTTGATCAGCTCAAGTCAGAACCGCTTGCCGTGGCCCATTCCCATGGAGCTTTGAGAGTGCTGAGGGTCCTAGCTATGTATGGTAAGTCTACTTCCCTGGAACCACACCAACATGGAATTCTTTATTTATATTTGAGGTACAGATACTATGGAGAAAAAAAGGTCTACAGGTATGCAAATTGAAAAATTCAGCAAGATATCCAAGAAAATTAATAACAATTTGGGATATTTTCCGGTAAAATTCCTTTTGTTTGGAATAATGGCTTCTATATCAAGAGCATTTCTTTATATGTACTTTGAAAACAAAGAAAGAAGAGAAGAGTCATATTTTTCTGCAAACACAGTGAAAGATATTAGCTACATAATTGCTGCAAGATTTACAAAAAATATTAAACTGTATCATTAACATCCATCATTGATCATCACTTGTAACTTGAACCATGCCAATTTATTCATTTTTTTGTGATATATTAATGCCAAACTGTAAAAACTTTGGAAATATTTCACCATGTCATTTTTCCTTTCTCCCATTTTGCATCAGACCACTACAGGTCAGTTCTCTTGACTGCTGACACCGTAGCTGCAGTGGTCAACCTTCTCAATGGTCTGGTCAACTTCTGGCTGAATGCTATACTGTCCACTCAGCAGCAGGGTCAAGTGGGCAGTCGCCCCATCACTAGGATGGGCAGTAGACCGGTCAGTAGGGCTGGATACAGAACGGATGACTCGGTGGACACTGCAAGGTATTCTTTTAATCCAGAGAGTTTATACCTGATAATGGTTAAGACCAAAATTCAGAGTGATGTTTGTTATAATGTTGGTCATCATACTGACAAGCCTGTTGTAGCAACCACCTGTATATAAAGGACACCTGTCAATTCTCGCTACCCTAAATAGGTACGAAAATCTCGAAATTCGCGAGACGAGGTAATTTTCACTCTCTCGGGTCGTCACTACAACTTCCGGTATAGAGTCCCATCCCGCTGGCGCTAGCGCCTGTGTTCGCTGTGCAGAGTTTTCACGCACGCTAAAATCGATGCCAATCAGTGTAATTTGTACAGATTATAATATGCAATGGAAAGCTTCGGGCAGAATTAGTGACTTTAGCACAAAAGGCCGTTAAACTCTACCGTGAAAGAGAGGGTTGTGATCACGAACGCCTGCACAGGAAGCTGTAATGTCGAAAAGCTATCCCATAATGCAATGCGCGTTTTCAGGATTTTCCCCGGATCTCGGCAGAATCGCTATTTGGGGTAGCGAGAATTCAAGACCTGGTTTGTTTCGTTTGACTATGTTTTTGACTGAAACCTGTACAAAATTAACTTGTACGTAAAGACCACCTGCTTTAAAGGTACTATGTCCCTTTTGCAGCCAACCTCAAATTCTGTAGAACTTTGAACTCAGGAATTATGAATATGTCATGTATGTCCTATCTGTGAAATTTAAACGTTAGCAGTGTCCTTATATTCAAATTATGCAAGGAAACCCGTTTACTTGCTAGACTTCACTGTCAGACACTATTGAGTGACTGACTGGCTTTTTTTCTTCTTTGGTAATAACATACATGAAAAGAGTTGTAAAGGGTACATGAGCATTTGTCTACATCAATAACCCACTTCTTGTGATGGCCCAGATTAAACTGATTGAATCTTTGCGCAGTATAAAACGTATGACCATTCGGTACAATTGTCTGAAAATCAAGACTATTACTTTTGGGCTCTAACGCCCTAAAGTCTATCTGACAACCAATAGTCGTTATTTTCACACTTGAAGACATTTTCAAGCCCCACCTTTTTTAGGGAAGTTCTAAATTAGTATTATCTTTCAAATGCAGTTGGAATTTAACTTTTTCATTTTTTGGCCTGCAAATGGGAAATAGTACCTTTAATATATCAATCTCATTTCTTTTTTCCAGTTAGCAGTCTTTAAACTAGATCACACATTGCCAGCTGAGAGCCAAAACTCGTATCATTTAACACAGAGTTCTAAATTGACAATATAAAGTACCTATTTAGCACCATTGTAATGATCGATTCAAACAAGTATGCCGTTCAATATCAAGTGCTTGTTTCCTTGAAAAGAATATAAATGTACATGTAAATCAGTCTATTCAAGGACATGTTATTCAATACAATTTAATTCAATTCACTTTATTTAGATTCCATCTATTTATAACATCAAATTTGTAAAAGTACATCAATCAAGAACATGCAATTTCATACATCAATGGTAATTAAGCGAGATCCAAATTACAGGTGCATGAGGTGTGCAGGAATATGATATAAGGGGAGCCAAAGGAATGTTTCATCAGTGTTTGAACCATTGTATTACCTTGACCACTTGGTGGACAATTCCTCATGATAAACAACAAATCATATGAGCTTTATACTACATGTGTGTAGTATAAGATGTATTTTAATGTCTCATTTCCTTTGTGAAATATGTACAGTAATTCAGAATATCGTTCTTTGTGGTTAATATTTCTCACTGTGTTAAAGTGAACTCTCAACAGTTTTACTCTCTGATAAATATATAATTACTGGATTTTCTTTCTTGTTTTTCATACAGCCTATTTTTATCCAGACCACATAGTCGAGCCATTCCAAGTGCACTGGGACTCGGAGATGATCCTTTGTAAGAACCTCAAATATATACCATTTTTATCTAAATATATTCAGGAAATGTTTTTTATGTTGTAGTTTTCCAGTTTTCCAATTTAAAAGTATATACTTCAGGGCAGCGTTTCACGAAATAATCATAAGTGCAAGTTTGCTGACAACCCATTGAAACATGTTAATTAAATTTAACACACTTACAATGGGATGTCAGTGAACTTGTACATATCACGGTTTCATGAAACTGTACCCTGTGTTGTAATGCTGTACCATAATTAAGTATTTTGAAGTATTTCTAGCTATTGATTTGATATGATTAATTTCTTGTGATGTATTAATTTTTGGAGATACGGTCCAGATTGTATTGTATTGTATCAGGTTGCCCTCGAGAGCAGAGTGCAGAATTTAAATTAATATTTGAACGCATAGTCCAGTTTGTACAATTAGGGCTTGATTTAAAAAAAATGCCAATTAAGTTATTTCCTTGTTATACTGCCAGCGCATTGGTGAGGTCTCTGTGCACCACCTTTTAGACTTAAACCTGTGAGTGTCTGATAATGATATCATTACTGCCCTTTCTGCCCTTTTATCCAAGGTTTTGTCATAGACACTAAACCCCTCCTGGGTGGGGGGGGGGGGGTGTTTCACAAAGATCCTAAGTCAAACTTATCTCTAAGTTGGACTTAAAAATTATGGAGAGCCATTTGTAGCCTTAAAATGAAATACATTCAAAAGCCAAAAATTCAAGTATTTTAGACTTTTTATCAAGAACATGAAATCTCCTTGATAATAGAAAATATGAATGATTTGAATCAACATTGTATGCCGTTCAAAATAACTTTTACAAAATATTTTCATAGTTGCTAACGGCTTTCCTGAATTGTTAAGTTCAACTTAGGATCTTTGTAAAACACCCCCCTAGCCTCGACTGTCAATTTTAAACTCCCTCTTGATTTCATAGGGATGAGGTAGACTTGGAGTCCACCGCCGAATCGTTAGCCTTGATCGAACGGAACCTGGCTGAGGCCGTGTCTGCCATCACCAACACGGTCCAGCAACTTGCAGCATCACAACCACTCCATCATCCACCACCGCCGCCACGGAACAGGAGACTCAGGAGCAGCTCTGACTCTGTTTCCATGGCAACCGACTCTAACCTTGCTGCCGAGGTGGAGGATGGTGAGACAATACTTTTTTATTTTTTGTAATATTTTTTGGTTAACAAAGACAGTTTGGAAAGCCTTTAGCACCGTTAAATGAACAAATTGTCCATACATTACAGGGGTTGTCATGTGATTTGAACTGCAACTTTGTATTTAAAGGCCCACTGTACTACTTGTAGCTACTTGCTCCCTCTATATAGAAAACAATGCCTAATCAGTGACGATTGGTCCCCCATGGTCCTCTTTTTCTTATGTTAATTGAGAGCTGAGTTGATGAGATAGCCACCTGTCAGTGACCTTCCTGGGTGGTCTTATCCCTCCTAGCCAAACTAGTACAGATGGGCTTTAACATGTTAAGACAGTGAGTGATTTCATGCTTGTTGTACTGTAAAAAGCTAATGATAATGGGTCTGATTGACTGTAATTTGTTTTCTTTTTATTTTCTTTTTTAAAAACACAGCAGAAGATAAGAGTGAAGAAAGTCAGATGACGAATCATCTCTCCAAGTTTGCTGTTCTTACGATAGCTCATCTTCTCAACACATGTGATGATGGTAGGTCATTACAATCTGTTTCGTTACAGTTAGTGATCCTACATTGCTCTGGCCACAATTGCGCCAGGTTTTATTTCATTCAAAGCTTAAGGTTAGGGTTGCAATTGGGTTTAGGATAGGGGTTAGGGTTAGGTATAGTGTTGAAGCAAATTATTTTGTTATGGTAGAAAATTACAATGCAGCAATTGTTACAGGAGCAGTGTCTTATAACTGGTACAGACATACATGTAGTAACTTGGCACATCTGCATTAATGCATTTTTATGTGCAACAGGATTATATCAGTGATATTGGAATTTTACCCTTTTTTTTCTCTAGCAGCACTTTATGGCAGCAAAGAGACTGCAATGTTTGCTTTGGCTCTTGAATATGCCTCAACAAAAATCTTAAGTGCTGCACTGTTTACAAAGTGTCTTTATCTCCACAATATTTCACATTGTCCTCAAACTGTCTCTTTTGTAGCTTGTGTTTTCTTTTACATGTTTATAATAAATAATAATAATAGTGGGATCTTGCCCTCATGTCTGTCAGACTTGACACTCCTGGCGCTCCTGATTATTACAGTGGCTTTACCATGGCTCCCATTATGGCGCTCTAGCATTTCAAGGAAATAATTCCTGCCAGGTAATGAAATGGTTCTTTTGTCTTCAAGACCGAAAATGTTTTATTACAGGCAGCATCAATGTCATGAACAGGTTGGGAATTAATATCCCCCTAATAACAATAGTAGCCTGACGTTTTATTTTCTCTGTAACTTCTGGTTGTTTCCTATGATTTTCCATGATCTTAAACAGATATTTCTAGAGCAGTGCAGTCCTCTCTTCATCTATCTGGAGCTATGTATGCTCTATGGGCTACTCTCCTCTGCTCATCAGAATCGATGAAAGCCACAGCAGTAAGACAGTATTTTATTATTTTTAAGAGAAACTTGATAGTTTGTGAGCTTTTTCATGTTAGTGTGGAAGAGTATTATAGAAGAAAAAAAGTCCCTTGGAAAGGATGGCTCTTTAATGCACTCATATTTGAAATATGACAAGTAACAGCTAAAGGTTGTGGACCGCACTTTAATTGATGCCACATGTTTTTGAAGCCCATATACACATTTCTGTGTACAGTGCACATGACTTTTAGCAAGACTGGGCCAATTTCCTAACATTTTGATGATTTAAAGCCTCATAATTTACACCAATACTTTAATATCTGCTACCTGATCAACCTTTTTATTTGCTTCCACCCAGTTTCTTTCACAGTGCGATCACATGACTGGAACTAGACTTTACCTGTTAATTTTTGTAGTCAATTATTATTTGTAATCCAGGGTTCAGTCAGGGTTCCCAGAGTCCTAATAATCAGGGATAACCTCAAACCTGACTGATTACTATTGAAACATTGTATATGGTGCAAATGTAAAATGAAAAATACAATTGTGGTACAGTCGAACCTGTCGATAGCGACCACCCAAGGGAAACACAAAAACTGGTCTTTGTAAACAGGTTCCTTTAGTACATGTTTCAATGAGAACCCATTTTCAAGGGAAACAAAAAAATGTGGTCTTTGTAGACAGGTGGTCACTAAAGCAGGTTTGACTGTACATTTGTAGGTGTAGTTATTTTCTTGATAAATGAATATATAGTATATATAAAATGAATGTAAAGCCATGCAAGGCTGGCTGCTTTGTCCTGCAAATACAGCTTGTTGTTCTTATGCATTTTAGAAACCACAAAGCAAAATATAAAGCTACATGTAAATGTAAACGCTAGTGGACATGCCAATGTTTTAATGAATAAGAGAGTGAAATGTGTAAAGCAGAATCTACATGTTTATCAAAATGAAATCAAAACTGAATCACAATTTACCAGTAATAGTTATTATCCCCACGCCGACGAAGTCGGAGGGGATATAGAAACGCTGCCATACGTCCGTCCGTAACAAATTTTGTTTTTCCGATCGATTACTTCAGTAATGTTTGACAGATTTTAATGAAATTTGATATGAAGGTACATGATATCAAAATACAGGCTAAGTTTTATTTTTTTCTATTTTTTGTAGCTCCCTGTTGCTATTGCAATGACCAAGCTTGCTGCCACAGACATGCCAGTAGCACCAGATAATACTGTCAAACTTGATGTAACAACAAGAACGCCAGCTCTTCTAGTCAGTGCTGACCATCTAGAGGTAAATTTTTCAACAATTTGTTTAAATCTCTGCACGTTTGTTTGCGCATGTGCTGCCTTATGGAAAAGAGGTGTCATGGTCGATTGGATATGTCACCGGACCGTGGATCACAAAGTCCGCGGTTCAAGTCCCCCCGCAGCGCTAATGCCCTTTAGCAAGACATTGATCTACATTTGCCACTCCCCACCCAGGTGTTAAATGGATACCTGGTAGGATATGAAAGTTAATGTGGTTAGACGAGGAAGTGTGCGCTTATAAAATTGACACCTGGCTGGAATGCTCCCAGGGAGTGGAGAATGTGCATACATTGTGTGCAGGTAAGCCTGAATCCGATGACCGGGGTAATAATATATATCAGTAAAGCGTTTTGAGAGGGCCTGCGGTCCTGAAAAGCGCTGTATAAGAATGAACTATCTTTCCTCCCTTTCTGTACCCACAGATCCGAAACGACAGCTGGACATTTGAAAGCATTATTGCCGTGAATCCTCTTCCTCATGTTAAGGATGGAGAAGTGCAGTCAACAAACAAACATCTGGAAGGCTGGTATTATGAGGTAAATACAAACCAATAGACTACTTTTATAATATACAGTAGGCTTGCGGGTGCACCATGTGACAGAGAGGGAGGATTGAGGAGTCCTGAAATTGGCTGGTGACGAGGGATAGTCAACCTGTTCGAAACGTCGAGCCACTCCTGCCACCCATCCTCTCCAAGTGCTATAGTTCTCCTTAGAACTATAAGCTAAGAAAGAAAGATAACATACAGTCTTTTTCAAGACTACACCAACAGTCCTTTTCAGGACTGCACACCCTCAAGAAAGATTAGCGAGAGTCCTTTTCAGGACTCCTCAATCCTCCCTCTCTCTCACATGGTGCACCCGCAAACCTACTGTATATCTACCTCACCATGCAAGCCGATACTTACAAGCAGCATCTACTTTTATAATGTAACCAAACTGCATACATTAATTGTTGCCAGGTAGGACAAACCTTATGGCTTGCCCTACCTAATAACACGTAATATATCCGTTTTGCATTCTGGCTATTGAATTACAATCATCCGTTACAGGTAAATGTAATATTTGTAATGAGACACTTCACAAAGAAGTATGCAATAAATTTTGTTACATTAAGTATGCATTAATCTTTTGTTAACTACTGCATTCGTGCAGGGGTAGTATACTCTTGCCTGCTATACAGATTTGGCATTAACCTACCTCACCTGTATCACGTGCTTGGCAGGTTTTATATGTCTAGTTTTAATGAGAAAATATAGATGACTGTTTCCTGTCTAACAATTATAGCATATTATATGACTTTTCTGATAGATTTTATTTCGTTCTCAAATGTTATGTTTTCATTGAGATGCATTCAAACGATGCAATACACAAATTTATATATATATATATATATATATATATATATATATTATAATAGTCAACACAGTATTTACATTCTACATGTCACATGTTTTTTGCCAACTTTAGTGGTAGATTATTTAAATTGACTCAGTAACATTGTTGAAGGTTGATGAAAAAACTGGAATTTTTGTATGAAATGTTACTCATTATATTCCTTCTACTGTACTTACCCTCTAACAAGCAAAAAAATCTGAGAAAATTCTCAAACCACATGGACATTTATGTTTTTGTTTTAAGGCGTCACTGTGCAACACCCTCTAACAGTGTTTAACAGTTAATTCTCCCAACCATTTTTGAGTTTTCACAATCGTTTTTCCTTGAAAATATGACATAAGACAGGCTTTTTAAAATCTTTCAACACTTAAATGTCTGGAATGGTATATAGAGCCAATACATTGCTTTGTGACAATTTACATTCACCTAAAATGTAATTAAAATGTAATAATATAGTTGGGAGAAATAAGGAATCGATCAGATCAGTTTTTCCCATTTGTTATCATTAATAATGATCTGTTTTCACTCAAACTTTCAGATTATCTTAAATTGTACATCTAGCATTGAAGTCACTACCTTAGCACCATTTTCTCTCATCTGAACAATGTTACCAAGTCCCTTTAAGATATGAAAATGTTTGTATTCTCATCAAACAGGTAGAGGTGAAGTCCAATGGCATCATTCAAGTTGGTTGGGCAACAAAACAGTGTACATTTGGACCAGAGAAAGGTCAGTGGTTCTACATTAATAATAATGATAATAATAACTATATTTATAAAGCGCAACATATCCATCTCTAGAGATGCTCGTGGCGCATACAAATAATTTAAATTAAATCAGGAATTCAACATACTTAAGATTGAAGTAATATTAAATATTAAATGTTAACTTAGAATTCAGTGTTTGGTTATTGCAGTCTCTGTACTTGATGTGGCTTTTTAATCTTTGCTAGGTTTATCATTTTATTTGGTACAGAATTTAATAAATTAACATACACTTCCACTTTACATCTACAAAGCCAGCATTTGCTACATCATGGAAATGGAATTATTGATTGGAATAAAATGGATCCTACCAGAATTGCCTGATCTTGTTTCTTGATGGGATACAGGAACTACTTTCTAGCTGTCTGCATTTGATATTTACTTTGTTTTAAAGAGCTAGTCCCCCCAAAAAAACAAAACAAAAACAAAACAAAAAAAAACTGTCATATGAACATCAGAAACAATATCAATATCAATTCAATCAATTAAAATTTGTATTATTTCAAGACCCACTTTCTGTCATATTGTGACTTTGTAAGTGCACACTAAAGTGTCTGGTTTTTACAGCAGTAGAATTTGCCTTCCTAGTTCCTACATAAACTAATCCCTTAGTGATAATAATGCAAAAATTGATATATGTATCATTTTTTGTAGATGGTACACGGTGCTATTAGTCCAAGGACAAATTAATTAAGATTTAAAAAAAAAAAAGAGTCAAGTGAAGTACTATTTCTCAGAAATGCAGGGAGCTTCTTCCATAGGCATAAATAATTTAAAGCGAGGCCTGTTTTCAGGATTCGGGAATGAGAAAGAAAAGAGCTGATGTTGATTGAACTGAATATGATGTTCTCTGTTGCTGAAAGAGTGAGGAGATTTATGGAGGAAGTGTGGTTGACAAAGCTTTAACAGTTATTGTCTTTGTCTTTGATCCTGATAATAATTAATAATAATTATAGGCATTTCTATAGCGCCGTCTATCTAGAAATTTTATTCCGAGGTGCATTAATTATTAAGTTGTCTCTTGTAATTTGTCTAGGTCTTGGAGTAGGAGATGATCTCAACTCGTGTGCGTTTGATGGAGCTAGATGTAGGAAGTGGAATGGACCTATCACTGAAACTCTGGTTAGAAAATTATCCATTCATGTATTTGTTAACAATAGGGAAGAAAGAGTAGAAGAAGGAGGAGGAGGAGGAGGAGGAGGAGGAGGAGGAGGAGGGAGAAGAAGAAGAAGAAAGAGGAGGAGGAGGAGGGAGAGGAGGAGGAGGAGGGAGAAGAAGAAGAAAAAAGAGGAGGAGGAGGAGGAGGGAGAAGAAGAAGAAAAAAGAGGAGGAGGAGAGAGAAAAAGAAGAAGAAAAAAAGAGGAGGAGGAGGAGGAGGAGGAGGAGGAGGAGGAGGAGGAGGAGGAGGAGGAGGAGGAGGAGGAGGGAGGAGAAGAAGAAGAAGAAAGAGGAGGAGGAGGAGGGAGAAGAAGAAGAAAAAAGAGGAGGAGGAGGAGGGAGAAGAAGAAGAAAAAAGAGGAGGAGGAGGAGGAGGGAGAAGAAGAAGAAAAAAGAGGAGGAGGAGGAGGAGGGAGAAGAAGAAGAAAAAAGAGGAGGAGGAGGAGGGGGGAGAAGAAGAAGAAAAAAGAGGAGGAGGAGAGAGAAGAAGAAGAAGAAAAAAAGAGGAGGAGGAGGAGGAGGAGGGAGAAGAAGAAGAAAAAAGAGGAGGGAGACGAAGAAGAAGAAAAAAAGAGGAGGAGGAGTACCTATAATTATTAGAAAGCCAAGTCTGGGTGAATGTGCTTCTTTAAAGAGCACTTTTATTGTTTAGTTGAGAATTGGAATGAAAATTTGGGCATGAAATATGAGGATGAAAACCTCTTACACACAGAGTTAAAGAGAGAACTTGTAATTTAATGCACCGTAGTTATGATCGTTTCACAGGCTTGTACAGTTTATATTCAAGTCCTGAAAGTCTGATATCTGTTTGGTTTCTCATTTTCATACCAATGTTATTTATTATATGGAGGATTACAATGAAAGTTCATATGTCCTAAATTCAAACATTTATAATACTCCACTTGACCCCTCAGAATAATGAATATGGTCTTGAATGGCAAGTTGGAGATGTAGTGAGCTGTTTGATGGATCGTCACGGAAACGCAAGTTTCTGGTTGAGAGGCATCAATATGGGTGTCGCATTCCAAGGTGAGTTTATTTGTAGTATCTTTATTTATTTTTTTGTAAAAGAAATTTGATAAAGATATTTATAACCTACAAGCCCAAGAAGGATTCTAAGTACATTGCCTGACTTGTGAAAGCTTTTAATGTGAATGTATATTTTTGAAGGCGGAAGGTTATGTTTATTCATGAAAAACACTTCTTTCCGTGAATACTTTACAAGATTTTGTATTATGGAGATCCAATATCTATGGTTTTTCTCCAGATTTTCTGTAAGATCGTCAAACCTGCTTTTAATAGCAACCACGTGTCTATAAAGTCTGCATTTTTTAAAATTTCCCTTGAAAAGTGTTTCCCATTAAAACCTACGGTACATTAAATTTGATTAAATGAAAGGGAGCGAGTAGATATGGAGAAGAGGGGAAGGGGAATGTTAGAGAGGATGTAAACAATTTTCTTTCCCCTATTTTGTAGTTCCTTTTGTAGTTACAGATTAGTTAATTTAATTACTCATTAGTCCTAAGTATCATTTGAGGTGTTCACACTTGTACAAGCATTGCTTTTTAGTGAACCCCTCTGTTTCCAACATGTATTTCTTACATTTGTTTTAAATGCTCATAATTGATTTGTAATGTTTTGTTGAAAACATGAATAAGTTAAAATTGAAATTGAATTGAAGTTGCAACATGAATGTGATTGTGTTATTACTGTATACAGGTCTGGATCTTAATCAAGATTGGTATCCTGCCTGCTCTCTCTCAACTGACCAACATATCAGGTTCAACTTTGGAGACTCAACATTCAGGTAATATACTTTCATCCAGAGCCCTGTCCAATACTCTGTCAGCTTCAGTAAAGTAATCACAAAATAATGCAAAAGTTAAGACACAAGAGCATCTGCCCTTACCCAGGAGGATGCCAAAGACTTTAAAGGCATCGTTTAACAATGTTAAACTTGAGATGCCTGGCCCTACGTGCTATCAGTGTCTGTGATATGGTGTAATATTGAAGTCCAAAAAAAAATTCTGCTTCAAAATGATCAAGAAATGCCTCATAAAAGTAAAAATCTTTGAGTGACCGGTTTTACTATACTGTAGTGTTAAGAAAACTGTTAGGAAAACGCAAACTCTGGTTTCAATTTCCAATCATAAATATCTTGATAATCAGACAGACGATCGGCTTGTAAAAGTCATGGGGTTCCTGACTGACCTAAAGGTTTATAATTATCATTCAAGCATGAGCTAAATCCAGAATTTTGTTTCAGAATCTGAGACAAAGTTATCAGATCACTTTAAGGCTTGGAGAAAGGTCATAAAGGAAATGAAACGTACAACCCCACAGCGTGGGTAAAACAGATGCTTTACGAGGATGATGATAATGATACATGTATATGCCATGTAGCTTAGTGGCCATACTTCTCACTGGATTTCAAACCTGCACACATTTTTCTTACTCTTTTAAGATATACATGTAGGTAATATCAGATTATCGGCCATGTACTGAAAGAGTGATTAACATGCTAATTGTTTATCAAAATTACAGGTACTCTGATGTCATTCCGGATGGTTACATTCCTTTCTGCCAAGCTCATCAAGGGCCTGACCTACCATTCCAAGATGATTTCAGTGTCTTCCCTGACATAAAACCCCTCTCACAAATCCACAGTAGTGACGGACATTACCATGATAGCTTGACAAGTGAGAGTGGCCTTCCAGAAATGGCTCCTCTTCAAGAGCCAGATCTTTCAAGAGATGTCGAGTCCATAGACTATATCGACGATGGAAATGATGGGGCTGGTAGTGACTTTGGATATGCCGAAATGGGTGGAGAAGCATTTGCCGAGATGACGGACAGCCCGCGCCACGTCGCCATGGCAAAGATTGCGCAGGTGGACGCATCGCTCCAGCAGGAATCTTACTCCCTGTACAGGCAGGCCTTTGAGAAGAGATTCGAACCAATCAGACATAGTGAAGCAGGGTCAGGTGACCAGGCAGGACCAATAGGAATCCAGGGATCAGAGGATGCAGAGGGTGGTGGAGAAGCAGAAGAGTTCCAACCTCCGCCTTCTCTCTATTTTGAAGTGAACATCAGCCACGTGGATCGTAGGTAAGATCCAAAGGAAGACAATGATCATATTCACTGTATATTTGTTTCGATATGCAATCCCTAGTTCTTATAAGAGCATGCTCAATGTTGACTGTAGCTCTTTTTTGTCTGTTGTTTTCATACATTTACCATTTTTATCATAAAAGTAGGAGTAGATAGTCTACAAGAATGATTGTCTCCTGAGAGCCAGAGGGGTATCATTATCCTCATCATCATTTATAAGAGTCGGCATTGTTTTTCGCCAACAAGGGATTATTGACTTTTGCGTTATGTTGAACACTACCTCCCTCAACTTCTTCTTGTCTCGCGCATCCTCCTCATTTAAACCAACCTTACTGCTTTCTGTCTTTCTTTCTTTCTTCACCTATATTTCCATGAAATCTTTGGTCTCCCTTTCCCTCTTATGCCATCCACTTCCAGATCCCATGCCCTTTTCACAGGTTCATCATCTTCCCTTCTCAACACATGACCCATCCATCTCAATCCACTTCTGGTTGCCACTTCCACCACAGTTTCTTTGAGACCCAATCAATAATGCCATTTTGATTCTCAGAATGTGTATAGTAATTGTCAAGGGGTGAATGTGTCATTGTAAGAGTGAGAATTTAAAACTTTTATTTGAGAGGTCCTGGGGCGCGTTTCATAAAACTTGTTATCTATAACAACTGCTAAATTTCTATGACAAATTTGCTCTCAGCCAATCAGATGCTATGATTTCAGTAGCTTATAACAGTAGCTTGTAACCTGTTATTGATATCAAGTTTTATGAAACAGGGCCCTGGACCCCTGGGTTCGATCCTCGCTTGGTGCTGACGTCCTGGGACAAGGGCCAGAATTAAATTTGATACTTAGAATAAGTAAGAAATTTACTAAGTAAATTTCTAAGCTAAGAAATTTACTTATCTCCTATTCAAATCGCATTTTAGACTTTTACATACATAAGACAAAATCTAAGTAAAATACTTACCGATAAGCATTGTGACATCACACGGTCAATCAAAGGAATCCGCGCTAATATAATTGTGCACAGGTTACATTACTGTGTTATAAAATCATTTGCTGCCAATCAAGGCCTCCAAATAATTGGCTTAAGTCTCATTGGAGCTGTCTTAAATTTAGGGTAAAATACTTAGCTAAAAGTTTGAACTGAATACACAAATTGGCTTTTTAAAGTATTTTATCCAAGCCGAAGATTAAGTAAAATACTCTTTTTTCAAACTTAAGTATTGAATTGAATATGGGACAACGTGTTTAATCCTGGTTTGTCCCTCTTTGATAAAGGGTACCTAGCAACGCTTGGAAAATAATAATTGCAGAACCTGCAGGAAGAGCAATGTTAATACCGAAGGGTCACTACCCTATGCAAATACGTTATTGTTACACCCATGTTAACCCGTGTTAACTCGCCTTCATTGGTTACCTGTAAAAGAAAGAATTGTGTATAAAGTTCTTATGTTGTGTTACAAGGTGATGATTCTTAAATCCCCGACTTATCTTCATATCATTTGCTCTTACATACCCCGTAGAAATCTCCGCTCCTCAACAAAGAATCTCCTGACTGTCCCTACCCCATCAACCCAAACATATGGTTCTTGTGCCTTTTCAACGGCAGCGCCTGTCTTGTGGAATCAGCTTCCTGACCAGCTTCGAGTTGTTGGAAGCATTGACGGCTTTGGAAGAGCCCTGAAAACCTATTTGTTTTCAAGGGTCTCCTCCTAGAGTAAATTTGTCCGTTGCTGGTTGGGAGGCTGATACGACATGATGAGTGTCTGTCCGTTTGTTGAATTTGTTATATGTAATGTTAATTAATTTAATAGGTGTAATTATTGGTGCATTAATTGGTTTACTTTTTTATAAATATTTTTTGTCATTTGCTTATCTATTTTGTTATTTATTGTTGTATTAGTGTTGTTTATATATTCAAATGTAAAGCGCATAGAGAAATTTACAATTTATTATGCGCTACACAAATATACTCTATTATTATTAATATTATTAATATTTTTATTTTTATTGACTTGGGGGTTAGTTGTTTGGATGCATTTGCCAGGAGAAACAGAACCAGTATTAAACTGAATTCTTCTGTGTTTTTTTTCCAGACCAGTCGTGATAGGGTTCTGCAGTGCAGATGCTAGTGTCCAGGTTTGTGCAGTACTGACCGAGGAAGACGAGCTTGTTATGCCAGACAACAGTTTGCAGCAGGTAAAGGCTTGTTTAGAGACACTGTGGTTTTTAATGTGTAGATGAATGCCAACTGTGTGCAATGTAGGTCCTCCATGTATTCACGTAGTACTGTGTTACAAGATACAGAAATGTTAAGGGTAGTATACTTTACATCATCATTAAAAACAAATTGCCTCAGTTTGCGGCTGCATAGCTGAACAAGGCTTAGAACCCCTCTAAAATGTTGGTAGCCCCAAAAATGTGACGGCAAAATTTTACTCAAATTGTATCATAATGTGAAAGAGGATGTAATTTAAGACACATTTCTGATAGGATTTCGAAACAAATGGGTTTGTAGTCGAATAAAATTGATGAAAGAATGCAACGTTAAGGTTTTCTGCATACAACAGAAAACCCAAATTATGTATTCTTTTATCAATAGTTGTCTTCAAACACATTTTTTTTTTTTTTTTTGGGGGGGGGGGGGAGGGGGGATCTTTGTAGAAGTGTGTCTTAAATAACATCTTCTTTCACATTATGATGCAATTTAAACAAAAAAGTTCATGCAATAACAGGTTCTCTATGAATTTCTCAAGTTTATTTATTATATGTTTAGTGTTATCTTTATAAAGTATATCTGTAGATAAATGAAAGTTTATCATGTGCAGGTTTTCTAATTTGTCAGTGCATGTCTGCTAATTGTTAAGTTTTAAGCTAGGGAAGTAATTGAACTAATGATATTTATCTAGAAAGTCTCAAAATTTAAATGCAATGTTAGTGTATATCAATTACTCCTTTTGATATTTCCAGTAATTTCTCTGCAATGTTGTTGAAAATTGTGTTTGAATGAATCTTTGTGCTGTTTATTATCTCTTTTGGGGCAAGCATTCCACGTATTTGGCTTGGCCCATTAACATTTGATTCAGAGCCTTAGTAAATATACCAAATGCATTAAAAGAAATGGCAAATATTTCTGTACCTAGCGTGTTCATTCTAGTTGCATGACCACATTGCGTGTGATGTCAGGAATTTCAGAAAAGGATAATAAGAAAAAGTCATTGTTTTTTTCGATCATAATAAAAAAACTCCATTTTCTAACATTCTGATAAAGTCCTTAAACATGATTGTATTGTTCAGAGGCTTTAACATTTCCAGTAGGAAAGAAAAACACATGGCCACTTGGTGTCATTTGAGCAGTTAAAATGCATACATTCTAGAGCGCATTTTATATCAATGCATCATGTGTTTATTTTGTGCAGGTTCCCAAGTGTCCTGTCCTGACGATTGGATGCGCTCTCCTCATTCCCCCGGGGGTAGTCTTCTTCACCGTCAATGGACAACCCATCAGTGAGTATCATACAACTCACTCCTGGGGGGTGTTTCACAAAGATTCTAAGTTGAACTTAACTCTAAGTTGGACTTAGACATTATGGAGAGCCATTTATAGCCTTGAAAAATATATATTCCAAAGAGAAAATTCAAGTATTTTAGACTTTTCATTAATTCCACATCAAGAACAAGAAATCTCCTTAATAATAGAAAATATGAATGATTTAAATCAAAATTTTATGCCTTTTAAAATAACTTTTGCAAAATATTTTCATAGATGCTACCGGCTTTTCATAATTGTTAAGTCCAACTTAGATATAAGTTCAACTTAAGATCTTTGTGAAACACCCACCTGGACCCTAATCAAATGATTGGTCAAACGCGGTTAAGTGTGATTCAATTACTGTGACGATCATGAACAAATGTGTGCGATAGTTTCCATTACTAATACTATGCAACAATTTTTTAATGCACAGCAGTGCGTGTAGAGGTTAATGCGCTTATACTGTGTGTTGATTAATACATGCACTGCACTGCGCATTGACACCTGTAGAGGTAAGTGCACTTATCTCTGTGTGTGTGCGTGTGCTAAAGTAAGCTTATTGGAACTTGAGGTTTATTTGCCAGTGATAATGACACAAAACAATCTGGAAACGAATTCTTTTTACACCAAATAACAAAGATCTAGGAGTTTCATCATTACAGGATCTATCAGCTCTTGAAGAGGCTGTGATGCACCTATCATACTCAGCCTGACAGCTTAACCCATTTCGTGCAGCATCTTTATACCATGAAGAGAAAGGGATAGAGTGAGATAACGGAGGGACAAAGAGATAGAGAAACAGAGAGAGAGAGAGAGGGGAGGGAAGTGAGTGAGAGAGAGAGGGGGATAGGGGGATGGGAAGAGAGAGAGGGGGAGGGGGGAGGGTGGAAAGAGGTATAGAAGGAGAGGAGCACACTTGACGGGAGGGGGAAGGGGAGGCTGATGTAGACACAAGGGGGAGAGAAACAGAGAGAGAGAGAGAGAGAGAGAAGTGAGTTAGAGAGAGAGGGAGGGGGGGGGGGGGTTAGGGGGGGGGGGGGGGGGGGGGGGGGGGGAGGGTGGAAAGAGGTATATAAGGAGAGGAGCACACTAGACAGGAGGGGGAAGGGGAGGCTGATGTAGACACAAGGGGGAGAGAAACAGAGGAAATAGAGATCAGTGGAGGAAAATGTAGTGTTGAAGAATAGAAAGGGGGGGAAACAAAAAAAAACTAAGAAACAAAAGTGAGCTGTCATTGGATTCAATGAATTATGATAAAGTACTTTAGAATTATATAATAATAATAATGATGGTTTCTTGTTTAGTGCTCATGTCTGTCAGACTTGCATTCCTTGCACTCCATATGTAGACATATCACATACCCCCTCCTAAAAACAAATCCAAACAAATGAAGTGTCAATAAATTGACAATCGTTGAATATATTCATTTCATGATATCGTTTTATTACAGGGAGACTATTCAACTTTTTACAAGATGACCAACCAAGCCAACCCTTGACACCGTGCACCAATAGCCCTTATCTTAATGTCAACTTTGGTCAAGATCGCTTCTTATATGAACCTGCCAATGAGTTTGAGCAAAGGATTTACATGGCCGCCCTTCTCCATGACTACTGTGAACAAACCATGAATACATAAACAAATGGTAACGATGAACTGTGACCCTGTGCACCTATAGCCCTTACCTCAGTGTCAACTTTGGTCAAGATCGCTTCCTGCTTGAACCTGTCAATGAGTTTGAGCAAAGGATTTACATGGCTGCCCTTCTCCATGACTACTGTGAACAAACCAAGAAATAAATACACTTCCTTTCCATCTTGGTTGCCATGGCAATGACCTCTATCTGTCCTTGTGTCTCCCATGCTCCTCTTCTCAGCATATTCTCCCTTAGGATCTTTCTTGGGCCTGAGTGTCTCTCTGCTCGGATTGGCAGAATGTTTTCTCTTCTTTGCAGATGTGTCACCCTTTACAGATTTAAACCTGTGCACTTACCTCGTGCACCAATCTGATTATATTTGGAGTTCAAAGTACCGGTAGGTCAAAGGTGAAGGTCATAGAAGTCAATTTTCTAAATAATATAGATATATTGACTGCTATGAGAGGCATAGCTGTTTCTATAGGCTTAAGGGGATGTTACATCCTGCTATGACCCCGAGAGCCCCTTGAGAAAGGGCTATGCCTCGATTTTAAAACAGTCCATATCTTTTATATACCAAATTCACACAACAATCTACAAAGAATTCTTGCCTTATCCTTTTCCTGAGTAAAGATTGGTTAAAACATCACAGCAAATCTGAGACACTGTCTGTTAATCTTTGCTGGAAAGTTGCTTTAATGTTACGATCATTCTGGAATCGCACACACAC